>NW_022196910.1:35184195-35206716 GCF_008632895.1 Mastomys coucha
TTCCTCCCTCCCTTTTTGTTTCACAGGTTTTATTTTTAACCTTTTAATAAATGGCCTGATGCTTTAGCTCATGATGTACTCAAAATAGGGACCACAACTTAGAATACCTACAGGGGTCACACAGATAAGGCAGCGAAGTGAAGTCATCCTGTCAGGTTCAGGAAAGTATGCAGTGTGAGAACTTGGCAAGTGGTAGAGGACACGATCCACTGCCTCTCTCAGAGTTAACTCACCTCCAAGTAGATGTCGCATACAGAAATGCAGGCCTCCTTTACCAGATGTTACCAATTTTCAAGATAAACTGTAAATCTGAAATTTTTATGCACTGTTCTCCTAGAGTTTCAATATGGCAACCATTCAAACATTGCTTAGGAAATGTATGTTGACTTCTAACCAAAAGAGCTCAGTGAGTTCATAAATTGCCACACCCTCTCTGTTCCAAGCACTCTGTCATGATTAGAACTATATAAAGAAGATAAAAGTATTGTGACATTAGCGGGTACAAAATCAAGATAAATATCTCTATGAACCACAAACAGAACACAGAGCCAAGGTAGTAAAGAGAGGCTAGTGGCCAGAACTAGGCAGCCAGCCCGCAGTTGCAGCTGGATTGACACTTCTTTAAACATAGAGGAAGCTTGAACAGCAATCTACTTGCTGCTAGGCATGTGGTTTATTAGGAAATGTTGGACCTGAGCAAGGGGGAGAAGAACAATACTACCATAAGACCAGGGATACCATTAATATAGTGACTCTAGATACAAATATGGAAGAGGTGCTCCAAAGCCATGCTATAGGCTTAATAGCTACTCTTTACAAAACTTACATTGCTCTTTCTATTTTACTTTTTGTTGCAGTGCTAAATTACCAAAATGAACTTGGGAGAGAAAAAACTTTATTTCAACTCATAAGTTATAGCCCATTGTACTGGTTTTGTGTGTCAACTTGACACAGGCTGGACTTATCACAAAGAAAGGATCTTCAGTTGGGGAAATGCCTCCATGAGATCCAGCTGTAAGGCATTTTCTCTGTTGGTGATCAAGGGGGGAGGGCCCCTTGTGGATGGTGCCATCCCTGGGCTGGAAGTCTTGGGTTCTATAAGAGAGCAGGCTGAGCAAGCCAGGGGAAGCAAGCCAGTAAGGAACATCCCTCCATGGCTTCTGCATCAGCTCCTGCTTCCTGACCTGCTTGAGTTCCAGTTCTGACTTCCTTTGGTGATCAACAGCAATGTGGAAGTAAGCTAAATAAACCCTTTCCTCCCCAACTTGCTTCTTGGTCGTGGTGTTTGTGCAGAAATACAAACCCTGACTAAGACACCCATCATCAATGGAAGCCAGAAGAGGAGCTCAAGCAGTAACCTAAAGGCAGGATCTGAACCAGAGACCATGGAGGAAGGCTGATTACTGGCTTGCTTCCAGGCTTATGTTCAGCTACCTTTCTTATGTAACTCAGGCCCATCTGCCTAGGGATGGAACCATCTATACTGGGATGGGCCCACCTACATCTATTAGCAATCAAGAAAGTTCCTCCATAGATTGTCCACAGGCCAGTCTGATGAGGCAGTTCCTCAACTGAGGTTCAACTTCCAAAGTGTATGAAGTTTGTCCATTGAAGCCAATTTCGAAAATGATAATGCCTTGACAATACAACGATTTTTTTATTTGTCTGTTTATTCAAAAACTGTATTTTGTATAGCTCCTATAAGGCAGTTAGAAGATAAGGTCCTGGGAGAAAAGTGGGCAACCAAATTGTATCCTGCTGAGGTTGTATTTAGTTGATTGGGAAGGAGCCAGCATGGAAACCAAGTCACAAGTAGAAAAATAAATGAACAATATGTCAGAAGATAGACATACGGAACAAAAATAGACCAGTATAAGGAGGAAATAAAGCAGAAATGTAAAGAAGGACACTAACTTGAGTGATGAATCAGAAGATTCCATGAGAATGTGACATATAAGGGAACCACTTAGATGGGCAAAGGCCACAGGAGGTTCAAAGGTCTAAAAGTAGCAGCATGTATTGTAGGTTCAAAGAACAGCCAGAGATTTGTGTGATGGTAGAGAAGTGAGCCAAAGAAAGGCCAGAGCAAAAACCAGAGCTCCACAGAAGGACCAACTTTAGGAGCCATTTATGCCCTCTCAATTGATAGATAACATTATTTGTCATACACAATATAATATTTGACTCATATATACAATAGGGGACTGTCATATACTGCAAATTAACAAAGACATTGTCTTCAATATTCATTATTATCTATGAATATACTTGATATGAGCTCTCCTAACATTTTTTAAAAATACATTCTATCGTTGTTAATTATAACCACCATGTTATACAAAAGAATTCTTTTTAAGATGTATTTTTTTAATTTTATTTCATGTGTACACGTGGTTTTGCCTGTAGCTATGTATGTGTATCATTTTCATGGTATATCCATAGGAGTCATAAAAAAGCGATCAGATCTCCTGGAACTAGAGCTATGGATGGTTGTGAGCTGCCATGTGGACTCTAGGAACCAAACTTTGGTCTTCTGCAAGAGTAACTAGTGCTCTTAAGTCTCCAGCCACCTGCAACATAACTTTACATTTATTTCTCCTATCTAACTTTGTATTCTTTGGTCAACAACTCAACTGACCACTCATTCCACAGCTTCCCAGCCTGTGATAACTACCACTCTTCTTTCTACCTCTGTACAATCTTTGCCTTTTGCTCTCAGTGTAGTGAAGGACACTAGGGGCAACATTGAGGAGAAGAGGAATATTATGAGGCTTAGAGGTTGAGATGATCCTGGCAAAATGTCAGGAGAGGGGAGGGAGAGAGGGAGAAGAAGGAGGAAGAAGAGGAAGAAGAGGTGGAAGAGGAGGTGGAGGAGGAAGAGGAGGTGGAGAAGAGGAAGAGGAAGAGGAGAAAAAGAGGAGGAGGAGAAGAGGAAGAGGAGAAAAAGAGGAGGAGAAGAAGAAGAGGAGGAAGAGGAGGAAGAGGAGAAGAGGAGGAGGAAGCAAGGAGACAAATTAAAAAGCCTTCTAGAGAGTTAAGTGACCCAGAACAGGAAGGTAAAGGATAGGGTAAGGAGGAAACAGTGGGAGGGCAGAAAAGTGACCAGAGCTTGAATCTGAAGTTAAGATAGCAAGACTGTTGTTGGATCTGACAGTGTGAGAAGGAGACAGGAGCCAAGAATGACTCCAGCTTGTCCCCCTAGCAGCCAAGATGACACTGATATTTACAGAGGCTGGAATTTATATGTACAGGTTATGTTTGGAAGGTGTCTTAGTCAGGGCTTGTATTCTTGCACAAAACATCATGACCAAGAAGCAAGTTGGGGACAAAAGAATTTATTCAGCTTATACTTCCACATTGCTGATTATCACCAAAGGAAGTCAGGACAGGAACTCAAGCAGGTCAGGAAGCAGGAGCTGATGCAGAAGCCATGGAGGAGTGCTGCTTACTGGCTTGCTTAGCTAGCTTTCTTATAGAACCCAGGACTATCAGACCAGAGATGGCACCACCCACAATGGGCTGAGCTCTCCCACCTTGATCACTAATTGAGAAAACGCCTTACAGTTAGATCTCATGGAGGCATTTTCTCAAGGGAGGCTCCTTTGTGATAACTCCAGCTTGTGTCAAGTTGACACACAAAACCAGCCAGTACAGAAGATAAGTGAGAATTTGAGTTGAAGTTTTGAGACTTATTAAATATAAAGTATATGGAAGATAATTCAATGGAAACTTCTAGTAGGAATTCAAGATAGGGGCAATGGTGTGGAGAAACAGGTAAGATAGTAGAACAATGTGGTTTAAATCCACTAGCCTAGATGACATCAGAAAGAGGAGCATATGCAGACTCATGAGTCAGTTAAGTAGCTGCTCCAGGCATGTGATTTGAGAATATATAAAGTGCCTATTTAAAGAGTGTGGCAAAATTTAGAGTAATAATTAAGTAAAGCACTGCCCCCAAAGTGGACAGTTCAAAGGGTTCAGGGGAAGAAGGAGTTACTAACAACAGAGATCACTAATTGAGATTCTGCTTGTTTGGATCTACAGCCCTTAGTCATTGCAGGCAGCCCATTGGCCAGGAGGCCAGAGTAATAAATAGCCTAGCCTAAATTTTTCAAACCTCCAGAAAGAATCCAGGAGCAAAGCAACCTCTTGTTCTCAAATTCTGTTAATGCAAAAACAAAGAAGAGATGAAGTATAAGCAAAGACAAGTTAACAGGACACATCCAACACAGTAGGCAAAGAAGAAAAAGCCCAAGAATAGAGTCCTAGAATTCAGGGATTAAAAACCAAGAACATTAGGAGTATGGTAGGCAGAAGTGTAAATGGATTCTGAGTCTTACTCTTCATAGTCTGTAAAAACCCCACCCTTTGAATGTGGGCAGGACTTGTCACTTACCTCTTACTCAATAGACCATGTAATAATCTTGGTATGTGGTTGAGATTTAAATATATATATATATATATATATATATATATATATATATATATATATATATATATATATATATATCCACTGTAGTAAGTCAAAAGGAATACTATTCTGGCAAAGACTCCTGAAAAGGCATGAGGAGAAGTGAGGCCACTAGCATTTCTTTAAATTAGAGGTTTTCCTCATGGTCCTGATGTAGTAGGCAATCACATTTGAAGTCTTCGTGGCAAGGAACCTGGACCCAAGAGTGACAATTAAAACGAGATTCATAGTTATACACCCACAGGAGCTTGGAAGTAGAATAATCTCCATCTGAGCCTCCACATGAGAGAGCAGCCCAGCCCAGTCTCTGCTTGCATCCTCATGTGACCTTCAGTCAAAAAGCCCACTAAATCCATATCCAGATGATGAGTGCACAGAAACCGTGAGATCGTATATGTGAGCTGTGTGTGCTGAGGTTTGATCTGGCCTGCACTTACACAGGCCTTGTATACACAGCCTCAACCACTTGAAGTTCACTCATGCAGCTGCCCTGCTGTGTCCAGAAGACACTGCATCCTTGGAGTCATCCGCTGTCTCTTTCTCTTACACTCTTTCCACCTCTTCTTCCAAAATGATCCCTGAGCCTTGGAGGGGTGGTGCAGAAAACAATTTTCTCTTTAGGACTGACCCTTCGACTGACTTCCATTCTCTGTACCTTAGACAGTTATGGGTCTCTGTGTTAATCACTGTCTCTTGCAAACAGAAGCTTTTCAGGTGAGGGTTAAAGTATGCATTGCTCTATAGGTTTAACAATAAATCATTAGAAGCCATTTTAATTGTGTTTATTTAGCAGCATAATAATAGGTTATCGCCTAGTGCCTATGGTCTGTCTAGCCATAGGTTCTTAGCCCAGTAATGATGCCAAGTATAGGTTTCACCTTGTGGAATGAGACTTGAGTTCAATCTGAAAGTGCTTAGATGTCCCTATGATGTTCATGCCACTATTGCACCAGAGGGCATGTTGTACCCGGCCAGTCATTATTGGAGCTCGCAGCATTTGCCTGTATAATTGATGGTTACTTTTCTTCCCCAGTAGCTTACCCAGCACCTTTCAGTGCTTTCAAAGCTAGCCAGGTGCATCCCAGCTTGACTTCATCATGTTCTATGGTTCAGATATATAGTATCTTTCAACTAACATCTAAGATTCAAGACAAGAGATGATGAATTGCAATGCTTTTACTGAATATACAACATCATTTATTTCATAGAATATGATTGTATAATTAGAAACAGCATGGTATAACTAAGAAAAAAAAGACCTTAAATATTTTCCTACCATCATTCTTTAAGTATCAAATTAGTGTCTTTTTATTGTATTATATTAAAATGTTTGATTTTTGTTAGATGTTCTTTGAGTTTCTGATTTGAGTTTCATTTTAAAAAATAGTTAAAATAATGTTGGTTTAGGTTTAAGACAGAATTTCCAACATCTTTTTAAATGGCCTAAATACATTTCTGCCACCTTATATCATGAATTTATGTGAAATGTGCTCCTTTGCCTTGATGATTATAAAACCAGATATCAATCTTGAAAACCATGAAGATTCTCTATGTTTTTGCATCAAATGTGGGATTAATATTTAATGCTTTGTGGAAAAATCCATCTCATTAGCATATAAATTTCCCTTCAGATTATATAAACTGCAAAATCCTATGTATAGCCATCGAAGTTTCTTAAAGCACATACACTTTCAAAGAAAGCCAAATTATCTGTATTCAAAACAAAACTAAAAAGAGCATAAGAGTAGAGAAGAAAAGCTCAAAATAGGCAAATGTGCAAATATGTGAAGAGAAAGCAACAAAATTAAATTCATCAATGATCTCTTTTTATCATTTTAAGGGAAATGCTACTCAGATACCACAAAATTCATCATTTTACAATGTAAAGTGTTTTTTAATTGATTTGCAAAGCTGTTCCACCCACACAACCTAGACAGCATTTTGATCAGCCCAATAAAGCAACCTTTACTTACTAGCTAGATTACAAGCTCCCAAAATCCCTAAAGTACCTGCTGTCTTTTTAAGTTTATCCATCCTGAAAATTTAATATAAATGTAACCATAAAATGTGGCTTTTTCATCCTGAAAATTTAATATAAATGTAATCATGGAATGTGTTTTACCTGCTGTTTTTGATGTACTGTAAATTATTTTCTAACTTCCTTTTTGATTATTTAATGTCGGTGTGTAGGGACAAATTGATTTGATATGTTGATTCCTGAAGTCTTTAACATCGTAGGTTTGCTGTTCACTTACTAACCCTACAAGGTTTTGTGTGTGTGCTCCTAATCATTTCTGTAGATAATATCATTACCTTGTATCTAATTGTACCTCTTCCTTGCGAATTTACAGTCCCGTTCATTTACTCTTCTTGCTTGATTGTCTTAGCACTTTCATGCAATACTGAATAGAAATTAAGTAAATGTTTTTAAAACTCATCATCATACATGACTTCAAGAATTTAATGGCTCAGATGTAGGGGGAAGCAAGGGGGACAAAGGGTGGGAGAGCGAATAGAAATCAGTGGGGGTCATCTCTGAGATGAGCCTGAGACCTGGGATGAGGAAGGCTCCCAGGCATTTGTGGGGGTGACTCTAGCTGAGACTCCTAACAGCAGAGTGATATGGAGCCTAAAGTGGCCACCTCTCGTAGCCAGGTGGGACTTCCACTAGAGGGAGGGGGACATCAACCTACCCACAAAACCTTATAACCAAAATTGTACCCCCTACAAGATGTTTAAGGATAAAGCTAGAGCAGAGATTGAGGGAATGGCCAACCAATGATTGGCTTAACTTGAGACCCATCCCATGGAAGAGAGCCAACCGTTGACACAATTAATGGTACTCTGCTATGCTTGCAGACAGGAACCTAGCAGAATTGTCTTCTGATAGGCTTTATCCAGCAGCTGATGGAAACCGATCCAGAGACCCACAGTCAAACATGAGGCAGAGTCTTAGAGAGTCTTAGAAAGAATGGGAGGAAGAATTAAGGGAGGTGGAGGGTCAAGGACACCACAAGAAGACCTACAGAGTCAACTAACCTGGGCCTATGGGAGCTCACAGGGACTGAACCACCATCCAAAGAGCATGCAGGGGCTGGACCTAGGCCTCCTACACATAGTAGCAGATGTGCGGCTTGGTCTTCATGTGAGTTCCTTAACAGTTGCAGTATGGGCCTTTGGATTCCTTTCCCCTTCCTGGGCTGCCATGTATGGCTGGTATCAGTGGGAAAGAATCTGCCTAGTCCTCCTGTAGCTTGATGTGCCAGGGAGAGTTGGTACCCATGGGGGCCTCCCCTTCTCTGAGGAGGGGAGGGTGTAAACGTGGGACTGGGAGGAGAGGAGGGAGGGAGGCTGGGATCAGGATTGTAAAATGAATGAAGAAATTAGCTAATAATAAAAAAAGAATTTAAAGGCTATAATGTGATTATGTTCATAAACATAACATAATAATATTGAAATAGCAATTAAAATTTTAGAAGAAATTTAATAAATGTGTATCAGTTTCTTTACGTAAAAGAACATATACCATGCCTGTAGCATACCAATTTGGCTTTTTGGTTGGTTGGTTGGTTGGTTGGTTGGTTGGTTGGTTGGTTGGCTGGTTGGTTAGTTGGGAGTTTTTTTGTTTTTTAAGCATTTTATATGCGTTGACTCAATATTTCTACCAAAAGCCCATTATGTAAGTGCTGTCATCCCTTACTACAAATGAGAAAACTGAGGCAGAGAATATTTGCCTGGTGTAACACAGTATGAGTGACAGAGCTAGGGTTGAAAGCAAGACAGACTGGCCCATTCCTAGGCCTTCACCCTTCAGAATGCTGACTCACAGGCATACACACCATAGTCCTGATGCTTGGGAGACTGAAGGGGGACCTCTCTGGAACCAACCAGTCTGAGATCTTGCCTGAGCAACAGCAGCTGATTACTACTCTCCGAGTCGAAAAGTCGTCTATGAATAAAGTTGTCACTATGTGGCTTGCTGGTGAATTTGAGGAATCATTCCTTTTACTGACAACCAGAAAGACAAGGGTGCCAGCAACTGCTTGCTTTTGGAATTTTCACTGTAATATAAATAAATTCAAATCAATAATTTTTGCTATAAATACTAGAAACACTGACAGTTTTTGTAGAAGTTAAAGTTGTCAACTCATAAAACTCAAGAATCACTGTATTCATCTATTAGGATTTAAGAATCCAAAGACTTATGGATTAGAAAATGGCGTATAAAAGGAGATAGCATATTGCTAAGCCTCAATAATAATTCACTGGAAAATATATCATAGGAAATATTCTAATATATATTTAATTCTATACAGTGCTTTAAAAGACACGATGTTAAATGAAGTGACAGAAGGAAATAAAATAGGAGAGCCATAGGATATGATTTATGAGGATAATAGAGAAAACTGAATGTGGTCAAATTAAAGACTTCAGTACGCTCTCTTTAGAAAGTTCATGAGCAAGGACATAGTAAAAATACTGTCATTAAATAAGCTGGTTCTGAAATTAATTTACTGAAGTCCACTTAGTCTAACGCACTCAGAAAATGGGGTGCAAAGACAGAGTCCGTGGGGCACACACCTGAGGCCTCTTTTATTAAAGTCCTGATGTCATCCATGAGTGCTCTGCACTTGTGACCATCACATCTCAGAGTCCTCACCGGTATACCACCACCACTGGGTGAGGAAGCTAACACAAGAATAGTAGTGGGAACAAACCCTAGCAAGCAAAACAATTCTGGGCTGTCTTGAAATTTTCAGCTGCGTATGCCTGTTGTATGGAGAGAGTCTGAATACAGAAAATTGCAGTTTAATGATCTACTTCATAGAGACACCCTTCAACTGCCAGGACAAAGGCATGGCAGTGTGCCTAACAAGGTTGTTAAGATCATGGCCTTCGATGGTTCCTACTCTAGTTCTGCCAGTTTCTTTATTATTTTCATTTTTGAGGTTATAATTACATCATTTCCCCCTCCCTCCCTCCAAGACCTTCCATTTATTTCTCATTGCTCTTTTTAAAATTAGTGGTGTGTTTGTTTGCCAAGGGCTGTTATATATATATACACATGTGTGTTCTTAAATATGTAAATACAATCTGTTCTGTCCATATAATGTTATTTGCATGTATATGTTTTTAGGGTGCCTCTAAACTAGTTTGTGACTTGTCATGCATATCTAGCAAACTAGAAAATAAATACCATCTGTCTTAGATGATGGGTTTTATGATAATTATATACTGCCATATTTGTAAGGAGTATATGGAACCACAAAGATGTGTATATCCATGTTTATTGCCTCTCTCTTCACAATAGCAAGAAAATAAAATGAATAATGAAAATTAAGTATATATGTTATACTTAATTGTATATATAAATATATATATGGTGTATATATATATATATGGGTAAGTATACTTTACATATAAACATATATCCCTTTTATATAAAAGTGTATATGTACATATATATGGATTATTCATCTGCAAAGAAAAATTAAAATATTAAATTTGCAGGAAATTGTTAGATTGAAATATATTATATGTAACCCAAGATAAAAAGACATATACATTTGAATGTGTGGATCCTAACTTCTAACTTTTCTATATGTCCATCTATGCTAGAATTAGCAAGTAAAGCCTAGAAAAGTAAGTAGATGTCTGTGGGGGGAAGGGGACTCTTTAAAGCAAGGTGTTATAGGAGAGTACATGCATCATGAAACTGGCAAGAAAACATGAGGTAGGAAGGCTTATGCAAAGAGGGAAGCAGAGAGATGAAGAAGAAATGGAATGAGGGGCAGGGCAACTGAAACTAATGAGGAGTGGAAAAACCATACAACACTCTGATGTGTGGTAATCTAATCAACAAAATGAACAGAAAGCCTGAATTGATATTCCCTTGAGGGTGAAGAAATCTGCTCCCAGAAGCCACGAGTGAGAACCTCAGGGCTAGGACTGGGTTACTTACCCCTACAAGCCATTGGTAGGAGGGACATCTGAGTCTCCCCAAAATGATACATTCACATTGCTCCTGCTGTGGGTTGTTTTTCAGGACAGTTGGTCAGACCTTATTGCTGAGCATACTACATGCTCTGACTATAGGACACAGAGAAACCAAGCTGGGACTGGGTTGGAGGCTTCTCCCAGACTGGCTCTCTCTCATGATGCAGATTGTGGGGACAGGGAGGGGAGAACTGTGTGCAACTTTACCAATCGCCCAGTAAAGATGAGCCCACTGCTGAAACAATGCTGAGTCTGTTACAAGGGTAACAAGCCACTTTCCAATTGCATTTGATGCCTGTTTCATGGGAGGACATTCACATTTGGTACTACTATAAACCTGGTCAAAAGCCTGTGGCTGAGAATGTCTTAGGCCCTGAGTGACAGAGCTCCTGCTGTTGTATTGCTAAATAGACATGCTGTGTCTGTCAAACGGCCTTCTAAATAACTATGTTTGTAGTCCTAAATTAGCGTTGCTGTCAGCTTTGATCAGAGAAGCTTAAGTGATGATCAGTGATGACTGTAGAAACTCATAATTGGTCAAAGCACGGGGAATAAATGACTGCTGAATGTCCGGACATAAATAACATGTCTACGAAACCCCTTCCAAAGCTCTGGAAACATCACACAGGAAAGGGCAGAGGTGCTGCAAAAGCAGGAGGAAGGTGGTCCATGGCGGACAAGACAGTGACTTGCAGGCACAACATGGCTGTTGTACTCTTGAACTGCCAGCATCTGTAATTACCTGCATGAGATCTCCATCAGATTGTGTCCATCACAGAGGACAACAATAAAAGACTGTGGAGTGCTCAACCCTAATGGAACGTTCAAATTATAGCCCTTCCCTCAAGGCTCGGAGGTCTGTATGGAAGAAGGGGTGGAAAGACTGTGAGAGCCATAGGTGCCTGATAACATCAAAGAAACAGGGTTTTCCAGACAGAACAGGGCAATGATACATGAACTCACAGTTATGGAGACAGCATGCGCAAGACCAGAACAAACTCCAGATGGACAAAAAAAAAAAATCCCAATGTAGAGGTGGAGAGGTGGCAACAAAATCCTACCACTAACTGAGGAGCTGTTGGCATTTGATGGCTGTTGTATACTGATGTGTCCCCTGGCCAGGCAGTGGTAGCGCACGCCTTTAATCCCAGCACTTGGGAGGCAGAGGCAGGCGGATTTCTGAGTTGGAGGCCAGCCTGGTCTACAGAGTGAGTTCCAGGACAGCCAGGGCTATACAGAGAAACCCTGTCTCGAAAAACCAAATAAAAATAAAAATAAAAAAATGTGTCCCCTGATGAGCTGATCACATCCCAAAGCAGATACTGCTCCCATGGATAGCTGAGCAACACAAACTGGTCTCCGGGGCAGCGGAGAAAAAAGTCATCTCAAAGTTGGGTGGGCACAAAGGGATGGGAGAATAGTGAGTGGTAACAAGAGTTGGGGACCTGGAGATGGGATGAATATGTAAAACTAGATAAATAAAAAGGTTGGGCCAGTCAACACTCTGTTACGGAAGGGGAGGAGCTAGTTGGCCCTCAACCGTCCCTGAGGGATGGGGAGATATTTTCTTCAGTGAAGTACCGTATCTTATTGATATGGTACAAATGCTTCTGTAAACAAATTTCTACTTATGTTCCTTCAAGGCTAGAGAGATGACTCAGTGATTCAAAGGACTGGCTCTTCCAGAGGACCAAGGTTCAAGCCCCAGCATCCCCTCCCCAACCCCCACCCCAAGAGCAGCTCACAGCGATCTGTACCTCCAGTCCCAGGTGAGCTGACACCTTCATCTAGACTTCTCAGGCATGACACGTGTGTGGTGCACAGGCATACTTGTGGGCAGAGCACCAGTGTGCATCAAAAATAAAAATAAAATGATCATCCTTTAAAAAGGCGTTCTCTGTGAGAGACCTTATTCATGAAAGTCATTGGCTCACCAAAAAAAAACAAAAACAAAAACAAAAACACCTTTGTTGTGAAAAGAAAGGGGATTTGTGGGAATGAGAGCGACAAAGAGGTAGGTAACAGATGGGTGAACATGACTGAAATACATTGCTGTATATGAAAACATCACAAGGAAGTCCATTGCTGAGCATAATTACCACATGTTAACTGAAAACATTAAAAAATTTAAATGAGGCCTCAGATGTCTTGCCCACTCTATCATACAGCAAGAAGGCAGTCAGGAAACAGGTTCTTTCCAAATACTGAGTCTAGTCTTAACCTTGATCTTGGACTTTCCAGACTCCAAACTTTTATAATTGATAAAAGACCTAGTTTGTTTGGCCATTCCCTCAGCCTCTGCTCCTTCTTTGTCCCTGCAATTCTTGTAAGCACTATAAATTTGGGGTTGAAGGTCTAAGGTTTTGTGGGTGGGTTGGTGTCCTTATCCTACCTGACTTCAGGAGGTGACAACTTTAGACTCCATATCCCTCACTGCTGGAAGTCTCAGCTAGAGTCATCCTCACCTAGGATAATCAATCAATCACTGTGATATGCCACATCAACACAATGAAGGGCTGAAACCATATGATTGTCTCAAACAATGCAGAAAATGATTTGATGAAATTTAACATCTTCTCAATAAACTGTAATTGGGTACAAAAAAGGTACAGGGGAATGCTTCAACATAGTAAGTGCTATATATAATAAGGCAACTGTTAACACATAATGAATCAGGAAATACCAAAAGCTTTCTCACTAATGTCTGGAAAAAGATGATTTCCACTGTCATCACTCTTATTCAGCACAGTACTGGAGTCCTAGACAGAGTAATTAAATCAGTTGGAAGAAAGAAAAGAAGGAAAGGAAGGAAGGAAAGAAGGAAGGAAGGAAGGAAGGAAGGAAGGAAGGAAGGAAGGAAGGAAGGAAGGAAGACAAAAGGCAAAAAAGGCAGGCAGGCAAGAACGACTATTCAAAAAGGCAAAGGAGAATAAAGCTGTCGCAATTGGGCAATAGTGTAATTACAGATAAAGAAAACCTCAAAGGCCATGCCAAAAGACAATTATAACCAAAAATGAATGCAGCAATGTTGAAGGATACAGAACTCAGCATATAAAGTTCAACAGCACAGAAAATTATCTGAAATGGAAGTCAAGACAGCATTTTCAATAGCTCTTAAAAATAAAATACCCAAGAAAAAATTTTAGTCAACAATTAATATCTTAGTATTTTAAATAAATATATTAATATTTATACAGTTAAAGCTATAAACATTAAAGAAATTAAAGATAGCCCCCCGAAATGAAAAGAGACCCTGTGTTCATGCATCAATGTTATCAGAATGATCATAGTATTGGGAGAGTTCTGCCGATTCAATGAAACCCCAATGATATTGTGTTGTTACTATTTTGTGTGGTGTGTGTGTGTGTGTGTGTGTGTGTGTGTGTGTGTGACTCAGTTCCCTCATCCACCTTTATATAGGCTCCGGGGATGGAACTTGGAGCACCAAGCTCACACTGCAAATATCTTTATCCACTGAGCATTTAAACCAAACCCCAAAAATAATTTTAACAAAACTAGATAGAAAAAAATCTAAAATTTCTGTGGAAACACATGCACATGCATGCACACACACATGCACACTACCACCATGGCATGGAGGTTTTCTCAAAAGGTTTAAAAGAGGACCACCATGTATATATGATCCTGCAGAGGTGGAGGACTCACTGTCTGCTGAGTGAGAGCACTCTCTGCTGCACACATGGAGAGGCCACTACTGTGTACCCCTCTGTTACACACATGGTAGGTCCACTGCCTTCTGAGTGTAGTGCTCTGCCACCACAAGCTTTGTCCTCATCACCTGACAAAGAAGCAAACTTTAATTTCCTTCTCTTCTTAGGAAAACACAAATCCCAACATTAGGAATCTACACACATGATCTCCTCTAAACCTAACTATCTCTCAAAGAGCCCCACATACTACACTATCCCACTGGGAAGTAGATATTCCTCATGTGAAACTGGAAAGAACAAAATATAACATCACAATATCATGCCATCCTACAAATACAAAAACAGTTGCATCTGAAGATCAAGCAATTTGCTTTAAAAAACACAAGCCTTAAACAAGCAAATGAGAGAGGGAAAATTTGACTGTAGGGAAATTTTCTCCCTCACTCTGTGTTCTTCACTATTACCCTATACTGTTTCTTAGGTAAGGAGTATAATATCCTATCCCAAATTACAGAAAATGGTACAGCAAAATTAAGTCACCAACCCGAAGTCATAAATCCAAAAAGTTCAAACACTACCACCACATAGCTAACTATAAAGGGAGAAAGGGGTTGCATATTCAATATGTTGATTATTTTGGTCCTTCTCAACTAATCCTTTTGTGGTTCTGATGTAAAGGCTACAGGGCTGGAGATTGTTACAGAGAGGTGCGTGACTTAGGCATAAATGACACATTCAGTCATCATCCTCAGGACTAAAATAGCCAAATGAGATGAGCAAGGTCTAAAGGACAGGAGCACTTAGACTTCAGGCTCTGACAGTGTGACAGGAGCCTGACTCAAAGCTACATGTGAACAGCAATAGAAAGCAGGGCATCGTGCCATCAGACCGGACATGAGTCACTCTTCAGTTTATGATGAATCCCTGTGAGGGATAAAGTGGCATGTTGGTGTAACCTGGATCACCCATCCATCCTGGGAAGACAGTGAACTCAGAGAAAGTATACAGATCAAGTCTGGAAACAAGAATTACAAATCCCTCCTACAACTAGCTGAGGGATAGGACTGTTTTTGCTCTGTTGTTTTATTTTGTTTTGTTTTGTTTATGTGTACATGTATGTATATGTTTGAATGTAGTCATATCTGTGTGCATATGTGTATGTACAAGTGTACACATGCATCTAGTAAGCAGAACCTAATGTCGGGTGTCTTCCTCAATCTCTTTCTACCTTCTTTCTTGAGATGGAATCTCTTACAGAACCTGAAGCTCATAGATTGGGGTAAGCTGGGTGGCCAACAAGTTCTAGGGAGCCCTCTGCATCTGAATCTCCTTCACTGGGATTGCAAATGTGCACTGTCACAGCCAGGGTTTTACATGAAACCTTGGGATACAAACTTGGGGGCTCATGTTGGCCTGGCAAGTTCTTTAACCAACTAAAACATCTCCCTGTCACCTTGCTTAGTTTTTAACAATGTTTAAGTTTAACAGTGTTGCCCAGGCTGGCCTAGAACTCTTAAGTTTAAGTCAGGAGTCTTGAGTGCCTGGGATAATAGGAGCACATCCCACTGAGTTCTGACTCTATTGGTTATATTCAGTGCATCCCAGGTTTTCAAATGTTTCTTAGTACATTCTTACAGCCATTTTTTTTTTAAGCTTAAAAATTATCTCTGCTGTTCTTACAGCTCTTAGGTGGTTTTGTGCCTCATCTAGCTTACCAAAGTTAACATTCACAAAGAGAGAGTGTGTTTATGTTAATGATTGATAAACATGAGGTCTAGAGAGATTAAGGCAAACACACAAGTCTGTGACCATTGTGTACTGTGAAGCTGGGTTCACATGCAGGCCTGTCTGACTTCCACGGTCACCAATGGCACTGTTTAGCTAGAAAATCACATCTTAATAGCACCTCTAACTTTTGTACTGTTAATGTTTCCGTTACAAGGCACTGGTATGCACCCAGCCCAGGCAACAGCATTCACCGCCTAACAGAACACTTTCCCCTCCACACAGATCGCGTGGAATTTCCAAACAATTAAAATCATTTTCACATTAAGCCATTTGTTTAGAGAAGTCCCCATCTTGAACACGTTGGGCTGTCAAAGACAACAGGCAAAACTTCTCTCGTGGTGCAGTAATGACTGTACAAAATTACCATCAATGGCACAATCATAATAAAAGTTTTGGATGACAAGGGTAGGAACTTTACGGTTTTGTTTTGGTTTTGGTTTTGTTTTAGTTTTTCCTTTGAAGAATTTTTTTCCTCAAATACTATTTTAAAAGTTCATTTGGGGCAAAAAACCTAGCCAAGCCAAACTCAATCAGGATAAATTTAAGTGAGTAGAGCCCTGTTGTGCTAGCTGACTGCCCAGTGTCTGCTGGTTATGCACCAACACTGTTTCTTCTCAAAGTAGTGTCAGCCCCGTCACTAAGGAAAGCAGAATTTATCTAAGTAAGCCAGGCAGAGATTACTGAAGAGACTGGCAAAATTGTGTTAGCAAAATAATTCTTTTTTTTTATTAGATATTTTCTTTATTTACACTTCAAATGATATCTCCTTTCCCGGTTTCCCCTCCGAAAAAAACAAAAAACAAACAAACAAACGAAAAAGAAACCTGTTCCCTCCCCCCTCCCCCTGCTCACCAACACACCCTCTCCCACTTCCTGGCCCTGACATTCCCCTACACTGGGGCATAGAGCCTTCACAGGACCAATGGGCCTCTCCTCCGATTGATGACTAGGGCATCCTCTGCTACATATGCAGCTGGAGCCATGAGTTCCACCATGTGTTCTCTTTGGTTGATGGTTTAGTTCCTGGGAGCTCTGAGGGTACTAGTTAATTCATATTGTTCATCCTAAGGGGCTGCAGACCCTTCAGCTTCTTGGTTCCTTTCTCTAGCTCCTTCATTGGGGACCCTGTGCTCAGTCTGATGGATGGCTGTGAGCTTCTCCTTCTGTTTTAGTTAGGCACTCTCAGAGCCTCTCATGAGACAGCTATATCAGGCTCCTGTCAGCTAGCACTTGCTAGAATCCACAATAGTGTGTGGGTTTGGTGATTGAATATGGGAAGCATTTCCAGGTGGACCAGTCTCTGAATTGTCCTTCCTTCAATCTCTGCTCCATAGTTAGTCTCTGCAACTCCTTCCATGGGTATTTTGTTCCCCTTTCTAAGAAGGAATAAAGTATCCACACTTTGGTTTTCCTTCTTCTTGAGTTTCTTGTGGTTTGTGGATTGTATTTTGGGTATTCCAAGCTTTAGAGAAAGAGGAACACTCCTTCATTGTTGGTGGGATTGTAAGCTGGTGAAACCACTCTGGTAATCAGTTTAGCTGTTCCTCAGGAAATGGGACATAGTACTACCAGAGGACCCAGCTATACTACTCCTGGGCATATACCCAGAAGATGCTCCAACATGTAATAAGGACACATGCTCCACCATGTTCATAGCAGCCTAATTTATAATAGACAGAAACTGGAAACAACCCAGATGTCCCTAGAGGAATGGATACAGAAAATGTGGTACGTTTACACAATGGAGTACTACTCAGCTATTAAAAAAATGAATTTATGAAATTCTTAGGGAAATGGATGGATCTGGAGAATATTATCCTGAGTGAGGTAACCCAATCACAAAAGAACACACATGGTATGCACTCACTGATAAGTGGATATTAGCAAAATAATTCTAAGGAAGAAGATAGGCTTGTGGTCTAAAAACATTGCTTTTATTTCAGTGTATAACTACTGAAGCAAAACCCAGTTTTTACCAAAAGAGAACACAGTCTCCTCCCTTGAGTTGAGTAACTGTGTTCTGAATCCAATACAGTTACATCACAGAGAGCAGTGGCTTCCTAGTTCTCCCCAGGGACTGAGGAGGCAAACAGTGAGCAGTGAACTGTTGGGTTCTTTAGTTTAGTTCGGTTTCCTTTTTCTCCCTTTCTCTATTTCCTTTGCTTTTCTGAAAGAGATTAGAATTATCCAGCTGAGGTCACCTCTACCTGATATTTCAAAAAAGAGGTGGAAGAACAAAAGCAAATGAATTTAAGTTGGAACTCCTATGACTTAAGCAGTTGGCTTTAAAAAACAAAATGATTCTTCCTAATAAAATGGAGACCATCTAAAAGTAAACAGAAGGGCCCAAGAGGCAATGGACCCATATGTGTGCATGATGATCTCACTGGACCTTTGTCTAATATTATGCATGTGAATATTCAGCTCTGCACAAAACAACTATGGGGTTATTGGAGAGAGGGGAGAGAGGGGGAAAGAGGAGAGAGAGAAAGAGAGAGAAAGAGAGAGAGAGAGAGAGAGAGACAGAGAGAGAGACTCTCTTTTGGATTTGAATCTGACACATTAGACCACTCATCCATCTTGACAGCATAGTTTTGGGTTTGAAAATCCCGTGTTCGACCGGATTAAAAGACAAGATTGTAAGAAATGAAAATAGCAAAATTTGTAAAATATTCATGGAGAAAATGTATAAAGGAACTGAAGAAAACTTGGGGAAGTCAGAAAGGCATGCCCTTGAATCAAAGTGCATGGAACAGTGACTTTCCTGGAAGGCCCTCTCACTGACTCTAGGACATGCACTACTGTCTTCCTTGTTTCTCCTGAGAGCTCTTTTTGTTTGTTTGTTTGTTTGTGTTTGTTTTTGCTTTTGAGACAAGGTCTTTATGTAGCTCTGGCTATCTTGGAGCTTCCTATATATACCACGCTGGCCTTGAACTCATAGATACCCATCCACCTCTGCCTCCCAAGTGCTGGGATTCAATGTATGTGTCATCATCCCTGGCTTCCCTCCAACTCTTAATGCCCAAGCTTAAATCTACATACAATACAATGAATAATAATTATCTCACTCATAATTTATATAATTAACATAATCTCATTAACACGATCACAGGATTTTTTTTGTATTAAGCAAGCTATTTCCAAATTTTACATATAAAATAAATATATAAAAATTACAAGGCTGATGTGCTCTACTATCCCCCATACCCACCCCAGTTCCAATCCCTAACCCCCACCTAACCCCAACAACAACCCCACCACCACTTTCCATGGGCCCTTTCTATTTTCCTGGTTTTTACCAACCCACAATGTTTAGCATATGACTCTAAAAAACACAGTTCATGCAAAAAAAAAAAAAAAAGAGAGAGACATACCTAGCCAAAGTCCAATAAGAAGTTATGGAGAAGCGCTCAACCCAACTCAGACAGCTAGAACACACTACCCAAGACTCAAACATGAGAGAAGGGACAAAAAGAAAGTAAGAACCAAAGATGCTGAGCTGTGCCACAGAAAGATGTCTTCTATCCACAATGAAGCTGTTGCACACACAGACTTACTGCAACAGTGTTTATCTGCACACAACTTGCATAAGATTGGGCTCGTGAAGATTTCATCATGGATGAGGGAGGGCCCATGAAGCCCTACCTCTCCCGGAGAGACTATTGCCAATGCTTGTTGGAAGAGGGCTATTTCTTACTTCAGGGGAGTAGACACTGATAAATTGCCCTCTCTCCATTGAATAACTTCCCACCCACACTTGGGCAAGTAGCTTTAACTGACAATGGACCACAAGCCAAAAGAAAACATGAACGGAGGGGACTTGTGAAGCGGCAGGATGCAGGTGGGAGACATATGGGAACAAGAAAATAAAGAGGGTAGTGAAAATGAGTAAAATTCATTATATAAATGGATACAACTTCAAGCAATTATACAGTAGAAAAGATACACTAGGACAATTCCAAAAAAGATAAAATTAGACTTAATACACATTTAAAACTTATTACAAAGCTACAATTCAAACAATCTATACCTACACGTGACTGAAGAAGGAACCGAGTGGAACATAATATGTACAATATTCCTACAAAAAGCTTAGTAATGGTTCCAAATACCTACCGAGATTTAATGGAAAATTACATTTATGAATTGTGAAGGAAAGATGGATTTGTAAGTGGTGTTAGGAAACGGGTTAGTCGTGATCTGCAAAACAAATTTATTCTATCTGTAGCATCTTTATGCAAGCCAGATTTCAAACGGACCCATAACAAAACACAAGAAATGAAATGTTAAACATTACAACAAGAACCATGATGGATGTTTAGAACCTTGGAGCTGGAGAAGCTGCTCAGTGGTTAAAAACACTTGCTACATTTCAGAGGTCCTGAGTTTGAGTCCCAGTACCCACGTCAGGATGATGTTAACAACTACCTGTAACTTCAGCTCTGGGAATCAAACATCCTCTTCTGGCCTCTGGGGGCACAGGACACACTCAGGATACACATACATACACATAAATAAAAGTAAATATTTGTTTAAAAGCAACATGTAATAATATGTTATGAGATACTTTCCATGCAGGATTCAAAACTTAAAGATATAGTAGAAAAACATAAAAACCAGGTATGTGTTATGTGAAAGAAAAAATCCTGCAAATAAAAAGTGGTGTCAGCAAAGTATAAAGATAAATGAGAGATCTGGAAAAATGTGCTTTCAACTAGTATCACAAACAAAACGAAGTCAAGGCTAAAACTATTCACATAGCAAAACCATCCATCCAACCAGGGGGAAAGGGGGAAAGATTACAAATAAACGACTCACCAAAAAGGAAACAAAATGAGAGAAATGCAAATAAGCTCCACACTGAAATATCATTTTTCATCTATCAGATAGGCAAGGAGCCAAAGTGTTTATTGCACAATCTGCTGGCAAATGTATTGGGAACAAGCGTTCTCATGTATGTAGGTAAGAAAGGGTACTGGTTAAACTCTTTGGAGTGTGATTTTGAAATGCCTATCATAGCTACAAATATTCACACTCTTTGGCCAGGCATACCTCCCAAGATTATCTCAGATTCACCCATATGCCCTTGTAGAGAACATGAAAGCACAGAGAGATACATGTACCTCTTTTTCATAGCAGACTCCTGGACCCAGATTAATGTTCTTCAACAGAGTCTGGTGAAACTACCAACTTTGCGATTCCAAAACATATACCAATACTCGCATACAGAGAGAGAGAGAAAGAAAGAAAGAGAGAGAGAGAGGAGAGAGAGAGAGAGAAATAGAGAGAGAGAGACATAAGACCTTACATCTCAAATTTCAGAACAGTGTGATACATGTTTACAATTAAGGTCTAGTTCTTTCAAATTGCCTCTTATTCTCAGAAGTTCTCTATCTATACAATAAGAACTTGGTTATTGCAATGGATGGAATATTTATATCCCAGGTAAATCCATATGTTGCAATCTTCTCTTTGGATAGGCACAATCATGGTAGGATTCGTATAACCTTACCCAAAGGGCCCTAGAAGGTTCTTTCAACTCTTCTGCTATGTGGGAATACTTTAAGCAGCCAGCATCCTGAAACCTAAGAGAAGGTTCACCAGAATCTAGCCCTATTTGCACTCTGATCGTGAGCTTCCAGCCTCCAGAATGATGAAAGATAGCTTCATTGTTTAACCAAGCCACTCAGTCTATAGCTCTTGTTATAAGCACCTAAAGGTGAGTAACATAATCACCCAAAATATATTTCTTCTCAGAAGTAAGGTATGGAATCAGAGCAGGAATGGCAGGGAATGTGAGCCTCAAAGAAGGGAAAGAGAGAGGAAAAAGCAACATGTTGCCCCTCAGTTCTCCATTGACCCCATGGAAGTTATAAACTATACCTTGTTAGTGTCTGAGTCAGACAGCCTAGGTTCTATTATGTATAAGTTATCTGGTCCAGGAACTCCACCAGCCCAGTGACTCGGGTTCCTTCCAGTCTGTCTGGGCTGGGGTTCAGAGTAGACCTTGGGCGCAAGCTCCACAACCAGTCCCACAACACGCTCCAGAGGAAGCTCCACTCCCAGGCACACACACTAGGATCAGAGGTGAGGAGGAACCAGCATCTGTCCCAACACCTGGAGTAACTGGGACCAGTGGGGCCAGGCACACAGGAACTCCACCAGCCCAGTGATTCTGGTTCCTTCTGGTCTCTCTGGGTTAGTGTTCTGAGCAGACCTTAGGTGCAAGCTCTGCAGCCAGTTCCACAACACACAGAGAAAGCCCCACTCCCAGGTGATCTAACAAGCCCAGGATCACAGGATCCCAGAATCACAGGATCACAGAGACAGCTTGATTCTGAGGAGTTCTGACACAACCAAGATCACAGGAAGGACAGGCTCCAGTCACATTTAGCAAGGGCAGGTAGCCCTAGAGTTAACCAGATGGTGGGGGGGGGGCAAGCATAAGAAAATAAACAACACAAACCAAGGTCACTTGCCATCATCAGAACTCAATTCTCCCACCATAACAAGTCCTGGACACACAATCACACCGGAAAAGCAAGATTCAGATCTAAAATCACTTATCATGATAATGATACAAGACCTTAAGAA
>NW_022196910.1:35207661-35228418 GCF_008632895.1 Mastomys coucha
CTCTCAGCTTAGCTATGATGGAGGTAAAATCCTTTGGTGATGTGAGGGTCATTGAAGTACAGCCTAATGACAATGAAACCCAATGTCTAAAAATTTTTCTTATTTTGGGCTTGTACCACAGTAAGAGCTGAGATTTTAAACTCTACTAAATACAAAACAAACAAAAAGACTTTATATATTCATGTTCATTTAAGAAAATACTAGTAGTAATGTATTATTTTTAAGTGTACAGTTAAGATGTTTGGAGTTATTTAAAATTTATATTGAGGAAAATGTATTTTCACTATTGCTGTAGACGAGCATCTACATAAGACTGTTGATTGTTGTTTTATATCAAACAACTTTTATAATACTTATTTTTATTGTTATAATATTTTATAAACTTTAAGGAATATGACAAAAAAGATATTGTGGGTATTGTACCACTCTCTGGGAGGAGCAGTGGTACAAAAGGGAAACAAGAATGTGATTCAATTCTATTTAATTAAAATGCTTTTAAATGTTAACAAATTCAGATAAATTGAAATCATGTAACTTTTCTCATCATAATGCAATAAAAGTTAGAAAAAAAAAAGTTATCCGGTCACGGACAGTTCCCTATCCTCTCTCTTTATCGGGGCCCTCTTCTATAAAACAGTCCCATTAATACTAATCTCACTAGTTTATTATACACATTAAGTGATGTAATCAGAGTCCTGCAAGGCACTATGGGTACAATAGAGTCACTGTGATTCCTGAAGCTTCTGTGTGGTTACCACACTGAGATGGTGGCAAAATCAACTCATAGTAAAAGGTGTCTAACTGCCAAAAGTAATTGGCTATAGGGTTTTATATAAAGTCTATTCACACATTCAACAACATTATGTTGAACATTTACATTTAAGGCTTTGGATTGAGGTCGAAGGTAATAAAATTATTTATTTTGTATACAATATATTTAATGATCAACAACAACACCAAAAACTATCACAAACTGTTTCCAAAAACCACAGAGCATTTCTAATTTAAGGAAAAACTTGAGGTAGATTTCAAGGTGAAGGAATACACATAAACTCATATATGAACATGATAATGTCATCTGAGATGCCAGTGATCAGAGCCATACAAAGACAGTATTTTGTTTGTGAAATTAAATCCACATCACTCAACCAGAACACCACTGTGTTTTCTGTCTCTTTAATCATTACAAGCACCATGAATCTAAGCTGTGTCTGCAGTACGTAAAGCAAGTCATGCACCAAACACATCAGTAGGACATGTCATAGTTGAGTGACTCAATTACATCTCAGAGTTCTTGTTCATATGTTCATGCTTCAGACTGTGGAAAACTGTTGTCTCCCGATTGGGTGCTCTAGGACTGGGACGAACAATTATCTGTGGGAGCAAACAGTTAGTAAGGAAAGACACAGATGCCAGGTAGAAGTGATAAGAGAGAGCTTTACTGTAATTCACTTAGTATTTATAGTTAGGCTTGGGAACCAGACCCAGAGGAATTCGACACTTGCCCATATAACATAAACAGGAGAGAATCCATTAACACCAGACCAGAAGGAGATCTTGAAAGGAAGATCCGGTAAACCTTTTAACATAAGTATGAGACTTGCTAAGTCTATGATCTAAGGAGCAGCAGTCAGGACTCCTTCACACAGCAGGTGCTCAACTCCAGCTTGCAGTCGACTGCTCCACACAGCAGGTGCTCAACTCCAGCTTGCAGCCAGTCGGGGCTGCTTACAGAACCAAGTCACTCCCAAGCAACAAGGTTGGGGGATGGAGTCCACAGAAAACCATGTTAAAATTATTTTAAAGATCACTTTTAAAAACAGACAAAACTAAAATAAGGCTGCGATAGAGCATGCATGTATTCATTTTCTTATATATTGCATTAGTTTTCTCTTTGGCATTTTGAGACACAGTCTCATGTAGCCCAGGCTAGCCTCAGATATTACTTATACCTGAAAATGACTTTTAGTTCCTAGTCCTACATTTATTTCCTGGATACTGGAATTGCAGATGTGGGCCACTACATCTGGCTTATGCTGATATGGAGATCAACTCAGCTTCTGGCAGGCTGGCTGTCTTATTCAGGGTTTCTATTCCTGCACAAACATCATGACCAAGAAACAAGTTGGGGAGGAAAGGGTTTATTCAGCTTACACTTCTACATTGCTTTTCATCATCAAAGGAAGTCAGAACTAGAACTCAAGCAGGTCGGGAAGCAGGAGCTGATGCAGAGGCCATGGAGGGATGTTCCTTACTGGCTTGCTTCCCCTGGCTTGCTCAGCTTGCTCTCTTATAGAACTCAAGACTACCAGTCCAGGGATGGCACCACCCACAATGGGTTAGGCCCTCCCCTCTTGATCACTAATATAAAAAATGCCTTACAGCTGGATCTCATGGAGGCATTTCCTCAAGGGAGGCTCCTATCTCTGTAATAACTCTAGCTTGTGTCAAGTTGACACACAAAACCAGCCAGCACACTGGGCAAACACTCTGTCAACAGAGCTACATCCCCAGCTGAGTGTGTTAGTTATGGGTCCAGTGCTTCACCACACATGCTGAGTAAGGACTCAGCCACTGAACTGCCTCAACTCACATTAGGGCATAAAAACATTGATTAAATTGGAGGGAACTTATTGAAAGCTTGGTTTCCAATAGATCTGCTAATCTCTTGAGTATTTCACAACTTAACAGGACAAAAACTATCACTCCAGATCAGTCACAAATAATGAGCAAGAGGATGCACATATTGACCTCTCACATGGTCAAAAATAAGACCTTTGGCACTGGAATACACCAGGCTTAAAGCTGGTTCGGCTACTTTTTATCTGCGACATGAAGCAGGATCCCTAAACTTTCTGTCCATGAACTCTTCTCATTTAGAAAGATCACAATGGCTTCAAGTGGAAGCTGACTGAGAAGCTGCAGTCACGTGGGACTAGCAAAAGTTCAGGTACTACTCAGGGCACCCTTGCTATTATTTATCTAGATTTAAATGAAGGCTACCTATTATTTCTAGCCTGGTTACAGCTTCTTCACCTGGCATATCAGCATTCTATAATTTGTCTTTGATGGAATAGTGAGCATTTTGTACAATGTATGTTTAAATTTAAATAAGTAAATAAATAAAAATAATGACTTAGGATAGCATTGCTAGCCAGAATATAAACTAACTGCCCTGGGCAGTCACAGAGCTGAATCTTGTTCAGGTGATTTCCAGACTTCCTATTTAGGCAAGGCCCCAATGTCAAAGACATAACTTTTTATAATCCTGCTCTGAGGACATAGCTTGGATGATGGAGCTATAAACAGACTCCATACAGAAACTCGTTTCTCAGGACGAAAGCCCAGTCGGTGGGAACTCACTGGTAAAATGCCTTGGAATTCCACATTCCCAGTGGCACCGGACACCAAGATCCAAGGAGTTTATCTCTGTTTACGGGCACTTGATTTGTGACTGTGGAATAGCCATCTCTGGAGGTTACTTCAAATAAGGGATCGGGGGGGGTCCATTTACAAGATTAAAAAAAATGAAAAGTTGGTTAGCATTTAATATCCTTACTAAAGTGACTCTCTGGGTTTTTTAACATCACGTGTTCTAAGTGAGGAAAGCATGTTTGAGAATAATAAGATTAGCTGAGCACTGAACTCCAACGCAGGTATTTTTAGGAATCTTGGGTAGTATTTTAATGTCAGCTTAAGAAACAGTTATTTGTTTCTTCCAGTTGCTAGGCAACATGTTGGATCTGATTTGGTTTCCGGACATTTTTTTTAAAACAGTACTGTGATTGTAACAATAAGACAGTACCATCCTTTTCTTAACTCGATATAAAAAAAAAAATTAAGAATGGTTGGCTTTGATGAGAGTCACTGTTACTTAACAGGTTTTCTTTCCATTGTTTTCTGCCTCCTTATTTCAGAATCCTGGAACGACATAATGTACTCTCAAAACAATAACTTACACTTCATGGTGCATTAGGCCCAATGATTATTTTAGAGTACATGGCCTCACAATTCAAGTCCTCTGCTTTGCGATCTTTCCTCAAAGCTTCTCTATGCCCTGGTCTTTGTGTCCAAGAGACAAGGACAATAATGTGTTTTCTAAGAAAGATGTGAGAAGCAAGCACCCTTAAAAGACTACTCCACACAGTTAAAATGTATTCCATTGAAACCTCTCTCTCTCTCTCTCTCTCTCTCTCTCTCTGTGTGTGTGTGTGTGTGTGTGTGTGTGTGTGTGTGTGTGAGTGTGTGTGTGTGAAAGAGAGAGAGAAAGGAAAGAATCTACATTATAGAAAGCAGGCTTCAACAAAACTAATCTAGACACCAAACACGGCTCTAAGAACAGGAGTGTATCCTAGACCTGGAGGTTAGAAAATATTCTGACTAAGAAAACTGGGCCTTGGAAGAATACAGACTTTAAAGGAGAAGAGTCTTGTTTGAGGAGGGTATTATGACGGGATTTTTAAATTGTTCTTGGTAGAGCTTTAGCTGCGTGTGAGTAGGCTTCTTGCAGAGGTTTTGCAGCCCTTCAGCCTTTTACGTCAATGCAAAGGAGAACAAAAAGTAACCACAAAAGACAACATTGGTAAAGACAGACACACACACACACACACACACACACACACACACTCACACACAGAGAGGGAGATATATACACATACACAACTCAGAGAGAGAGAGAGAGAGAGAGAGAAAGAGAGAGAGAGAGAGAGAGGCCTTTGCTGTAAAGTGTTTTTCTAAATCCGTCCTCAGCAACCACATTCTGAATTCAAACTCAGCTGGGCAATCTGTCATGGTGCTTGTCACCAGCTCATTTTCGGGTGCTCTGCCAATCCCCTTCTCTGAGAGTTGCTTCTTCCAAACTTCAGCTTTTTATGAGATATCTCATTCCACCTTGGCAGACAGCTAATTGGCTGAAAGGTGGACATCAGATTCTCAGGCTGGTCCTATCAGGAGGTCTCCCTGGAGAGTTTGAATAGTCACAGCACCAATATTCACCAAGAGTTTCAAAGATATGGCTGTGTCTGGTGACTTCTGGATGTACCTGAGCTGATGAGAAATATCAAAGAACCAGACTTCAGAAAGAAGGCAAAGATAGCAGACATTCAGTGCAAGCACAGATCTGTGACCATATGACTAGGAAAGGCAAGACCTAGACCAAGACCTTGAGAGAACAAATCTTTTTATTAATTAATTGATAATTTCTACATATTTTTATAAAGCATAGATACAGCTTTTAATAATGTGTTCTTTAGAGCCTCAAATCTTGTAATAATTCACCATGTTTAAGATGCTCTGTAGACTTCTATAGGCTACCAAAGTCTAAAAAACAACTTACAAAAGTATTACCCAGACGTACACATGAACAGCTATGGAGTCAGAAGCCTGCTTGCCCAGCTCCAACTAAACTCTATTATACTAAATCTTTTTATCAATACAATTCATTTTTAAACACAATATGCAGAGACTAGATCTCCCATTTGGGTCCTTGTATAGTATGAGCTCAAATAATGAAGTTTTGGGCAAAACTCCAGAGGAGAAATTTCCTCTAAAGCCTGAGCAATCACACACTCAGCAGGACGCTTGCCGTGCAAGCATGAAGAGCTGTGTTCAGTCTGCAGGGTTCACGTAAAAAGCCAGGTGTGGTAGCATGTAATTGTAATACCAGAAACAGGTGGATCCGGGGGGGGGGGCTGACTAGTCTAGTCATTGATCCCCAAGCAAATGAGATGAAAAAATAAAGTGCATGGCACCTTGGGAACACCTGAGTTTTCCCTCTACCTTTCAGATGTACATACATACACATATACAGGTACATTCACACACATATAGGTATGTTCACACACATACGGGTACATTCATACATACATGCAGCTACATTCATGCACACACATGTACATTCACATACACACATGCATGTACACTCACACATACATACACGTACAGGTATATTCACACACACGTGCAGCTACATTCATACACACATGTACATTCACACTCACACATACATGTATACTCACACGTACATTCACACACATGCATGTACACTCGCACACATACACACACATACAAGTACATTTGCACACATGCAGGTACATTCATACACACACACACACACATACACACATACACACACACACACACACACACACACACACACACACCTATTCTAAGAATCTGAAATTGAGAGTAATAAGTCAGAGACCCATAAGCACCCTCTTCCTCTGAGGTGGGAATAAGAGGACCACATAGAGAAAAGGAAGATCCTGCATGGACCTGCTGAGAAGCAAATAGTTGAGGTTATAGAGGAAATGCTAATTGATAGCCTTCACCTCCAAGGTGATCTCTACTACTTGTAAATTACTTCAGGGACTGAGAACTCCATGACCTCCAAGCTCAGCCATTCACTTGGCTTTGGAAGGTTCCTCCCTGCACTCATAAGCAGGGGCTGAGAGCTTTGAGTCTGAGTGCAATGGCTCCCGCAGTTGCCACAGCTTTCTCCCTATAGCACATGAAATCTGAAGGCACTGAAACCCACAGCAAGCATTTTATGGCATGGCCTGGACTCTGGTCCTCTCAGTGCAAAATTCATTGCTTTGCTTAAGTACCGCTTTCTCCCATGGTACTGAGAATACCCAGTGCTTGGGTATTGGCCAAGTGCCTAGATACACAGACAGGACGCCTCTGGAGCAAGCAGGGATTTAATAGCCTTTGGGGACCAAAGCTTCTTCGAGCCAGCATTGGCTGCTGGTATGCAAGGAAGAGAAGTTACCAAGAGTAAACCCAGCCCTGCAGCCCCCAGCAGACCAGCCTGGATAGGGGGAAGACCAGCAGTCCAGCCTGAAGAGAGGGAAGAGACAAGAACTATGGGAGTCCTTGGTTCTTTTCCCCTCTTTCTTTATGGCTCTTCTCTATGTCCTGTGATTTCAGCTGTTTAGAATTTTTAAGTTGCCAGCAGTAGTGGCACACACCTTTAATCCCAGCTCTTGGGAGGCAGAGGCAGGTGGATTTCTGAGTTCAAGACCAGCCTGCTCTACAGAGTGAGTTCTAGGACAGCCAGGGCAGAGAAACCCTGTTTCGAAAAAAAAAAAAATTAAGTTTTTATCACTATTTTTAATTTTTATATTTTATTACTTCTACCCTTACATAATTTTATGTACATACTTTCTAATTTAAATTGTTTTTTATCTCTTTCTCTTCCACTTCCTCTTGGCATTTTTCTTCTTTTTCCTTTCACCTCAACCACTTGCTCTTTTCCATTCCTGTTTTTAAAAACTTCATTATTTTATCATTATTGATCATTCCCTCCAGACTTTAGTCTGCATTACTTCTGTCCCCTTTTTCTTTGATTATTGGTGACATGATGGTTATTTTCCAAAGGCAAGACGGCCCTGGGACTTCTGATGCCCCTGCCTCCACCTCCCTGGTGCTAGAATTACAGGCTGGAATTGTCTCCTTAGTTTTTCCTGTATCCCTGTAGCTGGAATTTGTTCCAGCATTATTGGTGATGTGACACATCATACTCGACTAGATGGTACTGAGGATACAATCCTGAAAAGAAGGCTGCTTGTTCACATGACCATCATATAATACTGTGCCTTAACAAAAGAATATGAGAAAGGAAGGAAAATAGGAGGCTACATGAGCTCTCAAAATGTTATATCTCTTTCATAAAAATCCAAAGATATAAAAGTAGATAAAAAAATCCAGAAACATAAGGCATAATTCAAGACTAACTGAAAAAATATTAATAACTTCAAATATGATATAAATAAATATATGAGTGAAGCAAAACAATTTAAGACAAGAAAGAAAAATTCAGCCATGAGGGACTCTGAAAAATTCTTGGAAATTTCAATTCTTTGAAATTTAATGAAGCTCAATGAATCAACTAAAACTTCAATGGAAAACTTCATGAATGGAAAAGGCCAAACAGATAAAATATAAGCACAGAGAGTTTTTGCATTAAAATATTAGTAATGAAAAGCTGGATGGAACTTGAAAATATCATCCTGAGTAATGTAACCCAGTCACAAAAGAACACACATAGTATGTACTCACTGATAAGTGGATATTAGCCCAAAAGTTTGAAATACCCAAGATACAATTCACAGACCACATGAAGCTCAAGAAGAAAGAAGACCAAAGTGTGGATGCTTCAGTGCTTTTTAGAAGGGGGAACAAATATTCACAGGAGGAAATATGAAGATAAAGTGTGGAACAGAGAATGAAGGAAAGGCCATCCAGAGACTGCCCCACCTAGGGATCCATCACATCTACAGTTGCCAAACTCTGACGCTATTGAGGATGCCAGAGTGTTTGCTGACAGAAGCCTGATAAGGCTGTTTCCTGAGGCTCGGCCAGAGCCTGACAAATACAGAGGCAGATGCTCGCAGCCAACCATTGGACTGCGGGGAGGAAGGGAGGAGGAACGGCAGGGATGGTCCCCAATGGCAGAGTTGGAGAAGGAACTGAAAGAGCTGAGGGGGTTTGTAGCCCCATGGGGGGAGCAACAGTGTCAACTGGCCAGACCCCCGGAGATCCCAGGGACTGGACCACCAACCAAAGAATATACAAGGAGGGACCCATGGCCCTGGCCTCCTATGTGGCAGAGGATGTCCTTGTTGGTCATCAGTGGGAGGAGCAGCCCTTGGGCCTGAGGGAGTTTGATGCCCCAGTGTAGAGAAATACCAGGGCGGGCGGGAAGGCAGGCGGGAGTGGGTGGGCAGGTGGTAAAGAGGTACGGGGAGGGAGAATGAGAAAAGGGGTTCCAGAGGGGAGACCTGGAAAGGACATAACATTTGAAATGTAAATAAAGAAAATATCCAATAAAAGAAAAAACTAACCATTAAAAAAAGAAGATAGAAAAGCTGGGACATGATTAAGACACTAAACTTAGTTGAGCATACAGAAAAAGGTGAGATGATACAGATTAAAGGCATTTAAAAAAAACCTACTTAATGAAATAATGGCATAAATCTCCAAATCTAGGCAAACATTATAGATAGATAGATAGATAGATAGATAGATAGATAGATAGATAGATAGATAGATAGATAGGTGGATAGATAGTCAGGAGTCATATAGAATTCCAAAGTTACATAACCAGAAAACTAAACTGCCATATGATGCTATAAACTATAAAGAACACAGATCAAGATTTAGACAGCAAGAGAAAAGCAGAAGGTTATTTGCAAAGCCAAGACTATCAAATAAGAAACAGATTTCTCAGCAGAAACCCAAAAGCCCTGGAGATAATGGAATCATGTAGTTCAAGTCCTGAAACAAAATAGCAATATTTTTATATCCAGCAAAGTTATCCCTTGAAATAAAATAAATCAATAAAGACCTTCCAAGATAAATATAAAATAAAGTAATTTGTGACTACATGCTAACACTGCAAAAGATACTTAAATGCCACACAGTAAAGAGGAAGGAAGAGACATGCAACCAAATCTCAGAAGAAAATCTTACTGGAAAAATAATTAAGAATTAGGAATTAGTCAAACAGTATTAATTCAAAATGCCACCAAACTTCTACAATAAATGAAAGAAGGGGAGAAGAATACAGTATCTGAAACAATCAGAAAAAAAATCAGCAATTAGCTTGTATCTTTAAAAAAAACGACTAAATGTAATATGTATTTGTGTGCATAATATATAATATAATTATGTATCTCAAAGAAGAAAAACATGAACAAACCAAATTATAAGGAAGGACATAATAAAGATCATAGCTAAAATTGATGAAATGAAGATGAAAAGAACAGTACAAGCCAGGTGTGGTGGCTTACACTTTTAATCCCAGCACTCTAGAGGCAGAGGCAGGCAGATCTCTGAGTTTGAGGCCAGTGTGGTCTACAAAACAAATTCCAGGACAGTCAGAACTCTTATCTTGAATCCTGCCCCATCAAAAAAAAAAAAAAAAAAAAAAAAAAAAAAAAAAAATTTTAAAAAAAAAAAAAAAAAAAAAAAAGAAGAAGAAGAAAAATTTTTAAGAACAGACCTAAAATCAACCAAATAGAAACAAAAAGAACTATACAAGAATCAACCAAACCAGGAGCTGGTTCTTTGAGAAAATCAACAAAATAGATAAACCCTTAGCCAGACTAACTAGAGGGCACAGAGAGAGTATCCTAATTAACAAGATCAGAAGTGAAAAGGGAGACATAACAACAGACACTGAGGAAATCAAAAAAATCATGAGATCCTACTACGAAAGCCTATACTCAACAAAACTGGAAAACCTGGGTGAAATGGACAATTTTCTAGACAGATACCAGGTACCAAAGTTAAATCAAGACCAGAACAATGACCTAAACAGTCCCATATCTGCTGATGAAATAGAAACAGTCATTAATAGTTTCCCAACCAAAAAAGCCCAGGACCAGATGGGTTTAGTGCAGAGTTTTATCAGACCTTCAAAGAAGACCTAATACCAATACTCCTCAAACTATTCCACAAATAGAAAGAGAAGGTACTCTACCCAATTTGTTCTATGAAGCCACAATTACTATTATACATAAACCACACAAAGACCTAACAAAGAAAGAAAACTTCAGACCAATTTCCCTTATGAATATCGATGCAAAAATACTCAATAAAATTCTTGCAAACCGAATCAAAGAACACATCAAAATGATCATCCATCATGATCAAGTAAGCTTCATCCCAGGGATGCAGGGATGGTTCAATATATGGAAATCCATCAACGTAATTCACTATATAAATAAACTCAAAGAAAAAAACCATATGATCATCTCACTAGATGCTGAGAAAGCATTTGACAAAATCAACATCCCTTCATGATAAAAGTCTTGGAAAGATCAGGAATTCAAGGCCCATACTTAAACACAGTAAAAGCAATATACAGCAAACCAACATCAAACTGAATGGAGAGAAACTTGAAGCAATCCCACTAAAATCAGGGACTAGACACGGCTGCCCACTTTCTCCCTACCTATTTAATATTGTACTTGAAGTACTAGCCGGAGCAATTAGACAACAAAAGGAGATCCAAGGGATACAAATTGGAAAGGAAGAAGTCAAATTATCACTACTTGGTGATGATATGATAGTATACTTAAGTGACTCCAAAAATACCACCAGAGAGCTCCTAAACCTGATAAACAACTTCAGCAAAGTAGCTGGATATAAAATTAACTCAAGCAAATCAGAGGCCTTCCTCTACACAAAGGATAAACAGGCTGAGAAAGAAATTAGGGAAACAACATCTTTCACAGTAGTCACAAATAATATAAAATACCTTGGTGTGACTCTAACTAAGCAAGTAAAAGATCTGTTTGACAAGAACTTCAAGTCTCTGAAGAAGGAAATTGAAGATCTCAGAAGATGGAAAGATCTCCCTTGCTCGTGGATTGGCAGGATGAATATAGTAAAAATGGCCATCTTGGTGAAAGCAATCTACAGAATCAATGCAATCCCCATCAAAGTTCCAACTCAATTCTTCACAGACTTAAAAAGAGCAATTTGCAAATTCATTTGGAATAACAAAAAAACCAGGATAGCCAACTATTCTCAACAATAAAAGAACCTCTGGTGGAATCACCATCCCACACCTTAAGGTGTACTACAAAGCAATTGTGATTAAAAAAAAAAAAAACTGCATGGTATTGGTACAGTGACAGGCAGATAGATCAATGGAATAGAACTGAAGACCCAGAAATGAACCCACAAAACTATGGTCACTTGATCTTTGACAAAGGAGCTAAAACCATACAGTGGAAAAAAAGACAGCATTTTCAACAAATAGTGCTGGCTCAACTGGCAGCTAGCATGTAGAAGAATGCAAATCAATCCATTCCTATTTCCTTGTACAAAGCTCAAGTCCAAGTGGATCAAGGACCTGTACATAAAACCAGAAACACTGAAACTAATAAAAAAGAAAGTAGGGAAGAGCCTTGAGTACATAGGCACAGGGGAAAATTTCCTGAATAGAACACCAATAGCTTCTGCTCTAAGATCAAGAATTGACAAATGGGACCTCATAAAGTTGCAAGTCTTCTGTAAGGCAAAAGACACTGTCAATAGGACAAAAAGGCAACCAACAAATTGGAAAAAGATCTTTACCAATACTATATCTGATAGAGGGCTAATATCCAATGTATACAAAGAACTCAAGAAGTTAGACTCCAGAAAACCAAATAACCCTATTAAAAATGGGGTACAGAGTCTGCACAATGGAGTACTACTCAGCTATTAAAAGCAATGAATTTATGAAATTCTTGGGGAAATGGATGGATCTCAAGAACATCATCCTGAGTGAAGTAACCCAATCACAAAAGAACACACATGGTATGCATTCTCTGATAAGTGGATATTAGCCCAGAAGATCGGAATATACAAAGTACAAACCACAACCACAAGAAACCCAAGAAGGAAAACCAAAATGTGGATACTTCGTTCCTTCTTAAAAGTGGGAACAAAATACCCATGGAAGGAGTTGCAGAGACAAACTATGGAGCAGAGACTGAAGGAAGGACAATCCAGAGACTGCTCCACCTGGGAAACCTTCTTCCCATATTTAATCATCAAATCCAGACACTGTTGTGGATGCCAGCAAGTGCTGGCTGATAGGAGCCTGATATAGCTGTCTCCTGAGAGGCTCTGACAGTACCCAACTAAAACAGAAGTAGAGGCTCACAGCCATCCATTGGACTAAGTACAGGGTCCCCAATGAAGGAGCTAGAGAAAGGACCCAAGGAGCTGAAGGGTTTGCAGCCCCTTAGGGCGAACAACAATATGAACTAACTAGTACCCTCAGAGCTCCCAAGGACTAAACCACCAACCAAAGAGCACACCTAACCCAAGAAATAAAAGTACTGCCCAGTGAAAACTTCAAGACAATAAAGAAAGTGCTTAGAAAGACACTAGAAGATAAAGAGCCCTTCCCATGCTCATGGATTGACAGAATTAGCCTTGAGAAATAGCCAAATTACCAACAGAGTTCTAAAGATTCACTGAAATTCCCACTAAAATCCCAATGGTGCTCTTCACAGCGTTAGAAAAAGAAGAAAAACGAGACTTTTCCATCATTCCACCTTTTTTAGAATGGCCACTAGGAAGAAAATAAAATCTCCAAACAACCCAAGTGCTAGGAAGGATATGGAAAAAGGGGACACATAATGCTGTTAGTAAGTTAATCCAGCCACCATATAAATCAGCAGGGAGTTCCTCCAATATACTAGAAAAAGAACTACATGAGATATTACACAGCACTCATAGGTAATCCCAAAGGAATGGAAGCAATCATACAATAAAGATCCTCGTGTAGCATGTTTATTAAATTGTTCACAAAAGCCAACTTATGAAATTGGCTTATATGCCTAGTCATGGATAAGTGAATAAAGCTAGGTTTATATGATAAGTTTTATATACTATATAAGAAGTGATATATAATAAAATATTATGTATTTTATGTAATATAATTCTTCCATGATGAACAAAATTATGCTTGCAAGAAAATGGATGAAAACTGGAGAAATAACCCCCAGAATCACAAGTATTTATTTTATTTTATTCTTTATAGTTATCATTACAAGTGCTATGATGATAATAATGGTGTATCTATGTATGTGTGTGTGTGTGTGTGTGTGTGTCCGTGTGGGTGTATTCTTGTATTCTACAACATGCATGTAGAATTCAGAGGACAGTTTTTCATGAATCAGTTCCCTCCTTCCATCATGCCACAAGACCACAACATGTCTTGTCATGGTTAAACTCCACTGACAACTTGCAAAAGCACTCTAAACCAATCTGTGCTATGCACTAAAATTCTAAACCCTAGCAATAACCCTATTGTAATACTGCTATTGTTCCTGTTTTTTGAAAATTAAAAAACAAAACAAACAAAAACTAGACACAGAGAAAATGGAAGCAATTCTTGAGAATGAAAATATCAATAGTAAATAAGGTATCTATGCACTAAAATGCTCCTTGACTATGGTTCTATGAGCTACAACATTTGTCAAAAGATATAGGAACAGTGCCTATCTGTGTCCACAGATACTAGCTCATCAGACCTGGACCCAACTCTTCAGATCGTAAAGTGGCTCTGTGAATCATCTTCATCCCCATTCTACCACCCATTCAATAAGATTTCTGCCTACCTAGAAACACAAGCAATACTTAACTGTGTCCCTCGTCACAGACACTCTGACCTCCACCTCTTGGAATCAGCCCCTGAACTCAGTCCCAATCCTATTCTATCATGGTTTTAGGTAGTTTGCCTAATTACCCACAGAACCAGCTCATGTTAGCCCTTGGTGAAAGGCTCAGTTACATTAGTCAGAACGTCTACCATTAAAACAGTCCATGGCCTGTATCCAAACCAAATCTGGTGGGTGAAAGGTAGTCCCACCCACTCACATATGTACTAAGGAACACAGTGAAAGACACTTTCACAGTCCTCATAACAGGTCCACTTCCTGTTGAATACCAAGACCAGCTTCCTAAAGTTGTAACCCAAAGTAACTTTGCAACCCAACTTTATTCCTTCTGGCCATTATTTCAGAAGTAGTCCCATATAATTCAACATTTTTGTAAAATCACACCCCTGATTAATGGGTCTTCCAACTATGAATCCATCCAGATTGAGAATCAGGAAACGCCACATGGTCTGTCTCAACTGCTAATAAATGACAATCCTGAAGACAGTGCCATCACCAAAGTGTCAGGCAAGGAAAAGGTCTATGCCTACTGAAACAAATCTTTAAAGGCAGAAAGAAATAGTCTCTGTTAAATGTACAGAAAACTATGCAAGACTACATAGATCACAAAGAAGCAAACAAGCATTACATCACCACAGGAAAAGGACAGAGTTCAAGTAACCAACAGCCAATCAGCAAGAGCTCTACAAACTTTCTGGAAAACAATCCAGAAAAAAACACAGGTAGGTAACAATATCAGCACAATAATATATGGACAACAATATTAATATCAACATAGAGATATGACCATGAAAAGCAACCAAACTGAAATGTGCATCAGAGTAGTAAAGTGATTTAAATGAAAAGTCCAACAGAGTTCCAACAACAGATGTGATCAAGAGGAAGAAAGATCACAAACTCAAAAGCAGGTCAGCTGAAATTATATGAGAGGAGAAAAAATGTAAAGGAATTGAAAAAGTCCATAAGACTTGTTGAATTCCAAGACCAAAAATTACAACTGTACAAGGAGAGTCTCAGAAAGAGAACAGAAAGCAAAATGAAGACATACAGGTATCTAGGTACACAAAGCTCTAAAGTCCTTAAGTTAGGCTCATCACAAAAAGGACTTCACTGAGACACACAACCACACTGACAAAGAAAGAAAAGAATTAGAAAACAGCAAGAGAAAAATAAATCATCACATTAAAACAAAAAACAAAAAACAAAACAAAACAAAACAAAAACATGGATCAGGTTATCAGTGGCTTTCTCATTACAAACTCAACAGTCCAGGAGAAAGCCATAGGCTATATTTATAGTGCTGAAGGAGAAAAACATAACCATGCACACAGAGAGAGAGAGACAGAGAGAGAGAGAGAGAGACACAGACAGACAGACAGACAGACAGAGACAGAGATATAGAGACAGAGACAGAGACAGAGACATAAAGAGACAGACAGAGAGAGAATCACAACTAGCCTTATGAGAAATTCTAAAGGGAGGTTTTCAAGTTAAACCAGAAAGAAAATAATACTAAAATATAAAATTTACTGATAAAGATAAAAGTATAATAAAATCTGGAATGTTCTAATATAAATTTTACAAATAATTTTAAAGTACATGTGGTAATTAAAGACATAAATATCAAAAATGTGTCAATTGATGTGCAACATAAAAGATACAAATTGTTACATAAAAATTGTAAAATTAGGAAAGAATAAGAGTGGTTGTTGTATGTAAAGTTATCATCAAATTCAGATAGATTGACATAGTTATAATTTACATAGGCTTCATAGGCAAAATAGAAAAGAATCAAGACATCAATAGTAATAATAATGATGAATTACAAACAAAGATAGCAAGGGGGAATAGCAAGACAAATATTAAAAAAAAAAAAAAACAGAAAATAAGTAACAAATGTCAAGTTGGTACATAGCAGTAATTCCTTTAAATGTAAATGGATTAAATTCTTCAATCAAAACACAGAGTGACTGAGTAGATTTTCTTTTTAAAGAAGCAACCCCTTCTTCAGCTGAAAAACAGAGTCTCAAAGGAAAGGATAGACAAAAATATATACCAAGCACATTGAAGCAAAAAGAGAGTAGAAGTAACTATGCTAATTTACAGCAGACAAATTAGGTGTGAGTAATTGGAGAAGACACTCAATATTGACCTCTGGCTCTACACTCTCCCACATACATTCACACACACACAGAGACACACACACACAGACACACACACACACGTGTACAAATACAGAAATGTTCACATTCATACATCACACACACATAGACATGACCACTCATAAACAGTAAAACTCAGCTTTTAATAGAATAAAATCTTGATATCTGCCAGATAGGTTAATCTAAAAGGACATAATGAGCATTATGCTAGGAGAAATAAGACAGAATAAGAACACAAACCCTGGGTTAACTTAGTTTATTTGAAGTCTCCCTCTCCATCCCCTTTTGAAATGGTATCTCACTATGCAGAGCAGCCTGGCTTCAAACTTACAGCAATGATTTTCCCTCTGCCATTCAAGTACTTGGATTGCAGACATCCACCATCACCCTCAGCCCTGGAATCCTTTTTTTTTTAAGATTTATTTATTTTTATTTATATGAGTATACTGTAGCTATGCTTAGACACACACCAGAAGAGTGCATCAGATCCTCCCATTACAGATGGTTGTGAGCCACCATGTGGTTGCTGGGAATTGAACTCAGGACCTCTGGAAGAGCAGTTAGTGCTTTTAACCACTGAGCCATCTCTCTAGCCCCAGCCCTGGAATCTTAAAAATTTTAAGAAAATAAAATTAAAATTAAAATTATCAAAATTTTGCAGAAGTATAGTGGGTGAGTAGTTATGAGGAAGCTAGGAGTGACGTAAATGAGATGGTGTTGTTCAAATGTCCAGACCTCCAGTCAGTAGCCTAATGAGTTCTGGGTACTAAGTGTGGGCAGTGGGGACTCGAATATACTGTTCACTTGAAAGTTCCCAACTGAATCTTAAACACTCCCAAAACAATTGTAGATGTAGATTAGAATATGTGTTAATTAGCTTGAACACAACAGTCACCTCACAACTTCATGTTGTACACTCTAAGAATACATAGTTTTACCTAGCCTGAATAAAGCTGGGAAGCAACAACTCCAGACTGAATTCATAAACACATAGTGTTTATAATATATCTGTGAGGTCACCAGTTGTGCAATGTTTATGCCTCTAACTGGAAGTTAGACATGAGAATGAGTATGACAAGAAAAGATAAGAAGAGGAGGGGAGGAGATGGGAAATGGGGAGAGGGAAGGGGAGGAGAGGGGAGAGGAGGAGAGTGGAGCTCAGAAAATGGAAGGAAAAGATTTGGACCCTGTGAGTCTGAGGGAGCCCTGGGAGGATGTGACTCAAAACTAAATCCAGGGTAGAAGACCGAGACATGGCAAATAATACCACTCAAGGCAACAAGAAGAGTCTGAGCTTTTCGGGCTCCACAATGTGCAGAGCCTGTGGGGTAAATGCTAGGTTTAGGGAGGGCAGAGAGAGGGTACAATGGAGAAGATCACTAGCAACCAAACATTTCTTCTCCCAAACCAGCAGATAGCTTAATACAGCTTATGAGGGCGGATAAACAGGACCAGGTAAAATTTTTGTACCTTCCTGGAAAAGTTGGGAAACTCCAGGCCAACTGTCATACTTCAAATCTCTTCAGTCTGCACCATGGAGCCTCACAAATAGTGTTGGACATTGTCTACAAGCTTGGATAAAGGCTTGGTGACACCAGACGTGGCATTTCCACTCTAAGTGTAACTAATGCTTAATAATGGATGTTAATTTCAGTCATGGAAGAGTTAGTTAAGTTCTTAACAAGTTCTTGGGTTACTACTCCAAACACAGCTTTGAACACAAGCCCTAACCCCTTCAGGCTGTTCCAGGCATGCCCATGTTCTGATTCCACTTTATGTCCAACGAGATAAGATAACCTTTCCCAGAGCACTGTCTTAACCAAACCTTCTCCAACCATGAATACACAAAGGTAAATCTTAAAAGAAAAAAAAATAGCTTCATTGAAAGTTTTGACCTGTTTAATCACCAAAAATTTTGTAACCTGTGTGTATTTTTCTCCCTGTATATTTGAAATGCAAAAAAATAAACAAACCTATAGCTCAATAAAGCCAAGATATACAAGTATTGTTAACATTTTTATCATAAATGTCTTAGTTAGGGTCTTACTGCTGTGACAGACACATGACCAATGCAAATCTTATAAGGACAACATTTAATTGGGGCTGACTTATAGGTTCAGAGGTTCAATCCATTATCATCAAAGGAGGAACATGGCAGCATCCAGGTAGGCATGGTGTAGGAGGAGTTGAAAGTTCTACATCTTCATCCAAAGACTGCTAGACGAATACTGGCTTCCAGGCAGCTAGGATGAGGGTCTTAAAGCCCATGCCCACAGTGACACACCTACACCAACAAGGCCACACCTTGTTCCAACAGGGCCACAACTTCTAATAGTACCACTCCCTGGGCTGAATATATATAAAGCATCACAATAAACTACTACCCATTTTCCTTTAGAATGCTTTTTTCCCCTTGAGGCTTTGTCTAGATGTAGCCCATCCTAGCCTGGAATTGGTAAAGTGGCTCAAAGTTAATCTCAGAATACTGACTTTTCCTCAGCCTCTCCATTGCTGGGATCAGAGTCATGGATCACCTAACCCTTAGAACACATGAACAGCATTGATGCTAGCATAGAATAAGTGGAATCTGGGAGCTAGACTCTCAGAAAGACTAATATTTAAAATTGGAAGCATTGATTTATTCTCTTGTAATTATAGTAAAGAATACTTTCTTTTAAAAAGAAATAATGTTTACAGACTTTTTTATTTTTTTATGTGTGTATCCTTGGAGGTCAGGGGCATTGGATTCCCCTAGAGCTGGAGTCACAGGTGGTTGTGAACCACCTAACAAGGGTGCTGGAAATTGAACTTGGGTTTCTAGAACAGCAAGTACTCTTTGCCACTGTATTACCCAGTCCCCATTTTTTTTAGTATATTTGTATTAGTTCTTTGAGAACTTCATACAATATATTTTGATCCTACTCACACCCTCCCCTCCTCCAATCCCTCCCAGATCCATGTGCAACTCCCTACACACCAACCCTATGTCCTCTATTATTTTAATAACACACTGAATCAAATTTGTTCTGCTTATAGACTACTGGTCCACTCATGAACTTTCTGAGAGCTACATCATTAAAGAAAATTAACTTTTCCTTCTGTAGAAGCAGTAAACTGTCCATAGCTACTCAGGGTAAGAACACATGAATCCTTTTCCTGCCCGTGCTGCGATGCTAAGTGGGTAAATCTTGTGCAGGTCTTGAGCATATATCACAGGTGCCATGAGTTTGTGAGTACAGGGATCCTGTCTTGTCCAGAAAGCACCGTTGCACAGTGGCATCCCCTGATTTATGGCTCTGAGAACATTTCCAACCGTCTCTCATGGTGTTCCCTCAGCCTTGGAAGGAGGGATAGCATACAAGTCCCACTTGTGACCTAGCATTCCACTGACACTTATTCTCTGCACTTTGACCAATTGTAAGTCTCTATGTTTATTCCCATTCACTGCACTGAGAAACTTCTCTGATGAGGTCTAACAGCTACACTAATCTCTAGGTATGGAGGCCTCAAATTAAAGAAGAATTTGATATTAGGTCCATTTTATAAAATAATAACTGTAGGCCCATCCCTGGGGCCTATGAACTCCCTGCCCATTGGATTTTGGCCAGAGTTACAGTTCCAGACACCTGTTTTCTCTTGTGGAGCAGGCCTTAAATACAATCAGAAAGAGGTTGATTTCTTGTTGAATATTTCTGCCATATTCCTGCTACTATTTCACCCATGGGCACCCATTGACACACTACTGATTACTGGAGTTCATGCAGTTCAAGGCTAGGTAGGACAGTGGGTGACCACGCCCTTCTAGCAGTATGCAAGCTAGCAAGCAGGGAAGAAGCTTTCTGGTCAGTATCAACTTTATTTCTCATCCATGTTCTGTGACCAAGATGTGTGGTGTCTCGAGCAGCAGGGTCTCACCATCAACTTTCTGTGGGCAGCCAAGAGCAATTGCAGTAGCCTATATTGTCCTCAGTGGGACAGCTCTGATAAACAATTTGACAGGTACTTTAAACAAGTATGACAGCATTACATACCTGCTTTTGAAAGTTTTTGACTGCTTGTTACATACATCCAATGCCCTGTGACCACCCTCCCACTTACCCACTCCCCTCTCCCTCCTGTTCATTCTATTCCTCCCAATCACTTGGGAGACAGTTTTAGTTAAAGGTGTGGCCCTAAGTATGGTCACAAGTGGATGGCCCATACCCAGTAGTATATGAGCAGCACAAATTAAGCCTGGTGTGTTATACTTTTAAAACAGAGGACACGGGGTTGGAGGTGTAGGGAGGTGCAAATGGATCTGGGAAGGATTGAGGGAGGAGTAGGGAGTGACTAGGATCAAAATATATTGTATAACATTCTCTGCTGCTGACCTGTGGTTTTATGTGTGCCTGTCTTGTACAGGAGTGCTT
>NW_022196910.1:35228428-35249968 GCF_008632895.1 Mastomys coucha
ACCTAATAGTCTTAAAATCTAGAAGCCTCACTTTAACATAATCACCTCTTTAAAAGCCCCTCTTCCACACTACACACTCTGAGGACCCATGACTCAGGCTTCAATAGCTCAATGGGGCCATGATTGAGCCGGTAGTAATTGTCTGCTCTCAACTTTGGGTTAGAGCCATAGCCACAGCAGAAACAGGCGGGCTTTTGGGAAGCAGGTTCTTTCAAGGTAGTCATTTGGAGACACTACCCGGAATCTTTCAGATCAATGGTCTGCTGTGGAATATATAGAAGCATAAAATCCTATTTATGGACTCTAAGATCTACACAGCCTCCTAATTAGAGCCACGCAATTCCTTGTATCTTAAGAACATAAGCAAGATTTAAAAATCATATCTAATCAGAGTATTAATCAGTATGGAATCCAGCATGTGCTTTATGGAATCAAATCTTCATTACTCTCTTTTGTGTCTCAGGCTGATTTGGGTTTTCGTTGTTGTTGTTGTGGTTGTTCTGTTTCATTTTGCTTTGTTTAAAGACTTTCATTTGCTTTTGCCCTGGGCTCTAATTCCCTGGAGTGGGAACTACTTTCTCTAAAGCATATACAATCTTCCCAGACATTAATAAAGGTTGGGTGGTAGAAAAAAGCATTCTCTGCTTTCTCATCAAGTCCCGATTTCCTCAAGGCCAAGTTCTAGCTGCTGACCTGAATCTAATAATGACCCACCCCAGGGAGAGGTGTGCAGTGATGTCATGACTGGACCATGGAATCCACATTTGCCTCTCTTTGCTTTAGAATAATGTGTTTGTGCAACAGGGATCCTGGATGGCCAAGCGTTTGTTAGACAACAGACTCATTTACATATAAAATCATTCACTGGGGGATAACACTGAGGGTTTTTTTTTTCTCTTCAAAAACATTTTTTCATTGTTTCTGAAACAAAAAATCAGCTGTTTTTAAACCCTTTTTTTCGTGGCTGTTTCATGTCACTGACTGACAATTATTGCATCCAATAACATACTGGCTTTGCACAAAGAACCCATATACTGAAGGGATTGTTGCTTAAATAAATAATTAAAAGATTTGCCCATCAGCTGCTGAGTTTCCACATTTAAAAAATTAAACAGAGATGATGCTTGGAATTCTCTGAAATCTCTGAATTTGTACAAATGAACAGCTAATTATATATTTTTTGTTTTTAATTGTGCATCATAAAAGTGGACTTTGGAAATATAATATTAATGTATTTGGAGTTAGGGAGATGGCTTTGCCTGGCAAGTAAAGACCCAGCCTTGCAAGCATGAACTTGAGTTTGTATCTCCAACATGCAGGTACAGCCAAACATGGTGGGTACATCTATTACTTTAGCACTGGGAGTCTGGTGGTAGGATCAGAGACAGAGGAGTACCAGGAGCTCATTGACAAACCAGTTTAACCAACTTTTGAGTTCCAAGTTCAGTGAGAAACCATGTCAATAAATAGATGATAGATAGATAGATAGTTAGATAGATAGATAAATAGATAATAAACAGATTATAGATAGATAGAAAAAAGATAGGTAGATAGATAGAAAGAAAGAAAGATAGATAGATAGATAGATAGATAGATAGATAGATAGATAGATAGATAGATAATAAACAGATTATAGATAGATAGAAAAAAGATAGATAGATAGATAGATAGATAGATAGATAGATAGATAGATAGATAGATAGGGTAAAGAGTGGTAGAGAGGATACCTGAGGTTGAACTCTGACATCCACATGCATGCACACACACAAACATGCCCTCATGCATATACTATATACTCACGCATTTAAAATAAAATTATGCACACACCCCCATATATGAGTATCTGTGTCCACTGCTGCAAAGGAACAACACAGGACACACGTAAGGCCAGAATCCAAATTCTCTGGAGAGCTGAAGCACATAAATATAGAACAGCCGCACACTTCACAAGAGTCACTACATAGTTGGGAAACTATGCACCAGTTAAACAAAGAAACCAAACTCATAGGGCCTGCTACATTTAAATATTTAAGTGCCACCTTCAAACAAATCATCCTGTAGCCTAGAGGATTTCCAAGGCAAGAAGCAGAGTCTGAGCATTTTTTTTTCTTTCTTTCTTTCTTTCTTTTTTTTTTTTTTTAACAGAACACCTTTTCTTCCCCTGAGAGTCTGAACTTCACACAATAATGCTTTTCATGACTGGGCTTTCTCCAAATGTTTTCCACTTCTTAGAGCTTACATTGTTTTGTAAGAATAAACTGTAACTTTTCCAAAGAGCCTCTTTCTCCCACTCAGCTGCCCCGAGGGAGTTAGAGAGATTCTGGACACAACTTATTTTCGTTTCCCTCTCCCCAGAAATGATCAAATAAGGGCTGTTTCCCCACCAACATTTCGGGGCAAAAGGCTCTCTGACCAGTGTGACTCTAGGCACTGTCATCTCTTCTCTTTCCTGCTCTGGCCGGTCTAGGGAGTTGGGCGTGGGAAGGTTATTTAACAAATACCAACTGTGTACACATCAAGGTTCCAGCAGATCTAGATATCCTGGATGGCTGCTCAGTCAGGAGGAGTACACTGGCTATCTCTCAATTCTTCCACTAACAAATGACCATGTTCAACAAATACTCTGGGATCAGACCCATCTCTCTTCAGCGATGTCCCTGTCTTGCCACCAAAATAGACGCTTGCTGTGTGAGTGTCAGCATCCTGGTTCAAACAAGGATACGGCATATTGCATATTCTTTACTATTTTGGAGTTGCCATGGCAGAGAGAGAAGAGATATTTTTATTGATGGAATGTCTTGACGGAGCTCCTTATTTTGGCCTGGTTGACTTTCTGACGCAGGTTTGCAGATCTATGTTAAAATCCTGCCATAACTTTTTGTGGTCGCTATCAACATTCCATGATCCTCAAAAGAGGAATGATTACGTTATTAACCATGTAAGTAAGTACATGTTCAGGATTTAAAGATAAAAGTTTTCAATGAGAGAGACAGATGAAGTGTCAGAATTTTAATGAGCTCTCAAACTATCAGCCTCAACTCCTGGCCATTTCTCAGCCCGGCCCCCTTCCTTTCATCCCACTGCTCTTCTCATTATTTGTTTCTGCCTTATCATTTTAAAGCAGAATTGGTGTGTTAGATTGAGCTGGGTTAGGGTGTAATTTAGAAAGCAACTGTAGTAGCTTAAAATAACAAAGTTTCCATTTTTTTTCCCCTAAACACCGGATATCCTTTGTGGGTCAGTCAGGGGCCTTGCTCTGCTTTGCTTCCCTCTGGGAATCAGGTTTTTGAAGTGGCTTCCATCTGAAAAGGAATTGAAACTCTGGACTGTGGGACAAATTGGCCCATTGCCAGACTTTGTCTGACCTGGGAGCTAAGACTCCTTTTTTTTTTTTTTTTTTTAATGTTTTTAAAGAGTCAAGACTTCTTTTGGAAGAGGAATATTCTATAGCATGTGAAAAGTACATAAAATCCAAATCTCTGGGTCCATAGAAGTAGACTCAGGGGATCCCAGCAGTCACGTTTGCTCTTGCTTGCCAGTGGCTGTGTCTGTACTCCAGCGGCAGAGATATAAAGCTGCAAGAGAGAACATGAGGTCTGCAGAAGTCTAAAATACCTATTATCTGGTTCTTTAGGAGGGAAAAGATTTCTTGAATAGCAACCTATATCTATTTACATAGCAGGAAATTGCATGCATGAGTTGTGATCATTTTTATCTTTTTATTTCTAAAAGGTGCATTCATTTGGGTTATTGAATGACCTACAAGTCAGTTTGAACAATTGAAAAGCAAAAGGGATTTGATTTACAAACTTCTAATTTGTGTCCCAACAGGAATATTTTTAAAAGTAAATATCACTGCCAGGCAGTGGTGGCGCATGTCTTTAATCCCAGCACTTGGGAGGCAGAGGCAGGCGGATTTCTAAGTTCGAGGCCAGCCTGGTCTACAGATTGAGTTCCAGGACAGCCAGAGCCATACAGAGAAACCCTGTCTTGAAAAAGCTAAAAATAAATAAATAAATAAATAAATAAATAAATAAATAAATAAAAATACATTTTTTAAAAAGTAAATATCACCAAGCAGAAGAGATGAAATAATAATCATAATTCCCTTTGAACCCTTTTGAATGGAAAAGAGTAATGGATGACTCGTTTAAGAGTATCTATCCGGGGGCTGGAGAGATGGCTCAGTGGTTAAGAGCACTGACTACTCTTACAGAGGTCCTGAGTTCAATTCCCAGCAACCTCATGGTGGCTCACAACCATCTGTAAAGGGATCTGATGCTCTCTTCTGGTGTGTCTGAAGACAGCTACAGTGTACTCATATAAATAAAAATAAATAAATATTTAAAAAAAGAGTATCTATCCTTTGTATTGAAGGTCCAAACACCACACAACTATCCATGTCCAGAGATGGTTCTAGAATAATGATGTACCAAAATTTTCACAAATAAGCTCTCTAATCACATGAGAAGTAATGTTTGAAAAATTAAAACTCAGTGCTCTTCAGAATTCTACGTTAGAAAGTGGCTTTTGAAAGGTAGGTGGTAGGTGGCCTTTTCCCCTTTCCATCAAGTACAATTATACACCACTGATTGCATATATATGGACACCAAAGTCACATTCACCCACAGTCCCAATATGCAACTATCCTATGGGAGCTGAGGGCCACACCTATGAAAGTGTCAGTCCTTGAGAGATTCTCTCAGGGGAGAGGGGAGGGGTAGCCCTGGAAAGACAGAGACACTGAATAGAGAATTCCAAGGTCTCTAGAGCCAGAGCACAGGTAGAAGGAGCTCTGGGCTCTAGAAAAACACATCTTTCTTCCATAAACTTCTTGTCCTTTGAGGAACGGTACAGTCAGCATCCTCTGAGGCACTCTTTCATACTTCTGTTATTTTTCTGGGCTAAAATATTTTAAAATTATTTTTTGAAGATATACTATAATTGCATAGTCTCTCCCTTCCCTTCCCTCCCTCCAAACCCACCTTGTTTTTTTTTTTTAAATCATGGCCTCTTTTTAACATTAATTGTTAGTGCACACACACACACACACACACACACATACACACACACATATACACACACACAGCACACACACACACACACACACACTCCTTAAACGAATAGATACAACCTGCCCAGTCTGCATAGCATTACTTGTATGCATGTTTTTAGGGCTGACCATTTGATACTGATCAACCAGTTGATGTGGTATTCAATGGCACTGTATAATGGGAAACCACTTGCTCTAGCTAGGACTGGCCCTTGTCTTTGATGTGTGTGGAGGCTGTGGAAGTACTTGTTGCATTCCTTAGTTGCTCAGAGCTTTTTGTGTAAGATTGAGGCCCCATGAGCTTTCTCCTGTCCATATTACCCTGTCTATTGATGTTCTTGTTCAGCTTTCTTATAGGCAGTCAAGTTAGTGAGATTTTATGGCATGGCTTCTGATATTACTCAGAAACTAATCACATAAACATTCACATGCACACACACACACACACACACACAAAAACTCCCTGTTTCTCTGGCTCTTACAATCTTTTAGCCCCTTCTTCAGTCATGTTCCCAGAACCTCAGATGCAAGAGTTATGTTGTAGACACATCTGTTGGGACTGAACTCCATAACTCTGCATTTTGATTGCCTGTGGCTTTCTGTTACAGCCTCTGCCTTTTGCAAAGAGAAGTTTCCTCAATGATGGGTGAAGACTGCATCTATATGTGGTTATAAGGACAAATATTTAGAATGTAAGTAGGGATTGTGCTGACTTAGTAGAGTAGCAGTTGTTGATTCTCCTCTAAGATGCATGATTTTACTTGCCATGGTTCTTGACTAAGTTCCCAATGACAGGCCTGATTTTCCTCTTATTGAAAGGTCTTAAGTCCAATTAGAGAGCTGTAGGTTACCACCAGGTATGTGTGCCACTACTTAGTCCTATCGTGTAATACTGATCATTGTCATGGTTCTTAAGTGCTATAGCTCGGTAGGACCCTTGGTTGTTTTACTGCTTTAGAAGCTTGCACGGCACCTTCTGATCCCACCCTCCCCCAGAAAAGTTAGTCCTTGTGGAGGAGTTTTGTAATTATTTGATCCTTTTGGAATTTTCTTTATAGAGACTGTGAATGACAGGGATCAGAGACCTCAAATAACTATGACTTTCCAATTGGTGATAATCAACAGGTGCTAAGGCAAAGATGGTTTCTAAGTATAGACATGCAAGATGTAAAAGTCTGTCTCAGTTCAGTAGGAGGAAGGGATGTAGAAGGGAAGTTACTGAATGGCTGAGCAATGCAAAGATTCCTCGGAGTTTTAGGATTCTAGAAATAGCTGGTACTAGCTTTACTTATAAAGTGAAAGTGAAGGTTGGACTTGAGGGCAGGGGATTTTCTGGTTTGGGAAATCTGCCTCCCTGAATATGGAGTTGTGTGACAGGTACACAGGGTGGAAGTTGAGAGCCCTTTGGGTATTGCATGGAATGGTGGGGCTGATGTATCCCTCAAGCCAACTAATATGTCAGGGCTATTTGGAAAAAAGAGAAAGAATATTCACAATGATTTATTGTACCTGGGTAGAATCAAATTCACCAGTAAAATAAATGCAAGTTTTGTCACTCTTATTTCAACAGAAATTTTTAAGAAATATCAAAATCAATACACCCATTTGGAGACAAATTGCACCATAGTTTATTAGTATTTTTCATAGTGGTTTTTAATTGGAGCAATTAGTTTAAATGCTACTGAAGATTCTGTTAGAGAAAAAAAACCTATGGTTTTGTTAACATACAATCCAATGCCCATCTTCATAAAATCAAGTTTATTTTTTTCCTTATTATAAAAATCAAGATAAAATGTTTTCAAAACATTCCGATGGCTTGTTTTTTCCAGTTAGCTTTTGTTTTAAAAAAAAAAAAAAAAAGTAAAATACCTAATACGGTGTTTTAATACCTAATAAGGTATATCATGCTTCATTGGGAATATCTTGCCAACCCTTCTAGCTATAGCAGAATGACTACACTTGATAACTGGAACCTGAACAATCCTATTTGAAGAATACAAAATACTGGAAACTAGTATTTGCTTTGGATACAGGAGAATCTTGTGGAGTAGCTTGATATCAGCAAGATTATCTCCTTGTAACCACATCAAATATAGAAAAATAACATAGTATATTTTCAACCTTTTTCAAAAGGAAAAAGAAGACAAATACACATTGTTTCTGCCTCCTACCTGGTTCTTTACCTCCAACCAAATGTTACATTTATGTTTAAACTGAGGAGGAGCACATCCTTTCAAATCCGAAGCTTAACCTCCCAACACTTCTTGCAGACAACCTTTGCTGATTTCTTTTTGGCTTCCTAGACAATCTACAGCATCCAGAGTTACTAGCAACTCTAAACACAGGCATTATTAGCTCAGGAGCAGTAGATGCCCCATAACTCTCAAACTAGGCATTGACACAAGGTAATCTACTTGCCATAACACAAACGTGGTCTGAAGATTTTAGACTGAGTATGTAATTAAAGAACACTAAGATTCTATAAAGACTCTCAAATATTTTCCATCTAGTTATAAATTTGTTTTCACATAATTTAAATAGCGGCAAAAACATGCAATTCCACTGTGGAATAAATGGTGTGAAAGCAGAGGGGAAAGAGTTTATTGAGAGATGGGGAAGCCATGGGGGGGGTACAATAGAGGCTAAATATAAACAAAGTACAGTATCCATGTATAAAAATATCACAACTATACTCATTTTTTGCATGCTAACTTAAAAAAATAAAAAAGCTTAAAAGGTGTCAGGCATGATGGTACACACTTTCAATCCCAGCTCTTGAAAGGCAGATGTGGTAGGATCTCTGTGAATACAAGGACTGCCTGCCTGGTTTACATGTGAGTTCCAGGATGGCCAGTGTGGCATAGATGGAGCTTGTAGTAAGAAAGATATGTTGTCCACTTCTGACACCTTTTAGTAATGTTTAAGTTGTGATGAATACTTCTTCCAACATTATCCTTTTCTAAGACTCCTTCTTTCTTCTGAATTAATTTTTAAAATATCTCTGGACTGTGGCTCTAGCTCAATAATACTGTAAATGTTACAGTACAAGGCTCTGGTTCGAATCCCAAGGCAATAATAATACTACTAATTATAGTAATTGATATTGTGAATGTTTTTTTTTTCACTTTTTTTGTAAGCTGAAAGACAATTTTGTACAAGTTTAAAAGAAAAACTCCTGGGGTAGAAAAGATGGCACTGTCAGCAGCTGTGAAGAAGGGAGAAGTCTACTCCAGTAAAATCCGAGTGTCAGGCCTGAAAGCCTGTCACAGATCAGAGGCGTACAGCTTCAAGGAAGCCAGCCTCCTAGAATTCATTCATTAGCATCTCCTGAACTCAGAGGTAGACCAGATTTGTCCTTGGAAGTCAATGGAAAGTCTCGTGTGCTAGGTGCCCACCAAGATATGATTTACTAATAGCTAGACAAAATTAAACGTTGCTCTCTTACCTCCATCAATTTTCCAACATCTTAGCCAAACCCTGGCTTGCAATTTCACAGGCAATGTTACACATTCAGACTAATTGCCTCTGGCATTGTTAGGGAGATAATGAAGGGGGGTAGGGCATTGACGTTTACAGAATAGAAGTTGATAATCCCAGGACAAGGTCAATTTTTCAGTCACTTACAACAGTTGAGTCACTCCCAGGGGATTAGAAGAATGAGACCCCGGGGGCGGGGGTGGAGGGGGGAGGGATTCAGAGAAGATGGCTGCTGTTTTAGACCCAATGTGTTTCAGATGACCTCAGACGTACCTCAACATCTGAGCCGACAATTCTTTTTCATTTGTAATTACCATAAAGGTCAGATGTTTAATTTTAAGAATATACATTCAGATCCTGCACTTCCTTGTGTAATGTCTGTCTGTCATTTCTTCATCAACACCTTACTGACTTGTACCAGAACCCTGTTTCTCCCACGGGTTGAGAGAGGCCAAAGCTGGCTGGCCTGCGGCAGAGAAGAAAAAGAAACCAGCCATGTTGTTTAAGCTGCATGGACCTCAGACTCATGGACAGGTGCATGGTGTGGAAGCAGGTGTTGGAGAAAAAGTAAGGAAACACAATGTATCAAAAAACCCTTCTTAAACTCAACCCCACTTCTCCACTAAGCTGCCTAGGCTTGGCTTTTAGAGACAAAAGCACACATTTGTTGACTATGGCTATGCAAGTTATTATTTTTTTCCATCCATCCTTTAACAGATAAGGCTTAGAACCTGTAAAATCCAAAAAAGGAATAAAATTTTAACATACTATGGGTCTGCGAATGTTGCTCAGAAGTAGGGTCCTCACTTGATATGAGAAAGGTCCTAGGTTCAATCCCTGACACCCCGAAATGAAAACTAGAAACACGTTGAATATTTTGACATTTAAAAAACAAGACATGCCTGTCACTCTTTCAAATGGATCAAGAGAAATGTAAACAATACCGTCATTTGATGCGATGAGTCCACATTCTTCTTTTAATTAAAATTTTGTATTCTTGGGCTGGCGAGATGGTTCAGTGGGTAAGAGCACTGACTGCTCTTCCGAAGGTCCTGAGTTTGGACCCCAGCAACCACATGGTGGTTCAAAACCGTCCATGATGAAATCTGACTCCCTCTTCTGGTATGTCTGAAGGCAGCTACAATGTATTACGCCAGAGCGAGCAGGGCCGGATCTAGCAGAGGTCCTGAGTTCAATTCCCAGCAGCCACATGATGGCTCACAGCCATCTGTACAGCTACGGTGTACTTATACACATAAAATAATAAAGAAAGAAAGATTTTGTATTCTTTGGGAATTTCACATCATGCACCCCAATCCTACCCACCTCCCCTTCCCTTCATGTCCACTCAGCCCCTGCAACCTCCACCCTCAAAACAAAGCAAAACGAAACAAAATCTTGCTATAGAAGCTGCAGTGTGTCATGGTGCCTCACAGTTTCGTGAACATTTTACCAGCAGGCTGTTTTACTTTTTGAATTCATATTTCCTCTGCCGTTCCTTTGCATGATTTTTATGTTGAGTAATTTTAATCTTGTGCTCTCAGTATCATGTAGAACAATTCATATAAATAGAAATTCGGTGACTCTTGCCTCTGGCCACAATGGTCTGTTTCATTACAAGCCATCGAGTTTGCCTTATTTCGGGTCTCTAATTACTGCAGACACTCTAAAGAATAATGCATGAGCTGTATGATAAAAATGGGAGCTGGGAGCCCGGCAGTGGTGGTGCCAGCACTTGGGAGGCAGAGGCAGGCAGATTTCTGAGTTCGAGGCCAGCCTGGTCTACAGAGTGAGTTCCAGGGCAGCCAGGGCTACACAGAGAAACCCTGTCTCTGAAAAAACAAACAAACAAACAAAAAAAAAAATGGGAGCTAGGGTTGTGACCTTTGACCTTCTGTAGTCAGGTAGAAAGAGGGGAGTAGTGAAAGTACACACAGTGCAGGAGAAGTCCAAGACTGCTGACCACAGAGATGTTCTTTTTGTTGTTGTTGTTGTTGTTGTTGTTGTTGTTGTTGTTGTTTTGGGGGTTTTTTGTTTGTTTTGGGGGTTTTTTGTTTTTTGTTTTTTGTTTTGTTTTTTTTTTTTCGAGACAGGGTTTCTCTTCCTTGGCTGTCCTGGAACTCACTCTGTAGACTAGGCTGACCTCGAACTCAGAAATCCGCCTGTCTCTGCCTCCCAAGTGCTGGGGCTAAAGGAGTGAGCCACCACTGCTCAGCTCACAGAGATGTTCTTAATAGTGTTTAGAAAGAATGAGTGGGCTGCAGGGCTTAAGAGCCCTGACTGCTCTTCCAGAGGTCCTGAGTAAAATTCCCAGCAACCACATGGCGGCTCACAACCATCTGTAATGGGATCCAACGCTCTCTTCTGGTGTGTCTGAAGACAGCGACAGTGTACTGATACATGTAAAATGAATAAATAATTCTTTAAAAGAAAGGAAGAGAGAGAACAACCATAAGCGTGAACAAACCATTTTACTGAGACCACTCAAATTTCCCTGTCCACATACCTGCTGGGAAGTCTTCATGGAACCCAGCAATCCTTAATCCTGAAAAATCTTTGGGTAGATGAATTTACTTTAAAGCTACAGTTGCAGAGTAAGAAAGTTTGTTTTGTTTACATTATTCCAATGGTAAAAACTTAGTACTTTCTAAGTACTTTCTAACATGCTTTTATTGAACACTGAATAAAATCTAAAACTGTTATCATTATCATGTGGCCATGCTTGCACAGTGGTCAGTAGACATTTTCGAGGATCTCGAACAATCTTATCATCCTCACGGCTTCCAGCTGCATGTTGTCATAACTGTAGTTTGGCCTGAAGAATCAGTTGATTCTTTCATCCCTCCAAAGACCTGATATTGCTGGATTTATCACCTTTAGATTGCCAGTTGTTGATAGAAAAGGCCTCCCTTAGAGGAAACAGTGTCTTTGCGAGCGGAGGACTCACTGAAGCCCCTTACCCGTTTTGGAAAGTTTTGAAAAGATCAGCAACTGAAACACGGCAACATTTCCTTTAACCTTTTCCCTTAAGGTTTTGGCTCTGAGCTATCAGCATGTAATCTGTTTTCTCAGTCATTGTGGAGAGTCATTTGTCACCATATAAAAATGACAGGTAGCTTTCCACAAGATAACTATACCCTCTTGCCCGCTACCTGACACCTCAGCCAATGCCCACTTAAGCTAAGTAACAAAATCTGTGCTTTAGCTTGCAAACTCGGTTTCTATATTAAAGCTCCAATTAACCCCTGATGTGTGTTACCTAGCCATCCAAGCTAACACAGAAGTGGGCAGACGCAGGTGATCCACACTGAGGAGCAGGTTCCATCACCTTATTCCTCTCCTGGCCTAGGTCACTTCTGATCAGAGAAGGTTGAGCATCACATCCACTAGGTTAAAAGGAAGCAAGAAGAGATGCAGAAAATGATGAGCCTCTTCCTCTAAGGACTCTAGGGTGTTATGACTCTAGGGTGACATAATCTACTAGTCTCAGAAGTGTCACTTGTTAGATGGCCACTTGCTCCAACAACAAAAGGCCACCACATAGAATAGTGGAGCTCAGACATTAGAGGAGAACCAGCAGGCTCTGTTTGCCACTCTGTGTGCTGCAAATACTGGATTTACTACATAAAGCCAAAGGCATCACTCAGAGCAACCTCAAAGTCAACTGCAACTGTGGTTTACTTCATCAGATCACGTGCTGCTGTCTGATCAGAGACTGCTTTCTGAGTAAGATCTCTAAATATCAATTTAAGGCCATATTGCCGGCACTGCTTTCATTATTCAATACAGATCCATTTCGTTCTTTAAATTAGAGCTTCCACTTTAGCTGAGCACAAAGTTACCTGTGTCTCTGCCCCAAGCTACGGTCAATCTAAGAAAGATTTTCTGCATTCCACTTAAAAAGTATCTTTACAGACAGGAAGCCTGATCTTTCTTGCTCCCTTCTGCAATTTGTAGTATAAGCAAGATAGTGGAAATGATTGGGAGTTAAATTTATCACCTCACCCTAAAAGACAACTATTGAAGGCCTAAGAGTGACTGGCGACCCATGAACTTGGACATGGATCCTTTACAGATTTCTCCAAGTTTAGAGAAGGTCATATTTGATGAACCGTGGCTGAAACTAGGAGAGGAAAATGTATAGAAGAAGCATGTCTTTTGAAGACCCGTGGATGGACACAAAGGGCAGGTAATGAGGAAACAGAACATCGGGTGAGGTAGGCAGAGAGCTGACATATTTGCAAGCCCAGGGCACAAAGCTATGCCAGTGAACAACAAGGAAGTACTTCCACCAACAGGTTTCCAAGCAAGCATGGCCATCAGACACGTGGAGTTGAACTTGTGGCCTGCAGAGCAGGTGAGATAATAAATGACTATTGCAAACCCTTCACTTTGTGTTGCTTTATCATTGCAGCGCTAGAAAAGAAAGCTGCAAGAGTCTAGACATGCTTTTCGTAAGACAGACGACTTGTTGTAGACATCAGAAGCCGGGGGTTCTTTATGACTTCACAGAATAGAGTTTGGAGCTACATGTCTATCTGGAGTTTTATATCACAGAGACACATGTCTGAATCTTCAAGTAAGAGCTGCTTAGAATTTCCATAACTCATAAATAAACATAATTCCTTTCATTCACTTGTTCATTCCAATACTTTTTATCCATTTAGTGTGTGTGTTGTGTTGTGTTGTTTTTGTGTGTGTTGTATATGTGATTATGTGTTTTGTGTGTGTGCATTACATACGATAAATACATATGCCTTCCTCCTATGAGAAGTTGCAAATGGCTTTGAAGTAAACTGCATTGAATATCAGGTCCAACACTCATTTGCTCAGTGAAAATTGTTGGAAGTATAAAAACACTAATTGTATGTCCTCATCGTGCCAAGGAAGTCAAAATTAGAATTGTTAGGAACCAGCGGCATATGCCTATAGGGCTGAAATCATAGATTATTGGCATGAAAATGATAATTTAACACTGTAGATGAAAGCACAGACCAGGGCATCAAATGCCTGGAATTCAGTTCCACGTCTACCACTTAAAGGCTGCCCGAGTGGTTGTGGAGGGCTCCCGTGTCCAAATCGATGATAGAATGTGCCTGTTGACTGATGGCCTACCTAAATGTGGCATGACTGAAACAACATTGGCCTTATGGGATTGTTGGGGGTATTACAGGTGAAATGCATAAAATGAGTAGCGGAGGTCCCAGTGCATGAGAATAAATGCTTTCCCACTTCAGGGGTACCCTCGTGCCATTATGACAGTCCAACAAAATACATTCGCTGCTCAGTTTACATTTATTTGTATTAACACCTGCCATTCCGGATCTGCTTTCCTGCCTTACAGATGCTCAGGAGGCAGCGTCGGGAGTGAGTGTACACAATTGGCTGAGGCATCCCCAGCACCCTGGTCCTAGCCAATGATGTCCACGCACCCCAAAAGCCCCTACCCAGCCCCCAAAGGTTAAAATAGCCATTGTAAATTCATTAAACAAGGTGTCTCACCAAAGCTGCCTCTCTCCTTATAAGGTCGTGTTCAGCAGGACCTGAAAGTTTAAAGTGGCTACCAGGCTTTGTGACCTCCTGGGGGCCGGGGGCAAAGGTAGGGGCAAAGGCGGGACATGGAGGCCTGGGGCAGGGGATTAGCAATCCTACTCCTGCTCACCACAAGACAAGACTTCTGGGGTTTGTTTAAGCCTCAACCTCAATCTTGCTCCAGGCCCACTCTCCTCGACTCCGTGGCTCCCCGACCTCACAAATACCTTTATCACTATTGTTTATTGGGATGAAGTTTCTTGTATAGTGCAAACGGGCTGCAAACTTACAATCTTCCACCCCTGGCTTCCCAGTAAGCTGGGACTACAAACCTATATACCTGGCTCCAGCTACATCCATTCTTTAAACTAAGTTCAGAGTTCGTTTCTTCAGAAAAAATCTCATCTTGGTCACCCAACACCAAAGCCTTCTTCCACTTTAGCTCAACTGTTAATAATATTTGGCAGAGAATTTTATTTGTGTTGTTATTTAATTGGCTTCTGTTACCGCGTCTGTGCTAACACTAGTCAAAGTGTGGCGTACTGGCCAATTCTGGTCTGCAAACTATCACTCACCCACCAGGAGATAAATACAGAAACTAAGATTGTGTTTAGAAACTTTTACAACAGTTTGGCACCGTTATCCAGGCTCATACTTTGAGTGTTTGATATTTTGATTCTGTTTAGCCAGTAACTCATTTTCATTATCATCTATAAAAGTATCTGTCCATACTAGATGTTTTAAAACATTTTTAAAAAATCCTTTGCTACACATATTTCAAAAGGGACAGTTCTAGGCTGGGGATACAGGATTTTTAAAAGGTGCAAAAGTGACTATTTGGGGCTTTTTAAGCCACACAGGCTCTCTTGCAACTACATGGACCTGTCTTTATAACATAAAATCAACCATAGGCAATACATAAATGAAGAAATGTAATGTGTTTCAATATAACTTCATGGGCTGAAGAGATGGCTCAGCAGCTAAGAGCACTGACTGCTCTTCCAGTCAAAGGTAGGGGCGAAGGCAGGACATGGAGGCCTGGGGCAGGGGATTAGCGATCCTACTCCTGCTCACCTCAAGACAAGACTTCTGGGGTTTGTTTAAGCCTAAGGTCCTGAACTCAATTCCCAGCAACCACATGGCAGCTCACTACCATCTGTAATGAGATCTGATGCCCTCTCCTGGTGTGTCAGAAGATAGCAACAGTGTATTCACATACGTACAATAAATGAATCTTTTTTAAAAAGTACAACTTCATATTAAAGGGCTAGGGTTTAGCTCAGTGATAGACTACATGCTTAGTAATGGTAGTACCCTGGGTTAATGTCCCAGGCACTGCAAACACACACACACATACACACACACACACACACACACACACACACACACTCACACACACTCACACACACAGTGAGAGAGAGAGAAAGAGAGACAGAGACATTCAAAGTCAGATGAGCAGGATTTAGTCTACAAGTCACAGTTTACTAATATTTGTTCTAAGCCATAAATTGTCAACAAGGTATGTGTCTAATGAGAGTCTTCCCAGGATCTAAGAGCTCTCTCACATAATAGGTATTCAGTAAGTTCTGTATATTACTTTTTATTTATTATTATTCTGTATGAAAGTGGGGTAGACACATGAGCACTGTACATGTTTAGAGATTCAGAAGACAAGGTTTAAGGGTTCGTTCTCTCCTTCCACTATGGGTTCTTGGAAATTAGCTGATGCTCTCAGAACTTCATGGTAAGCATTTTTACCTGTGGGGTCCTCAAACTGGCCCACATAATTGTTAAAAGACAAGTAAAAGTCTTGCTTGATGTGACAGGCCATATGTCCAAAGGCAACAAAGCCATGGATGACCATGAGAAGGATGTTGACCGCGTAGCTAGTTAAGACAAAAAGGACACATGCTCCAGGCATCACACAGATGTGGAGTGGCAAAAGCTATCACCAGGAGCTTAAAAGAAGGAAAGAGAGCTGCCAATCAGAGAGCTTTAAGGATGTTGTGCAAGTCTGGGAGGGATGGTAGTGGGAGATAAAGGGAGCGTCTAATGGACTGATTAGCTAAGGTTACACAATATGCAAGACAGAATAGTCCAGAAGGCAACAATTTCCTCTCTAAAAACCTTAGTGTGTAAGATGTCTAGCTGGAACATTGCTCCATTGTTTGAAGACTACACTTAAATTCCTTTCAAGTATATATATATATATATATATATATATACATATATATATATATATATATATATATATGTTTTAGGAAGCACTCACCAAGTAAAATCCTCCTCCTGCCCCACCAGTGGATGTTTTGTGGAATAATTGACTAAAGGAGCTCCGTGAACACCTCTCAAAATACCATAGGCTATTGCCAAGGCTATTGGCTGCTCTCCACTCCCTGAGAAGACCCTAGTTCTGAGAGTAACACTTATGTCATTGAATATTGAGAAGTCGACTTGGTGCCCAGCTAGAAGCTTTATACCTACTGAGTAGCATTCATGGTGCTGGAAGGTACTCTGTATGCTACCAAAGAGAAAGGTAATCATCAATATCAGTGGCTACAAACCCTACAAACTACAATAGTGATCTGCCTGCAAGATATAGAAGCACAATGGTGGTATAACTGTTGTGGTTGTAACCAACCACTTTTTCTTGGATTTAAGGACCACTCTATGAAATGAAACCCATGCCTGGCACTGATAATGTAGCCAAGAGCCTGAGACAAGATATGCCATGGGCCTAAAGGAAAGCCTGCTCTTCTTACTCCATTACAGAACATAGCAACAAAGTGACTCCTAATGTGACATATTACTGTACAGACCAGTGTATCGCTCTGCCCTCATCAGAGAGGCTTCTGCTTGCAGTAGATGGGAATTAACACAGAGACATAATTGGACAGTGTGCAGAGAACAAGAGACTGTAGAGCACTCAGTTCTAATTGGGATGGGTTAATAAAACCCTCTGCTCAAGGCTCAGGGATCTATGCTGAAGAGAATGTAGAAAAATTATGAGAGCCAGGGGTGGCAAATAACTCAAAAAAAAATTGTCTCCAGATAAAACAGGACTGATGCATATGTGAACTCACAAAGAGTGTGGCAATACACACATGACTTTCACAGGTTCAAACCTGACAAAATCCAAGAGAGGAGAATGGGAAATAGACACAAAGTCCCTTCCTTAACCAAGGAAGCTGTTTGCAATTGATAACTGGTGGGAAAGGGGAGATCCATTTTCTCCCATCAAATGTGTGCTGGCTCCTTAATACTTTGCTTAACACAAGCTAGAGTTATCTGAAAGGAGGGATCTGAATCAAGGAAATGCCTCCCTGAGATCCAGCTGTAAGGCATTAGTGATTAATGCTCCACTGTAGATAGTGCCTTTCCTGGGCCAGTTGTTTCTATTAGTTTCCAGGGCCAGCTAGCCATAAAGAGCAAGCCAGTGAGCAGAACTCCTCCATGCCCTCTGCATCAGCTCTGCATCAGCTCCTGCTTACAGGGTCCTGCCCTATTTGAGTTCCGGCTCTGACTCCTCACTTTGTTGGAATGTTACCAGGAAGTGTAAGGTGAAAGAAATGACTTTGGTCATGTTTCATCACAGCAATAGTAATCCTAACAGGGACAGAGTGACACTGGGTATATCAACCACACTTCAGCACAGGTCCCATACCCAGAAGTAATTGGCCGACAAAAACAGAGACCTCGTGGGTTCTTTTGTGGGTGTGGGTTTTTTGGTTTTCTTTTTTTTTTTTTAACATTTTTCTGCCTTATTGGTTTTTATTTTAATTTTTTTTCCTTTGAAAGGGAAAAGACTTGAAGCTAAGTTGGTATGGAGGTGGAGAGTGTAGCTGATTGTGTTATGAATACTAATTATGCCCCCCACCACACACCCCCAAAAAAACCTGCACACAGCTTCTAGGCACCTGCCCCCAGTTGGTCCTGATTGGTAAATAAAGATGTCAACATCCAATAGCTGGGGAGGACAGACACAGGTGGGATTTTAGGATTTTCCAGGCTTGGGACCAGGAAAGACAGAGAAGGAAGAGATCTGCCATGCTCGACACCACGCCTGAGAGTTGTGCGGGACAGAGAAGCTCGGCCGCCATGTGAAGGTGCCAGGAGAGCGTGACCCACAGGGCGCCCAACTGGGTCTAAGGCAGCCAAGATAAGCACATAGAATTAGTAAGTAATAATTCAAAATTAACCTCATAGAGGTTAGGCAGTGGCCCAGCTATTGTGCTGTTTAAGGCATATTGAAATATAAGGGCTGTGTGTGTGTCTTTCATTCAGGAACATAAACCATTGAGACGGGTAACGAAGCCACCACTGGGGTTTATTAATGATTATCTCAACAGGGAGGATCTAGGAGGAGTTGGGGAGAGAAAAATGTGATGGAAATATACTGTACAAAAATAAATTTTAAGTTTTAAAGCAGACAGAGAAAAACAAAATGCCATTCACAACGCATTTATAGCAATTCAGTATTAACTTGGCCTGATCTATACCTTGTTTCAGTCTACACGTAGCCTTTCACTACTGATTCTTCTATTAAGACCCTAATGCAGAAGAAAATATTTGTGTGTGCACGGCTACAAATGTTGCTAAATTTACAGGAAAAGGTGGGCCCAATACTGTCACTGTTGGTATCAGGACCTCCAAAACCCGCAACATCACATATAGGCAATGGAGCAACCCGCACACCTGTTGCCAAAGCAACAGCCACCATATTCCCAGAATCCACTTGGCTCACCTTCCACCTTTACCTGTGGCTGCATCACTATCCATATATAAAAGGCAAGCCCCTCAGATCTCTCTCTTCACTTCCCCTTGCCCCCTTCTCTTCCCTCTGCCACCTTACCCTTTTCTCTCTCAATAAATCTTACTTGGAACTGTTTGGCCTGATGTGGTCTTTCTGGAGCCATGCTACAATCACAACAGTCACCACACTCATAAAGGACTCTGCAGAACTTTTTAATGGCGTTTGTCCTTTCAGGGAGATGTAATCAGCATGCTTGCCTACTTGCCGGTACCAATTTAACTTATCAGTGTAAGGTAGGATGCACTATCATTCTCCAAATACAATCAATTTCATTAAGAAGAAAAACTATAATAGAGGAAGTGGTGAGTGTTCTGATGTTTTTGCCTGCTTTGGGAACCGTTGTCCTCTTACTGGGTTGCTCGTCCAGCCTTAATATGGGGGAGGGGGGTACACAATCTTATTGCAACTTGGTATGCCTTGTTTGATTGATAGATAGCCCTAGGAAGCCTGCCCTATTCTGAAGGGAAACAGGAGTGGATAAAGAGGGAGGAGGTGGGGAGGGGATGGGGAAGGAGAGGAAGCTTCGTTCAGGATGCAATGTATGAGAGAATAAATTAATTTAAAGAAAAATAATCTTTTTTTTTTCTACTGACAGAGGGGTTTGCCAAATTAAATTTGTCATATGTCAATATTAGTTCAGTTGATTTCTAATTGCTTCCAAATTTGAATAAATAGCCTTCCAATTCCTTGGGTAGAAAACTTGCTGGAAAAGTGTGAAGCATCTTTCTTCTTCCTCTCCTTTTCCCCTTTCATTCCTTTATTTTGGTCTTTATAAAAAATGCTTCATGGCATAATGTAAAATGTACATACCAAAAGGTATGCAGGTTACTTGATTTCTCAACAAGATGAAATAGCTTCAGTGTTTCAGTTATAACAAAGTCCTCTCGAACTAAAATACCCAATGCTATTTCAAATTAAAATTTGAAGAGATAGAACTCTTCTTCCCAGTTTTCTTTGTCACTCAGAGAGGTCGTGAATGTACAGGCTCTCATTTGTAAATCAGTCTCTGACTTCTTCACACAAAATGGCAACCATGGAAAACAACCAGAAGTTTACAGATGAACACGATGGTATTCAGAACCATTTCCAGAACAAGATACCAGATTAGACATGGAAGGGGTAAAAACAGACTCAAGTCCCTTGGGAATCTTGCCTGTAAGTGTCAGGAGGCTGCAGAAAAGAGAGCCACGTAGTATTGATTGGAGATGAATCCAGGAGATGAAGACAGACACATCAGTATCCTCTCATCCACAGAAGAGGGGAATACTTGGTACCTGGGGTAGTGCAACAAAAAATAAGGGGCAGCTGGAGTTGGACTTGCTTGAGCCCTCATCAGAGAAATGGGGACATTGAACTGCAAATTTGGTCCCATCTCCCTGAAGCTTACACCAAGATAAAGAAAGTAAAAAATCAAGGTCAGAAAGCTTACACCAAGATAAAAAAGAGTCAAAAATCAAGGTCAGAGATTGTACAGTCGATGCAGTTAACTCCTTCAACACATCCCTATGATCTTAGGCAAAATGACTTTTAATATGTAGTATTTCTTCTGAGAGGCGTCAACAATAGATCCACTCCAATAACTCATTTCTGTACCATGTATAGACTTAATTTACTGGCCAAGATTAGACCCGGAAGTCTTGCAGTGACCTTTGGACTAATGGTTGAGTTTCATGGGCAAAGGCAGAAAGGAACTTTGCTCTCGCTTAATTCTCTCTTTCCTCTGGCCACTAAATCCTAGACTTATGCAACTAAAGCAAATCTGCGTATGGCTAAATAGCAGGTGCTTCAACAACTTGTGACTTTTCTGGTTCTGCTAGGTGAGTGAAGCTAATTAGTGGCACAGCTGCGAAGGCCTAGGAGGAAATAAATGGCATTTGTGGCCACACTCAGCCATCTAGCCTAGGAGTACAGAACAGAACCATTGTAGGGATCTCCCTAGTTTAGAAAAATGACCCCTAAATAATTCCCGGCTTCCCTTTACAGCCACACGCATCCCTCGCTGCTTAAAAGCTTATGTTTAGTTCTCAATCCAAAAGAATTATTTTTCAAGACTGTGTTTCCTTTTCTAAATGTAGGTTGTGGCTTTAAAATGGGTGATAAAATCATCTCAGTGTGTCAGAACCATGCATTTTAATGAAACATGGAAATGAAATAGTATGGAAGAACAAAGGAGACAAGAAAATAAAGAGGGAAGACATATTATTTGGTCCTACACATATGTGTGTAAGTACACCGGGTCCCAAGACCTTGTCTATTTCTTTAGGAATAGGTACAGACATGGAATGATATATAAAACTAATTGTGAGTCAGCTTTCCCAAAGTGCTATAACCCAATGTGCGACATATCCCCACCACCACAATAATTTTTGTTTGTTTGTTTGTTTTTGTTTTTGGGACAGGGTTTCTCTGTGTAACCCTGGCTGTCCTGGAACTCACTCTGTAGACCAGGCTGGTCTCAAACTCAGAAATCTGTCTGCCTCTGCCTCCCAAGTGCCTGGATTAAAGGCATGTGCCACAACTGCCTGGCCTAATAATTTTTTTAAAAATAGCTTTTTAAAGAACAAGAATGACCAGAAGTTAAAAAGAAAGACAGTCTACGGCCATACCACCCTGAACGCACCCGATCTCATCTGATCTCAGAAGCTAAGCAGGGTTAGTACTTGGA
>NW_022196910.1:35249978-35262656 GCF_008632895.1 Mastomys coucha
AAAGAAAGAAGGAGAGAAAAGGAAAAGAAAAAAGAAAGACTTGTCTAAATGTTCATGTAAAATTCAGAAGACAAACTTCAAACTTGGCCAAAACTTTTCCAATTTCATGTTTAAAAAAAAATTGGTGTTAATTTCAAAGAATGTCCAAGTTCACAAAATACTTGGTTTCATTCTACTCTAGTCTACTTTTCTCTTCTGCAAAACACAAATCTAAGTGTGGTCATTCACTTTTTCATCCTACTCCAGTATCAGATGTTTTCCACAGAGAATTGTTATGGCGGCTGGGCAGTGGGGGTTGCACACCTTTAATCCCAGCACTACGGAGACAGGCACAAGCAGGCTCATCTCTATGAGTTCAAAGCCAGCCAGGATTACAGTAGTCCACAGAGCAAGTTCCAGGACAGGTCAAAGCTACATAGAAAAACCCTGTCATGAAAAATAAAAATTGAAAGAAAGAAAGAGAGAAAGAAAGAAAGAAAGAAAGAAAGAAAGAAAGAAAGAAAGAAAGGGAAGAAAGAAGGAAAGAAGGGAGGGAGGGAGGGAGGGAGGGAGGGAAGGAGGGAGGGAGGGAAAGAAAAAGGAAGAAAGAAAGGAAAAAGAAAAGGAAGGAAAGAAAAGAAAAGAAAAGAAAGAAGGAAAGAATATGACACTTCCACAAGAATCTGTTTGTTTTTTTATGATAAAATATATTTCCATTTAATAATGAAAGTATAGGAAAGGAAAAAAAATCAACTATCAGGCCCATCCATCCTTTAAATAGTAACTTTTTTGCAGGAAATTTTACTTTAACGTGCAGGAAAACGACATTACAGTCATTACACAGTATCTTCTGTGTCTTTGAGTTACACAGTTATTCACCCTAACAGATAATTCCAATTCAAATAAAGAACAAGTCAGGGAAGGAAGAGTTAAGGCACGTCCACATTTTTGCTGGAAGAAATGTTCCCTGATACCATAAGGGGAGGGGGAAGTGTGGGAATTTAAACGAAGTATCAACTGCATAATTCTCTGATCTCATACCCCTGTGTGCCAGCCCTCTCTAGTCTCCATCTCGGCAGAAAGTGCTAAGAGATCCAAAGGGAATTCTTACAGGGAGGCTGCATGACCCCACACTCCCATTCTGTGCAGACTACAGTTTAAAGACAGAAGTGCAATGTGAATAGGGCGTGGCTGCACTATGGGATTCAGTTCCGCAGGAGCCTGAGCTCTGTTATCTCCTCCGCCTTACTCACCCTGGCCTCTCAAAGCCTATCTCTGATTCATTCCTTTTCTACCCTCTGGACCTTGAACACAAAGAGCTGGTGTTTTAGAGGGATCCGAAGGGAATCATCATCTGACCCAGAGCCCTATCTGAGAGCTGGAAGAGCCTTCCCCCCTGACGCCTGTCCTGCAGTCCACCCCTTCCTTGAACTACTGACTGCTCTCCTGTGGACCCCAGGCACATCCAGCACACACAGACGCAGACGGTACTTGCCGTTAGCTAGGCAAGCAAAGCTTATCCTTGAGCTTTCTGCACGAGCTCATTCAGGTCCTTGCTCTATTTTGACATATAATACTTTTCTACTGTCCTCCCCTCAGTACCCAGGAATCTGTGCTGAAGAGGGGGAAGGAAAACTCTGAGAGGCAGGGATGGTGTATCCCAAGGAAACAGCGTCTTCTGGACTTAATAGCTGATACACGTATGAACTCACAGAGACTATGTAGCATACATAAGACAGGCAATGGTTCAAGCTGCACGGTATCCCAGCACTGAGAAGGGGACATGGACAAAAAATCCCACTCCTAACCAAAAACAAACAAACAAACAAACAAAAACCTACTTCCAAGAGATGCCTACTGCGAAAGAGAAAATCATTTTTCTCCAATAGTCTAGCAACTCATGTCAGTCAAGGGCAAGTCCCATCCATCCCAAGGAGTAGTTGGCTAACACAAAATGGGTTACACTACATGGGTTTTTTTCTGCTTGTTTTGTTTTGCTTTGTTTTTGTTTGAGTCTTGAGGTTTGTTGTTGTTTTGTTTGTTTTTGTCTCATTGGGTTTGTTCTCATTTGTTTGTTCTGATTTTTACTTTTGGTGTTTTGTGTTTTTTTCAGACAGAGAAAGAGAATAAGCAAGGGGGGTTGAAGAGTGAGAGGAGGCACAAAGTTGTGTGTGTAGGGAAGATCTGAAAGGAGTTAGCATTGTGGGGCAGGGAGGGGGGAATATAATCAAAATGCATTGTGTGAAAAACACTTAAGTTAAAAAACAAAAAACTTTTCCTGCTGTCTGTACCCTGCTCTGGCTCCCCTGGGGCCCATCTCAGTACTCCTCAGGCTAGGGCTAGTCCCAAGCCTGTGCTCTGCTCCCACCAACAGAATACGAGCCCTGAGGACTGAGGTTTTGCTTGCTGCTTGGTAGCCTCTTAGGAAATAGCTGTTGAGTAAAGGGATAGATCTTGGGGCCAGGGATATGGCTCAGTGTGTAAAGGTACTTATCGCCTGACAAGCTGGGTTCAGTCAACTCTCAGGACCCACATGGAAGGAGAGAACAGACTTCCAGAAGTTATCCCCTGATTTCCACATGTACAATGTAGCACACATGTACCTATCCTTACACACATAGATGATAGATAGATGATAGAGAGATAGAGATAGAGATAGAGATAGATAGATAGATAGATAGATATTCATACATACATACCTAGACAAATTGATAGATGAATGAATGAATAAAGAAGCAAATAAAAACAAAACAAGTAAAAGGAAGGAATCTAGCCAAACAAACAAACAAACAAAAAACCAACTAGGTTCTGAGTATGTGAATGCTAGCAAGCTTCAAGCAAGGTGGAGACTCTGAAGGTCAGGTGACAGCTCACAAATCAGCTCTCTCGCTCCTCCTTCCAGGTCCTGAGTGGGCTGAAATCAGAGTGTGTGCTGTGGGCCTTTGGAATCTTCTGTGCACTAATCATGCCCCTTACTTGCAATCTCTTTTTTATGAACTCCTTTTCTCCTTTATCTTCCTTTGGATTCAGACCCCCTCTCTTCACTTTTGTGCCTCAGCTTGGGCAGATCCCACAATGATGCTTCTAGTAGTTAGTTCCGCTGGCCCCACCTCAGCTATTCCAGGCCTCTAAGACCTAACTAGTCTCCACTGTCCTGGTTAGTTTTTATAGTCAAGTCAATACAAGCTAGAGTCACATGGGAAGAAGGAATCTCAACTGCAGAATTTTGTCTCAGTCAGACTAGCTTGTGGCTGTCTGTGAGAGAGGCCATGACTGGTGATTAATGGGAGAGGCCCCAGCCTACCATGGGTATCACCATTCTTAGGCTGGTGGTTCTGAGCTAAGAAAGCTAGCTGAGCAAGTGAAAGAGATACGGAGTATGCAATGTTCTTCCATGCTTTCTGCTTCAGTACCTGCCCTGATTTCCCGTCAGTGAAGGAATGTGACCTAGAAATATAAGCCAAATAAACTCTTTCCTTCCCAAGTTTTTTGGGGGGTGATTTAGAGTATTTTACTAAAGCAAACTAAACAACCACCTTTAACCATAAAGCCATCCCTAAAGCTTTTCCACCTCCAGCTTCTATGCAGACAGATCTTTCATGGTTACTAAATGCCTGAAAATTCACATGCTATACCAGTTAGTGATCTGAACCAATAACCTTTTAAAATCTAAATAATTTTAATCACTTTTGTTGCAGCTGAAATGGCCCTGATCAATATAATGGTATATCCAGTGGTGATTTATGTGGCTGAGGTCTAGGCCCAACCCAATGAGGATGCAGATTAAGGACCTGGCAAGAATATCTATCTACTCACCTACATTAGGTCCTCTTAGCAGATACTGGATGGTGTGGATGAAACTTCTTTTTGAGCCAACAAGCCAAGAAGATTAAAAATCAAGGTTAATCATCTGGGTGTGGAGGTACACACCTGTAATCTCAGCACTTGGAAAGTAGAGACAGGAGGACCAGCTACACAATACCATCTTTGCCTACATCATGAGTTTCCAGTCTAGGCTACACAAGACATAACCAAGAGAAGAACAAGGTTAACTTGGTGGCCCTATTGCTGTCCCTTAGCTTCAGCACACTGTCCTACTTCTGGCTGAAGATTACAACCTCAACATAAACATATGTTTGTCTGGACAAATCAGACTAAGAAATCTGACCTAATGAAGGAAGGCTGTCAATAGCATGACAGAATTACTTCTGATATAGATACAAGTCACCAGCAGGAATCTACAGTAAGCAGTTGCAAATCTCACTGAGTCTGAATATTATTAGAAAGTCTTCCTCTGAAAACAGAGATTCTGAAATTCCAACACTAGACTTTCAAATTTAAAAGTCCCAATGAGATGGGATCACTGCTAAAGGGTTTTACCAAGAAATCTTGGGCTTTGCTAAGGATGAGATATTCTTGACTATCACCACACCATTACTTTCCCCCTAGATTAAAAAAAAAGTAGTTTGTAGCATATTCATGTGTGTGCACACATGTATGTTTGTATATGTGCATATGTATGCATACACTTGTATCCATATGTATATACTGATCATTTTTACATTCTAGTTATCAAAAGATATACAATGATCTATGAGAACAACAGGCTTTTAAATTTTCTTCCAAAACACTATCTTAATATTCACTTGATGAAAACTCCAACCTTTGAAGTATCTTTTAAGATGTATTTACTTATTACATGTGTACGAAAGCATATGTGCTTTCATGTATGTAAGTGCACTACATGTTTGCTTAGTACCTGCAAAGGTTAGAGGAGGGTAGAGGAGGCCATCAGATCCTCTGGAATTGGAGTCACCAGTGTTTGTGAAATCACCATGTGAATTAAACCACTGACCCAACTCCCCAGCCCCTGATGGATTTTTCTTCTTTAAATCTTCATCTCATTTGAAAACTACCTGAGTTCTTTTATGGTTCCTAGCATTCTATTTCAGAATGTTCTCGACTTATATTTAAAGGATCATCTACCAAATGTCGTCCACTAGTTCACTCTGAACACTGTGTATCTCCGACCTACTGAATTTCTTCTGCCACACTCATGGGCTTGACATTGCACACACTGGCTCTTCTCTGGGTCCTTCCTCTGGTTTTGGAGGAGTTAGGTAACCATCCCACCCCTCATCCTTGAGATGCTTATACACGAAGGCCCAGAATGACATGCCTTACTCCCTTAGAATACAAGTTTGATAGAGGCAAGGATCTTGTGGACTTAACACTGCAGTTCAACTTCTACAATAGTTCTAAACAGTAGTTTAATGACTATATTTCAAATACATGAAGGGAGAAAGGTGAGAAGGAAGATGAAAGATCACCCTGCTTGTTAGGACCAGCATCATTCTCTCTGAGCTGCTCCCTCTGAATGCTGCCATGAGTGACAGCATTGAGATGAGCCCTGAGCTCTCCCTCTCTCTCCATAGCCCCCACCTCCCTTCTCACCACCTGACTTGTAAAAAATTTCATAGTTCCTATTTCTATGGCATTTTAAAATCAACATACAAAACAAATCAGCAACATAATTAATTAATTGTTTACTTAATTAATTAATTGCCTAAAACTAGGTCTGCAGTAACGTTGGTCAGACAGCTTAGAGAAGATCAGTGGTACCTGAGATTCTGAACCTGGCAAGATACTTGAATGAACAAAATCGATACCTGTAAAATATAAAGCTCTTGAGCTGGAGAGATGGTTCAGTGGTTAAGAGCAATGACTGCTCTTCCAGAGCTCCTGAGTTCAATTCCCAGCAACCACATGGTAGCTCACAACCATCTGTAGTGGGATCCGATATTCATATATATATATGTGTGTGTGTGTGTGTGTGTGTGTGTGTGTGTGTATGTGTGTGTATGTGTGTGTATATATATATATATATGTGTGCGTTTTTTTAAAGCACTCCACACAGGAAGGAAAAGTGTATGCATGCTTTGTGGTGGAAACTCTGTGATTGAGTGATTGACCTGGCATTGCAAAGCCCAGAGTCAGAAGTATTTGTCACTAAGGACTGAGCAAAGTCCCAGCAGGAATTAAGTATTGTTAAGGAAATCTGAGGATGTTCTCCAACCAATGTGAACTGCGCAAGGACAAAGACCTTTGCCTCCAATATGTACTCTACCATATCAACAACTCCTGACCAATCCTGACATTTTATGCTTACTTACTTTGTCAGTAAAAGGGCAACAAGAACTAGAAAAAAAAAGAAAAAAAAAAGGTTAATATACCAAAACAACTCCACTTGAAAACCCCGGCGGTTTAGATGTGAATGCAGGGAGGATGTGGTCTCCCTGCCTTTTCCTGAAGATGACTTAATTTTCAGGTCAAAAGTACCTCCCCAGGCTATATACTTTTTCAACCAGAAGAAAAGAGGGAGGAATCTTTCAAAGCACATGAATTTGGGGAAGCATAAAGCAAACTGCATACTACAAGGCTTCCACTGGATGACATCATTTTTGAACCAGCACTGAGATGCTGAGGTTATACAAAGCACGGACTGTCTGCAGCCTCTTGGAGAATGGAGCGGCAGCTGCTTCAGAGCCACCAACGGTGCTGAGTAGGAAGAAGGGGCCCACCAAAGGAAAACGCATTGTGGTTATTTCCTAAAAGGAGTGTGAGCTACAAGACACATAAACAGTAAACGTCCACTACACAGGGGTAATAGACCAGGCTTAACCCAGCTTTGCCGAGTCAGGTCACGTCCTGGCAAGCCCCAAGTGTGCAATCTGGGAGCTCTGATGGGAGAAGACAATGCAGGAGAGCTGCAGTACCAAGACGTGTGATTCAGCCATGAGCCAACGTGAGTAGAAACTGCTACTGAAAGCAAAGAAAAGGCAAAGCAGCTGCAGGTACCCAGCAGAAAGTAAGTTCTTATACACTTCCCTGAAGGCAAACACGGTTGGTTTTGGTGAAATTGAGGACCGGTAGCATCTGAAGCTGAATCAGAGAATGTAGAAGTATTCAAGATGTTATTCAGAGAGTCATCATAGGAACACCATACATTATCTATAAAAGGTACTTAACCTCTAATGAAAGTTCAGACAGTATCAAACTATTGGATAAAGCCAGCAAGATGGCTCAGTTGATAAAACACTTGTAGCATAACTGTGAGGTTCTGTTTGCAAAAAGTAAATCCCAACCCCAGGGCAGTCCCACAGCTGCATAGAAGAAAGACATAGACAAGAGAATCCATTGCATCTGTAAAGCTACAGAGCTAACGAAAGAGACCTTGCCTTATAAACAAAGTGAGGGGACAAGACTCCTCTTCTGGCCTTCACATACACAGTGCAACATGTGCCCCACCCTAAGTTCCACACTAATAAATAAACATCCGTAAATATTTTTAAGATCGTGTGAAGATCTCTGTAAAGACACACTGTGGGTACTCCACCTTCAATTTCACACTTTGCCCTCTGTATGATGAGGAACTTCTCACAAGTGAAGATGAACAGTACCTCCAATTAAGCCAGAAATCTATCACATATATACATATGCTTACATGTCATACATATTTGTTCCATCCACCCCTGCCTCTTATCTAGTCAATTACCTAATCTTGCCTATTATACATCCTACACATTGCCTGGCTCCTTCCCCTTCCCTCAAGCTGTTGGCAGGATCCATGCATTCACCATCTTTGTGCAGAGCACTTCAGTTGCCTTTACCTGAATTCTCTATGTTAAGATGCATACTCCTAAAACCCATAATCTATACATCAATCTGTATTCTGATAGTATTCTGTAACAACTTCTAATGGGATGTTTTCAACATCATACTGGAATATTGCTTTATATGCTTGTTCCATTGTCTAGCTATTGACCAAATCATCCAGCACTTATATCCTTAGCACAGCAAGACTTGGTGATCAACTTCTGACTCCTGGTTAATCACATAACGTACTGAAAACATAATTTCCTGTTTCTCACATTGGGATCACTTTGTCAACAGTTATACCTTGACATGTACAGTGTGACCAAATGGGACTTATTCTGAATTAGAAATAAATGCCAGATATCGTGAATCAGAATATGGTAGAGAAATTTCAACTTTTCTGACACCATTTTACCTAGCCTGGAACTCAAGATCCTCTTGCCTCAGTTTCCCAGAAGTTAGGATTCATCATCACAACCAGCAAGAAAATGGTACTTTATTGAAATGTTTTTGCTGAGTCTATATTCTGCACTTTGATCAGCAGTTTGAAGGTACAATGGCCTGTGATTCTGTAATATGCATATTATATCTTTGGAGATGAAGGGAAGCATCCCAAACTCAGGTGGTGTCCCTCCACTGTGATTACAGAGAACTTCCTCTATAACATCCTCATGCTGGAGGAAAGCCAGGGAATCTTTGGGAACCAAAGACAAGCTATTGCAATAATCTAACCTGTAGAAGTTATCAACCAGAAGTTCCAAGTAAATACCACAGCATTCTTACCGTGGGCAGGCAGCAAACTTGATTCTAAACTTATGGACAGATGGGCACACTCAGGTGCAACCATGTTAGATCACCTACTTAAGTGCTTTCATTATGTAACATAATGAAATTTTTAATCATGTTTCTAGGTTACCATGCTTGTTTATCATTGTTTTGGTTGTGATATATGACCTGCTTTAGCTCTTCAGACAAGAGGCATTACATAATGTGATTATAGGTGTATACACTGGAGTAAAATTGCTTACATGAGACTATGACAGACTCCATCCAGTTTTAATGAGCTTCATGTGTCACCTCTTTACCCTTCTTTGCAAGAACATTCATTTGAAAGTACAGACATTTTATCACTTTTAAGAGGTAAAAGCAGCAATGTTGTTTATATATTTTAGGCACCATGACTAATACTCCTTTAAAAGTTGTATTTTTATCTTCACACGTTGTCATATCCTAGGATGTTCATCTTGTAACTCCAATGAATACTTTAGATGTAATCCTGATGACTTGACTTGGGCGCTTGGTGCTGTGTCATGAAAAGGTTTAAGTGAGGAATATGTTGCAGAAATGAGCGATCTGAAGTTTAATCAGATGTGGGAGTAGGAAGAGTAAAAAAAAAAAATCAATGTACAAGTTAGAGCTAATACTAGTTCATAAAATATTTTGTAAATTTGCAAATAGATCAAAGCAACCCAGTTATTTCAAAAGACTTTAAGCCTTGGGTGTGGGAAGTTGGTTCAGTAAGTAACACACTTTGATAGACCATGTATAATCCCAGCCCTTGTGAGGCAGAGACTAGAGACTCCTAGAGTAACTAGGCTAGTCACATGAGTGAGCTCTAGTTTGAAGACCCTACCTTACTTCATAAGATATAGAGAATGACTTAAAAAAATCACCCAACATCAACCTCTGACAACAAACATATGTACATTTATACACACACTCATTCATTCACACATACACACTCTCATTCACATAAGTGTGTGCTCACACACATATACACATATATACAGTTCGATGTTAAAGTTTTGTTTTAAAAAAAATGCACAATTTATTAACAAGAATCTACTATTTTATTTTAGTGATGCATACATATATCTATGTGTTACACTTAAATGTTAAAAACTTTCTTTAGGAGCTAGAGAGATGGCTCTGTAGATAATTGTGGCTTGCTATTCTTCAAAAGGACCCACATTTATTTCCCAACACACATGTCAGTGGCTCACAACCCCCTTGTAACTCCAGCTCTGGGGGGTCTGCAGCCCACTCTGGCTTCTGAGGACACTCCCACACATGGAACATACCAACACACGGACATATAGGTAAGAAAGACAGAAGTAACTCCTTTTAAGGAAAATTGTAAAATTGTACAACCTCTAAAACATTTAACAGGCAACCAAGAGGATGCTAAGTCCAAACATCAACAGAGAAAAGTAAAACTTAGTCTCCAGACATGGCTCAATGAGTAAAAGTACCTATGGTTAGCCACAAAAGTCTGATGACCAGAGTTCCAGCCCAGGAGCCCACGGTGTAAGGAGATAGCCAACTCATGACCGTTCTCCACTCTGTTCACACGCATCTAGCATATATAAACTATAATAGTAAATAAAATTCGAAAAAGAAAAGTAAAACAATTTTTACCTTTTCCTCAACATGAGTTTCTGTAGCTCATGAAAACAAACTCATTCAGACACAGCAGCGGTGATCCATATTGAATGTTACTGTGATAGAAGCTTAATGAGGATAAGGATGATAAAAGTATAATTTTGTTCATTTTCAAATGACATAATCTAATAAGCCCTGGAAACCATTTCATGTTTACACGTTGTTTCCTAGACATGCATACCAAATTATAGCCATATAAGAGCTAATCTATAAGGATATGAACTCTGGACTCCCAGAAACACAATTACACAGTGACTTTCTATTGATTCATGCTACCCAGTGAGAGACAAAGAGAGATAAAGAGAGAGAAAGAGAGGAAAGAGGAGGCGGAGGGGAAAGGGAGAGGAAAGGGGAGGGACAGGGACAGGGAGAAGGAGACGGAAAAGGAGAGGGAGAGGGAGACTGTTGAGTAAGTACATTAACGCTCCTATCTCATTCATGTGACATGTGGAAACACGTTCACATGGCACATGCCAGTTGGCAAGTGCGCTGGAGTAGCCTTCACCCATAAAGTGTATATTTTATCAATTTATTCACCACGCTAAATACTAGTGAGTTTTTCCTCATGTATTTGATACAATTTGTGCAGTTATCTGTATCTGCCATCTAGCCTTTTATGTGGTCAAGAAAGGCAATAAGCACAGTTGAGATTACAAATGAAGAATAGCAGCCAGCAGACCCAAGATGTATTTGGTTTGACAATGTTTTCAAGAAATTCCCAAGATTCAATAATGTATTGAATGTATCTGTTGTTGTTGTTGTTGTTATTTAATCTAGATTTGGAGATTCCATAGACAGTCAAAATACCTAAAACTATAGGACTCTTCTAAGTGTATAGCTGAGCCGAGGGATATTGCTTCCACCACCAGGAGGGATCCATACAGGTTAGGAAATATTTTCACAATATTCATAGTTGTTTGTATTACTTGCCAGGCTCCTGTAACTCCTGGATTTCATGGAGAAGACACTGTAAGGATCTACTAAGCCAATTCTCTGTGGTTTCATTTTCTTTTTTTCTTTTTTTCCTTTTGTTGGAGTGGATATTAAGACCTTAGAAAAGACATGCTTTCTTACTGTCTTCAAAAACATTCTTTGTCAGTGTCTTGGGGCCCTTTAAATGAAAAGGAAAAATTTTTTCACTAGTTACTGTAAATGTAGAAAAATGAAGTCCTTTATTCAATGGATTATTAGCAATTATTATTAATACTTTTTTTGAGGCAGGGTTTCTCTGTGTAGACTTGGCTGTGTAGAACACACTCTGTAGACCAGGCTAGCCTCAAAGTCAGAAGTCTGCCTGCCTCTGACCCCAAGTGCTAGGATTAAAGGTGTGCACCACCAAATACAATTTTGAAAACAGATTCCTGGTGCCGGTCTACCTTGTCTACTTGGCAGACAGTCCAACAGCCCCCATAGGAGGCTCCACTCCCAGGTGCTCTAGCACAACCAGCATCCCTAGGGCCCCAGAAGCTTGGTCACTCCAGGATCTCAGGGTCTCAGAGTCAGCTTGACTCCCAGGAACTCTGACACACCCAGAATCTCAGGATCACAGGATCCTGGAATAACAGAATTATAGAGACAGCTGGACTCTGAGGAGTTCTGACTCAACCAGGATAACAGGAAGGACAGGCTCCAGTCAGATATAGTGAGGGCAGGGAGCACTAGATGGTGGGAGGTAAGCATAAGAATAGAAGCAACAGAAACCAAGGTTACTTGGCATCATCAGAACCAAATTCTCCCACCATAGCAAGTCCTGGATACACCATAACACCAGAAAAGCAAGAACTGGATCTAAAGTCACTTCTCATGATGATGATGGAGGATTTAAGAAGGACATATATAACTCCCTTAAAGAAATACATGAGGACACAGGTAAACAGCTAGAAGCCCTTAAAGAAGAAACACAAAAAAATCCCTTAAAGAACTACAGGAAAACACAAGTGAAGAAAATGAACAAAACTATCCAGGATCTAAAAATGTAAATAGAAAAAATAAAGAACTCACAAAGGGAGACAACCCTGGAGTTAGAAAACCTAGGAAAGAGATCAGGAGTCATAGATGCAAGCATCACCAACAGAATACAAGAGATAGAAGAGAGAATCTCAGGGGCAGAAGACACCATAGAAAACATTGACACAACAGTCAAAGAAAATGCAAAAAGCAAAATGCTCCTAACCCAAAACATCCAGAAAATCCAGGACAAAATGAGAAGACCAAACCTAAGGATAATAGGTATAGAAGAGAGTGAAGATTTCCGCCTTAAAGGGCCAGTAAATATCTTCAACAAAATTATAGAAGAAAACTTCCCTAACCTAAATAAAGAGATGCCCATGAACATACAAGAAGCCTACAGAACTGCAGATAGACTGGACCAGAAAGAACTTCCTCCCATCACATAATAATCAAAACACCAAATACAATAAATAATATTAAAAGCAGTAAGGGGAAAAGGTCAAGTAACATATAAAGGCAGACCTATCGGAATTATACCAGACTTCTCACCAGAGACTATGAAACCCAGAAGATCCTGGGTAGATGTCATACAGACCCTAAGAGAACATAAATGCCAGCCCAGACTATTATACCCAGCAAAACTCTCAATTA
>NW_022196910.1:35262745-35267746 GCF_008632895.1 Mastomys coucha
AAAACAAGATATTCCACAACAAAACCAAATTTACACAATATCTTTCCACAAATCCAGCCCTACAAAGGTTAATAAATGGAAAACACCAATACAAGAAGGGGAACTACACCCTAGAAAGAACAAGAAAGTAATCTTTCAACATATCTGAAAGAAAATAGGCACACAAATATAATTCCACCTCTAACAACAAAAATAACAGGGAGTAACAATCACTTTTCCTTAATATCTCTTAACATCAATAGACTCAATTCCCTTATAAAAAAAAAAAAAGATATAGACTAACAGACTGGATATGTAAACAGGACCCAGCATTTTGCTGCAAACAGGAAACGCACCTCAGTGACAAAGACAGACACTACCTCAGAGTAAAAGGTTGGAATACAATTTTCCAAGCAAATGGTCCCAAAAAACAACCTGGAGTAGCCATTCTAATATCAAATAAAATCAACTTTCAACCAAAAGTTATCAAAAAAGGATAAGGAAGGACACTTCATACTGGCCAAAAAAAAAAAAATCTACCAAGATGAATTCTCAACATCTATGATCCAAATGCAAGGGCACCCACATTCATAAAAGAAACTTTACTAAAGCTCAAAGCCCACATCACACCCCACACAATAATAGTGGGAGACTTTAACACCCCATTCTCAGCAATGGATAGATCATGGAATCAGAAACTAAACAGAGACACAGTAAAACTCACAGAAGTTATGAACTAAATGGACCTAACAGATATTTATAAAACATTTCATCCTAAAGCAAAAGAATATACTTTCTTCTCAGCACCTCATGGTTCCTTCTCCAATATTGACCATATAATTGGCCACAAAACAGGTCTCAACAGATACAAGACTGAAATAATCCCATGCACCCTATCAGATCATCACAGACTAAGGCTGGTCTTAAATTCCAAAAAAAAATGATGGAAAACATACGTACATATGGAAACTGACCAACGGTCTACTCAATGATAACTTGGTCAAGGAAGAAATAAAGAAAGAAATTAAAGACTTTTTAAAATTTAATGAAAATGAAGACACATCATACCAAAACTTATGGGACACGGTGAAGGCAGTGCTAAGAGGAAAAGTCATAGCTCCAAGTGCCTCCAAAAGGAAACTGGAGAGAGCTTACACTAGAAGCTTGACAGCACACCTGAAAGCTCTAGAACAAAAAAGAAGCAAATACACCCAAGACAGGAAGTAATCAACTCAGGGCTGAAATCAACCAAATAGAGACAAAAAGATCTATACAAAGAATCAACCAAACCAGGAGCTGGTTCTTTGAGAAACTCAACAAGATAGATAAACCCTTAGCCAGACTAACCAGAGGGCACAGAGACAGTATCGAAATTAATACAATCAGAAATGAAAAGGGAGACATAACAATGGAAACTATAGAAATTCAAAATCTCATCAGATCCTACTACAAAAGTTTATATTCAACTTTTGGAAAATTGGAAAATTTGGGTGAAATGGACAATTTTCTAGACACATACAGGGTGCCAAAGTTAAAATAGGATCAAATAAGCCATGTAAACAATCCCATAACCCCTAAAGAAATAGAAGCAGTCATTAATAGTCTCCCAACAAAAAAGAGCCCAGGACCAGATGGGTTCAGTGGAGAATTCTATCAGACCTTTAAAGAAGACCTAATACCAATACTCTTTAAATTATTCCACAAAATAGAAACAGAAAGGGTACATTACCCAATTCATTCTATGAAACCATGATTACGCTTATACCTAAACCACACAAAGGCCGAATGAAAAAAAGAGAACTTCAGACCAATCTCCCTTATGAACATTGATGCAAAAACACTCTAAAATTCTTGCCCACCAAATCCAAGAACACTTCAAAATGATCATTCACCATAATCAAGTAGGCTTCATCCCAGGGATGCAGGGATAGTTCAATATACTGAAATCCATCAACTCAATCCATTACATAAACAAACTCAAAGAAAAAAACAAGATCATTTCATTAGATGCTGAAAAAGCATTTGGCAAAATTCAGCATCCCTTCATGTTAAAAGTCTTGGAAAGATCAGGAGTTCAAGTCCCATACCTAAACATAGTAAAAGCAATATACAGCAAACCAGTAGCCAACATCAAACTGAATGGAGAGAAACTTGAAGCAATCCCACTAAAATCAGGGACTAGACAAGGGTCCCCACTCTCTCGATACCTATTCAACATAGTACTTGAAGTTAGGGCAATTAGACTTGAAGCTAGGGCAATTAGACAACAAAAGAAGATCAAAGGGATACAAATTGGAAAGGAAGAAATCAAAGTATCACTATTTGTAGATGATATGGTTGTATACTTAAGTGACCCCAAAAATTCCACCAGAGAACTCCTAAAGCTGATAAACAACTTCAGCAAAGTGGCTGGATATAAAATCAACTCAAATCAGTGGCCTTCCTCTACTCAAAGGATAAGCAGGCTGAGAAGGAAATTAGGGAAGTGACACCCTTCACAATAGCCACAAATAATATTAAATACCTTGGTGTGATTCTAACCAAGCAAGTGAAAGATCTATATGATAAGAACTTCAAGTCTCTGAAGAAAGAAATCAAAGATCTCAGGAGATGGAAAGATCTCCCATGCTCACGGACTGGCAGGATTACTATAGTAAAAATGGCCATCTTGCCAAAAGCAATCAACAGATTCAATGCAATCCCCATCAAAATTCCAACTCAATTCTTCATAGAGTTAGAAAGAGCAATTTGCAAATTCATTTGGGATAACAAAAAAACTCAGGATAACGAAAACTATTCTCAACAATAAACGAACTTCTGGGGGAATCGCCATCCCTGACCTCAAGCTGTATTACAGAGCAATAGTGAAAAAAAAAAAAAAACAAAACTGCATGGTATTGATACAAAGACAGGCAGGAAGATCAATGGAATAGAACTGAAGACCCAGAAATGAACCCACACACCTATGATCACTTATTCTTTGACAAAGGAGCTAAAACCATCCAGTGGAAAAAAGACAGCATTTTTTTCCTTTTTTTATTAGATATTTTCTTTATTTACATGTCATATGATTTCTCCTTTCCCAGTTTCCCCTCAAAAAACAAAAACAAAAAACAAAAAAGCAAAAAACAACAAGAACAAACCCCTGTTGCCTCTCCCCTCCCCCTGCTTGCCACTCCACCCTCTCCCATTTATTGGCCCTGGCATTCCCCTACACTGGGGCACAGAACTTTCACAGGGCCAAGGGCCTCTTTTCCCATTGATGACTGACTTTGCAATCCTCTACTATACACATGCTGCCAGAGCAATCAGTCCCACCATGTGTACTCCTTGGTTGGTGGTTTAGTCCCTGGGAGCTCTGAGGGTACTAGTTAGTTCATATTGTTATTTGAAAAGACAGCATTTTTAACAAACAGTACTGGTTCAACTGTCAGTCAGCATGTAGAAGAAAGCAAACTGACCCATTTTTATCTACTTGTACAAATCTCAAGTCCAAGTGGATCAAGGACCTCCACATAAAATCAGATATGCTGAAACTTCTAGAGTATAAAGTGGGGAAGAGCCTGAAACATATGGGCACAGGGGAAATTTTCCTGAACAAAACACCAATGGCTTGTGCTGTAAGATCAAGAATCAACAAATGGGACCTTATAAAATTGCAAAGCTTCTGTAAGGCAAAGGACATTGTCAATAAGACAAAAAGGCAACCAACAGACTGGAAAAAGATCTTTACCAATTCTATATCTGATAGAAGGTTAATATCTAATATATACAAAGAACTCAAGAAGTTAGTCTCCAGAGAGCCAAATAACCCTATTAAAAAATAGGGAACAGATATAAACAGAGAAGTCTCAACTGGGGAATACCAAATGGCTGAGAAGCACATAAAGAAATGTTCAACATTCTTAGTCATTAGGGAAATACAAATCAAAACAACCATGAAATTCTACCTCATATCAATCAAAATGGCTAAAATCAAAAACTCAAGTGATAGCAGATGCTGACGAGGATGTAGAGAAAGAGGAACACTCCTCCATTGCTGGTAGGAATGCAAGCTGGTACAACCCCTCTGGAAATCAGTTTGATGGTTCCTCAGAAAATTGGACGTAGTATTACCTGAAGACCCAGCTATATCACTCCTGGACATATACCCAGAAGATGCTCCAACATGTAATAAGGATGAATGTTCCACTATGTTCATAGCAGCCTTGTTTATAATAGCCAGGAGCTGGAAACAACCCAGATGTCCTTCAACAGAGGAATGGATACAGAAAATGTGGTACATTTGCACAATGGAGTACTACTCAGCTATTAAAAATGATAAATTCATGAAATTCTTAGGCAAATGGATAGAACTAGAAAATATCATCCTAAGTGAGGTAACCCAATCACAAAAAAACACACATGGTATGCACTCACTGATAAGTGGATACTAGCCCAAAAGCTCCAAATAACCAGGATACAATTCACAGACCACATGAAGCTCAATAAGAAGGAAGACCAAAGTGTGGTGCTTTGGTCCTTCTTAGGAGAACAAACTACTCACAGCAGCAAATATGGACATAAAGTGTGGAGCAGGGACGAAAGGAAAGGCCACCCAGAGACTGTCCCACCTGGGGATTCATCTCATATACAGTTACCAAACTCTAACACTATTGTGGATGCCAAAAAGTGCATGCTAAAAGGAGCCTGATATGGCTGTCTCCTGAGAGGTCCTACCAGAGCCTTACAAATACAGAGGCAGATGTTAGCAACCAACCATTGGACTGAGCTTGAGGTCCCTAATAGAGGAGTTAGAGAAAGGACTGAAGGAACTGAAGGGGTTTGCAACCCCACAGGAAGAACAATATCAACCAATGAGACCCACCCCCCCAGACCTCCTAGAGACTAAGCCATCAACAAAGGAGTAGACAAGCCTGGTGGCGGTGGCACACGCCTTTAATCCCAGCACTTGAGAGGCAGTGGATTTCTGAGTTCGAGGCCAGCCTGGTCTACAGAGTGAGTTCCAGGACAGCCAGGGCT
>NW_022196910.1:35267771-35270097 GCF_008632895.1 Mastomys coucha
CTTGTCATGCACCAATGGAAGGAGAGGTCCTTGATCCTATGAAGGCTTGATAGATGCCCCAGTGTAGGTGAACCAAGGACGGGGATGTGGGAGTGGGTGGCGGGGGTGGAGGAACACTCTCATAGAAGCAGAGGGAGGGAGGATATGATAGGGTGTTTCCAGGAGGGAGGGAAACCAGGAAAGGGGATAACATTTGAAATGTAAATAAAGAAAACTTCCAATAAAAACAAAAAAGAAAGAAAAGAAAGGAAAAGAGTTCCCTACAATTATTTGCCCCAGTATTAATACATCTGTTCTTTTTTTCCTTTCTTTTTTATGTTTTGTTTTGTTTTGTTCTGTTTTCTGAGACTAGGTTTCTCTGTGTATCCCTGGCTGTCCTGGACCTTTCGATGTAGACCAGGCTGGCCTCGAACTCAAGATCTGCCTGCCTCTGCCTCCTGAGTGTACCCCTACCACCTGGCTTAGTATAGTACAACATCTTAATGACAGCTGTCGAATGGCATTATCCTCATATATAAAACATCCACAGCAGTAGCGCTAGATGAAGTTGCTTGACCCTCAGTTCATAGAAATTCACACATAGGCACATTTTTTCAGAAGAGATTCTGTTATTGTTGTTGTTTTAGTGTTCTTTTGAAGATTTCACAGAAGCAATGCAGGAGGCACGTTTAGGGTTAAAAGGTGCTGAAATTTAATGAGCACATGCCTTCATGCCCACTGATACTCGGTGCTTCATGTCTTCTATACATTTCTCTTATTTATTCAAACTGACCCAGGAGAGAAAGTGGTCAGTGCCAATTTCAGCATGTGTCCTTTTTAAATGATAACTTCCCACTAAGGAACTGCACAAAACAATCTGCTGCAAGACAGACCGTACTGTTCAAGTTTTACTTTGGGGCAGCTGCCTGAGGCTGAGTTAGGAAAGGTCTTCCACGGAAGCAGTGTGACATTCCCGGCAAGTGTTAGTGGACACAGCCTGCTATAGTCTGAAGGGCATTTAATTTGTATCTCCTCGTGAGGATATGACACATTAATCTCAACGTTTTGAAAGTATCTTTCAGGCCTGTTTAATGTAGGTAGGAGAGCTATATGATTATATGTTGATATAAATATTTAGTGAAACAATTTTACCAAATGAAACATTCTATATGTCATTTACTATTAAAATTGTCATCGTCATGCAAGTGTACACTATCAACTATCCTCAAAGAATTATGTTCTGAGGGTCGGGGACTGTAATTTTAATATCCTTAGCTATATGGGAAGATCACGGTCATCCTAGGCTATAGGAGACTCTCTCTCAAAAATATGCAACAATAAGAAAAAATATTATGTTCTTTATCCAACTTGAAATTTTAAATTATTTCTACCAATGAAAGACTTAGGGAAAAAAAACTATAGAAAAATTACCATTGATTATTTGATTGCCCAGCAATAACAATAAATGAGAAATTGTGTCTAACCCTTTGCCTCCTACCCATCCTATCTGGAACTGATGCAGTAGGTTGTGATACAATGTATACAGTGGCCAGAGTACATGAGTAAGTTGGGAACTCTGTGATGCAAAGTATACATTGTGGCCATAGCACATGAGTAAGTTCTCCATTCTCTGTAGGGACTCTGTGACTTAAAATTCCACCAGGCTGAATCAAGAAGTTAAGGGCAGATGGTGCTGTTGACGCCAAGGAAAACCCTTCAAAAAAGACCATCTTGCTCCATTCTCCTACCCTCCCTCATACTATTTCCCAATGTTCTTTATTAACTCTATATTCAATATAGAAATGAAAGGCTTCCTTTTTATACTGTGAGTGTACCAGGAACTGCTGTTCTTTTCTACAAACATGCATCAATTCTGTCTCCTTTCATTCGTGTGGTCCACACACTCTCTTTAATAATTACTATTAATATACATTAGCTGTACCAGTTGTTGGGCTCACTGTGATACTACCATACATGTCCATCTACCCTTCCACCCTCCTTCCCCATCCCCTGCATCCTTCAGTCCCTAGTAACCTCTGCATCCTTCAGTCCCTAGTAACCTCTGCATCCTTCAGTCCCTAGTAACCTCTGATGTTTCCACATAAAAGAGGGAGTATGCATTGCTACTCTGCGTGTGTGACTTGTTGCACTTGCCATCATTCGACTGCAGGTGACAAGGCACCATTCTCTGTAGCTGAATCATACCTTGCTGTATATGTATACTACCTTTCTTTATCTTCTTCCCATTGGTTGATGTCACAGCCTTTTATCTACAAACTTTAACATGGAGCGTCACAGTAACAGAGAAAACAGACTGCATTCTACAACTAGCCTAAATGGCTGGTTT
>NW_022196910.1:35270107-35284115 GCF_008632895.1 Mastomys coucha
GTTCTGTTCTGTTCTGTTTTGTTTGTTTTTACTACTTTGTGTATCATGGTACCCTGAAGTTTAATAAATGAGCTTGGGAACTCCTGATGGGTAGAGTGTTTCCAGAATATTAATGTGCAAAAGGAATCACCTGGATGGTTTTTTTAAATTAGATATCTAAGGTCCATTCCCAATTTTTTTATTCAGAAACTTGGTTGTCAGCATCACCTCATTAGCATTGCTGACCAGTTTCCAAGTGATTCTTTGGCAGAAACAACACTTCGAGAACCACTGACCTAGATCAGAAGAACAAGTTATTATGGGATTGTAAGGTGTTCTATTCACCAAAGCAAGAAACTTATCACTTTTAAGGTGTACCTCTTATCTAGATCTTCTACCCACTACAAAAGCTAGACAGGTTTAGCTCTCTAGTGTTTACCAGAAAGGAGCGAAGTGGAAAAAGAAATGGACTTCTTCAAACTCTACAAGAAAATCTACTTATTATCTAACTGAAGTCACTGTGCCAACCAATAAGGGAAGAAAACTATACAGTCTGAAAAGAGGGGGAAACTGCAGGGCATTTCAGGAGCCTTGAGGGTGGAGTCGACAGAGCCAAAAGCAGTTTACTCACAGCAGTGTTGCTGAGCAGCCAGCTCCACAGGCAGGAGCTTGAAGAAGACTCCTCATATCTGCTCTGCCACTCCCCAACTTTCTCTTCCAATACCAGGAAAGCCCGAGATGCTCTCTACTCTCGATTCTCCCCACAAGGGATGGCACAAATGTTTCCCTCTTCTGCGTCAACTTAAAAATAGCTGAAAGTGGGTGATTTACAAAATGCCATAGCGAAGTAATAGCATCAATAACGATACAGTTAGAAGTGTGGATAGGAACTGGGTTTGTTTATTTGTTTGTTTGTTTAACAATGCTGAGATTAATTTACCTGCACTGCAAAGAGGAAACACACATCTATGCAGCAAATGGAGAAAAAAAAAAAAGAGGAGAAGTATCAAGCAACCAGAATGTCCATATTTAGTCAAGAACCATCTCTTCCTTTATTCATAAAAAGAGTGCCCAGCTCTACGTAGGCCTCAGTGACTCTCAGATTTAAACTGCCTTTGCCGTTTCCTGTTGAAATCAGAGTTGCTCTTCTGCTGTCCCCTCCTCCTGTCACTTGGCTTGGTTTTGGGTTTGTTTGGTTTTTGTTTTGGTTTTTGGGATTATTGGATTGGTTTGGTTGGTTTGGTTTGGTTTGGTTTGGTTTTGGTTTTGGTTTGGTCTGGTCTGGTCTGGTCTGGTCTGGTCTGGTTTGGTTTGGTTTTAAATCCTCCTCCCTTCTGTAAATGCAGGATCAGATTTAAGAGTCTGATTAGATTAGGATAACTATTTTTGGCATGAATGGTACCACACTGACACTGTAACTGAGTGACTGCACTAGCAGCCACATGGTATTTGATTGTTTGCCAGTGACACTGGTTTTAATCGCTATCTTAAGTGGTGGCCTATCTCCATTGCAAAGGAAAGATTCCCCCCGGCCCCCGCCCTCTTCGCAATTGACAGATAATCTCTGGCGTGAGGTGGAACACAGTGTATGAATATCCTTCCTTCATCAGTTTCCCCACCAAAAGGTTTGCTTCCTGGTGATAATCTTTGCCAGAATCCGACTTCATCTGCTGTACCAACATGATGCTATTTCCTAATTCTTTGACCTCTTCCATATTACTGAGCTGCAATTCTTTTGTTAAAAGAACAGAAGAGGATTTCTATACATTATCTGATTTTAACAGTTGTTTCAAAGATGATAGGATTAAAAGATGTTTTTCTTATTTTCAGGATAAGATATCGCTATAAATTCATATTCCCTTTCCCTCTCCTTCTCTCCCTCTCTTGCTCTCTCCTTGCTCTCTCCTTCCTTTGGAACTCGTGGAATTTTATTTAGCAAATGTTTTATGATCATTAATTTACTCTTTACAGATACTTAATTTGTTCCAAAAATGGTCAGTGGAAACTGCTTGAAGCTGGTTCCAATGTCTGTGAATTTTCTTGCTTTGCTTGCTGGCATAAGGTACCACATGCGCTATTTTTACCTAACTGCCTCACACTTGGAATCGTCCATTTCCTTAAAGAAACCTAAATCCTCTAGAGGGAGATTCAGTTGCCACAATCGGAATATCAGGAAGTGCCACCGGTAAGATTTCTTTCATAATTTTTTATTTCATATTTTTGGCTTCTTTTCTGAGGAGTCATAAATATATAGGAGAGGCTTCTGAATTAATTTAAACAGTTCCACCTCGTCATACGATGGTTTCCCTTCTGGCTACTTCATAAAGTAACACTATGTCCATGGACAGATTCCTCAGGCTTTTAGGAAAGAAATGTATTTATAGTTGCATCTCCAGAACCCACTGAAGCAGGCACTTCCACATTTCCTTGAAAATGAGTAAAAGTTATTGAGATGTCCAGGAAACTACAGATACCACCTAGCTCTCTATTAAGAAGTACAACCTTAGGATGGTACTTGGGATCACTGTCATACAGATTATCTACGTAACAAATTCAGTCCTCCAAAAGCCAGTATCCTGATCGCAAGTCAAGCTTCTTCTAAGTTGGATTTGTTGACTTTATATCGAGAACGTTGCCATGCACACTTTGCGTGAGGGCGGTATTTGAGGAGTAAACTTCAAGGAAAGTCAGTCTCCTGCCTCCGCATTGTCGCCTGGCACCCCAAACTCAGAGATAGCCCAGATATGTCCTCATACTTGTGTGCTAGGGGCCCACCAAGATATCATTTCTTAACAGCTAGAAAAAAGAAAATTCGGACATTGCTCTCTGACCATCACCAATGTTCCAATGTCCTAGTCAAACCCTGGCTTGGAATGTTAAGCCATTCTAACTAATTGCTTTCAGCATTGTGGGTAGGGCATTAAAGAGAGACAGCATAGAACATTCAACAGTCAGATTCAGCAGTCTGCATTCAGCATTTGGACTCGCTCGCACTCAGACTAGAACCAGAGCTTAGGTGGATCAGGACTTAGATTCATGCAGTCTGTAGCCCCCTGGGCCCAGAGCGCTTGGGCCCCGGGAGGTGCAGCACCAGTTGAGATTTGAGAGAGTGAGCATTTGAGATTCGAGCATTCAGCATTGAGCACTCGAGATTCGAGCCTCTACCCTCCTGGCTAGCGCACCTGCAGTGCCCCTTGCCTCGACTCTGGCCAGAACTATGTAGCCCGAACATACTTGGAGCCCGGGGGGTGCTGCACCAGTCCAGAGGAAATGGCTGATGTTTTAGACCTAGTGTGTTTTAGGTGGTCTCAGATGCACCTCGACTACTGAGCTGCCAGATTTTTCATTTTTCTCTTTTGCAATGATTGTAAAAGCCTCATGTCATTTTTGAGAAAAACACTCAGACCTTACACCACTCGTGTCTAGTCTGTTTGTCAAAGCCGAATCCTGTGCACACCTGGCCAGAACCCATCGTCCTGCGGAACAAGGGACCCCGTAATAAACCCCAGTCCGTGGCAGAACGTATCTAACTTTGTCTGTCTGCCCTATCCTCTGTACGTGCATGCGTGCATGCGTGCATGAGTGCATGTTGTCGTCACTGACTTTTGCTTAGAGTCTCAACATTCCTATATCTTCAGTTTGGACCCTAATGGCCTCCTGTCCCATCACCTACTTAGAAGGAAACACATGACATCAGCCACACTCATGAGATTTGAAGAATCTATGAAGTACTCAGTCTAATAAACAGAAATAGATACCTACCACCAAATAATCAAGCTTCAAAGGGAAATGGAAAGCTTTTGGGAAAAAAAAAAAAAAGGCCAGATATAAGGGATAAAGGTACAACTTTGGACTTGGCTACAGCAAACAAGAAGCCAGATGCCACCATGAAAATACCTTCAACATCCACCTAATAAATGGCTGTCAATAGAGAATGAAATACTCTGTCAAATTAACCAATAGTGTCCACAGAATAAAGGTATTTTAAATAGGCAGTTTCAAAGCTTTATTTTTGTGTACTCTATCTCAGGAAGCTATCAATCGGTATGGTATAATTCACAAAAACTAAAGAGTGAACAAAATTGAGAGCCATTCAACATAAGAAGCAGGTCTCCATGACAATCGATACTGGAGGCTGTCATGGGAACGACATAAAGGATTACTCACCTCCAGTGCTGCTCTTTCACCTAGGAGATATTATGCTTCAGGGCCTGGAGAGATGTCTCATCCTTTAAGAGCGCCTTCTGCTCTTGCAGAGGAACTGAATTCTACTCCCAGTACCCACATGGCATGACTCACAACTGCCTGTAACTCTAGGTCCAAGAAGATCGGGTGCCTCTGGGCTCTACATGTACCCTCATTCACATGCACAAAGCCAGAAACACACACACACACACATACATATACAGAGAGAGAGAGAGAGAGAGAGAGAGACTATACATATGAAAATGTTTTTAAATTATGTTTCCATTCTCTGTTCCCTTCAGCACTGCAGTCCTATTGGTCTAACATCCTTTAGTATGTTTTCAGAGCTAACTAGTCCATCACTCTTACACACTGTGAATTATAGACAGCAGGAAAGAAACTGGGACTGTGTTTTTGCTATCTTTGTGTTCCTAGTTCCTGGCATAGGGCCCAACACATGAAAGTACACAGTTGATTTGTACAGAACTGAACTGAGTGCCGACATCAGAAGATAAACTTTCCTAGCAATTATAATCTGGAAGGGGTGACTGAATATTTTTTTTTTCATGAGAGAATAAATTTTTTTTTTTCTTTCATGGAACCACCATTGAAGTCTGACTTACAAAAACTTGTGTACCCGGTGTCACTACAAGTGATAAGCTAAAAAAGCAAACACCATGTATTATGGACCGCTGAGGTCATATTTATGGAAAGATAAAATTAAAGATCAAAGTTGATGCTTTTTCCAGTACATATGTCTCCTCGTGAGATAGACATCACATTCTGTCAGGCTGTCTGTTTCTGTGTCATTCAGAGGCAAACAGGGCGAATAAATTTTTTAAAATAACAGTGGATTGACAGTAGAAGTGAGGGTAAATATTTATGCAAAATACTCGTTTCTCTTCTCCTGACCCATCCAGAATAAGTAAAGTTCTGCAGGGGTGGTCTGCATCTCTGTTGACCCAGGAGAGCCAATTAAGAACGTACATCCTTTTTTACTGCATTTCTAAGGTTGAGCACAAATTCTTGAGCTGCCAATAACAGCTGTATGTAGAACTTGTACTTAAAGTAACAATTAATACCATTATTGAAAACCATCAACTTAACTCTGATGACATTAGAAAAGAAAAAAATGATATAAACAAGGTTAAAGTATAGCTTTTTTTTTTCCCTTGAGAGTATTATCAGGCATCAAGAAGGAAAAAGCATATAAGTATGAGATAAATGCCTAATGCAAAGGTACCAGAGTCAGGGCAGTGGGGAAGAATGGCATACATCTGACGTCACTGATTCGGCCCTATTCACTGGGTGGGATTCCCATGTGTGACATTACCAGAGCTCAGGACTCTGTCCTTCTCTTCCTTACTAGCCATTGGAGAACTCTGACTGGAGTTGTTCCAGAGTGATGAGCTCCTTCATATTCTCTCCTCCAACTCCCTCTTCCCCCAACTCCCTCTCCCTCCAACTCCCTCCCCCAACTCCCTCTCCCTCCTTCTCACTTCCTTTTCTTCCATGGGACCATATCTAAAAGTCTCAAGGGTAAATTTGGGGTGAGGGAAGGCTTTTGTCTAAGATCATTTAGCCTAAGTGAATGCAGAAATGGCTGCTATCCTAAAGCTACAGCTTCTGCATAATGGACTCCTCTGGGCTCAGAGCATCAGAGCATTGAGTGTTGCTTCTCTTTGCCAGTTTCTTTTGCATATTCCAACCACAGAGACTTCTTGGAGGAATATCGAATTTGGGTTTGGAAATTTTTACACACCGGTCAAAGCATTTTCAAATAAGAAGCAATTAACAAAAAGTGATTTTAAAGGGAGAGTTAGAATGGATTCCCTTGGGCACTGGCTGGAGCTGTACACCGTTATGAAAATACTGCCTTCCAGGATTGTTTCCTCCACCAGACCATTAGTTTCTTGAGGATAAGGATCGTCTGTGGTCTACTTTATATTCCTGAGGTATAACACACAACCAGGCACATTGCAAGCACTCAAGTGTGTATTGAGAGGGACTACTATCCATTGCCAGTTGTATAATTAGAATTTCTTTCATTCTTCCAGAGTTAGGAACAAAGCTGCAGTGACCAGCAGCTATTTTGAGATGCTGACTCTCACGGGAATGATTCCGACCTACTTTGTTGGGATAGCCCCGGCACAAGAGCTCTAGCCAATGTAAAAACTGTATCTTTTGTAAAACTTTGGAGCAGGGAGTATTGAGCTATGCAAGGAATACCCAACTAGAAATGTTCTCATCTTGGCTCTACTCCTTATCTGCTGTGGGAAAGCTACTGCATCTCTCAGGGCTGTTAATTTCTTTCCCCGTCTATTCAGGGACTAGTATTAAATTATACAAAACTCCCCCCAGCATCAACAGCCACATTAAATTCATCTTTGTGTTCCAACTCAATGCTGAACTCATAATATGTGGTTAATATTTATCAGTTGAGTTAGATTGAAGTTGCCCCCAGGGCCTCTAAAACATTACTTTACACTGTTTTTGTTCAAATGTAACATTGCTTTCCATGTCAAGTCTAAAATTAAAATGTAAGTGACCTCCAGGCCAGGGTTGATTTATTCTCACTTTTCTTTTATCCAGATTTTCAAATAAAAAATAATTTACATGGTGAGAAAGCCGCAATGACTCACACTACACTTTAAAAATCTAGGCTGCCAAGTTTTGTCTTTAGTTTTGAGTAAAACACAGATCTTTATAGAATGAGATTCAGAACACTTTTTTTGTTTGTTTGGTTGGTTTTTGGAGACAGGGTTTCTCTGTGTAGCCCTGGCTGTCCTGGAACTCACTCTGTAGACCAGGCTGGCCTCACACTCAGAAATTCTCCTGCCTCTGCCTCCCAAGTGCTGGGACTAAAGGCATGCGCCACCACTACCCAGTGAGGAGAATGCTCTTTAAGTTCCTTGAACAAGTTATGCAGACAAAGCTGTAGATGTATACAGTACCTTACTAGTAACAGAGAAATGAAAAGGCTCCATTTTACTTCTATAACAAAATACCTCCCCTCAAAGAACATATTGCCAATTCTCTTGTGTTTACTTACAGTTACTAAACAGACTTATAGTTAATATAAACTATCCTCAGTTTTCTTTTTGTTTTTAATGATCTGAGCTTTCTTCTAACAATCATTAACACCAGTGTGACTTTATGTATTAATGGTATTATACACAAAAGTATTTAAAGTTTTAGCTTCATATTGAACAAAGCTAAATGGCTGTTAGAATGAATCTGCACTGTCAAGTTCATTGGGTTTAGAGTCACCTAAGAGACAGACCTGTGAGGTATTTCCAGAGATGTTTGACTAAGGAGAAAAGAACATCCTGAATATGGCGGCACTGTCTCATGGACTGATGTCCCAGACTAAATCAAACGGGGGAAGAAGAAAACTGATTGAAAGTAAGCATTCATCTCTCTCTACTACGTGACCTACTGCAATGTGAGTGAGCAGTCTCTACTGTCATATCTTCTTTGACACGTTAGACTGCACCTTCAGACTGTGAGGCAGAACCCTTCCTTCTGTAATTCATTATATTAGGTTGTGGTGATCCCAGGAAGGAAAATATTTAATGTGATGGCCACAGCATGAATGTGCAGGACAGGAGCAAGGTAGAATTATAATTACCAGGATGTTCCGGTTATTTTTTACTGCTTACCACTGACAGGTACATTATTATGCTCACTTACTTAACCTTCAGAACAACTCTGGGATTTTCTTATTTTTAATGAGAAAATGAAGGCTCCATGAAGCTAATACAGCAGAGAAAACATTGAAACTCCATCTCCAGATGTCAAATACCAAATGCTATGCATTCTCTGAACCACTGTCTGAACTTTATTATGTCAACTGATTTATTTTTTAAAAAAAATCTCACAAACTCATGAATTTGTCTGAATATAAATTCACCAAAATCCTTTCTCTGAAATTCAACTAGTCACTCAAGGGCAAAAAGGAGAGTGCCTGCCTGGGAGGCTGCAGCTACAGAGCAAGCCTGGGTTGCACAACAAACACAAACTCAAAGATAACCTAAACTCTAGAACCAGACTCTGTCTAAAAAAGAGAGAGAAAAAAAAAGGAAGGGCTGAAATATAGCTCAATGGTACAGTATTTGCCTTTCAAGCTTAAAGCCTCTGTTTAATACCTAGTACTTAAAATATTTGCAAATTGTATAGATTAGTTGAATATGTGGCACACACCTTTAATCTCAGAGGCAGAGGTAGGTAGATTTCTGTGAGTTCAAGGCCAGCCTGATCTATGGATAAAGTTCTGGAAACCCGGTGCTACACAGATAGATAAACCCCATATCAAAAAAAAAAAAAAAAAAAAAAAAAAAAAAAAGCAAACAAAACACACATTGGATACCTTGTGGGTTAAGATCAAAAATATATAAGAAACCCAATTTCCAAAAACAAAAGCAATCCAAATTTCTAAAGATAGTTGCACAATTTAAAGATGACTGCACATTACTCCAAAAACTAATAGTTGAGTTGTCAACAGGTATTTGGGCATGTCATTAAAAAAATATTAATCATCAGGAAAACGTAAATTAAACCATAATATTATTTCATATCTATTAACATGCCTGGAATAAAAAAGACAAGATACCATGTTGGAGAAAAGGGGAGACTTGCACATAAATTTGTGGGAATAGAAATTGGGGTAGCCATTATAGAAAATAATATGAAACTTCTCCAAAAAATTAAAATAAAGCTGCCATAGGATCCAGAGTTTTCCCATCCTGGTATATACACAAATGAAATGAAGAAAGCATTCCCATACTCCTCCTATCATTATTCTCAAACAAAAAATGTACAGACACCAAAATGTTCAAGACCAAAGTAAACAGATGAAAGAATGTGATGCATGGCTACAGGATGAAATATTATTTAGACTCATAAAGTAAGGGTATCCTGCCATTCACAATGAAGCACCATATTCTAAATCTAACAAATGGACACAGAAAAACCAGTACTGTATGATCTCATTCCTGTGTGGTAAAATAGCTGTAGTTACAGAAGCAGCAAGCAGAATGGTGGTTGTCAGGGTAAGAGATGAAGAGTGAAGAGAGAAAATGATTATAGGGAAAAGTTTACAAGTGACTCTGCTGTTAGATGAGCAACTTGTAGAGCTCAAAGGAACAACATGGAAGTCACAGTTCACAACACTGTTCTACATGCAAAAACGTATTAAGAGATCATGTAGCATGTGAGTTGGATGAATACGTTAAGCAGCTCCACTGTCACTGATAAGATAACAATGAATGCACATAACAAAGAGTCAAGTTATGAAATTAATTGTAGACAAGGGCTTTTTGTCAATTACACCCAAAAGCTGAAAACTTTTAAATGATGTGTATTCATCATTTAAAGGTATATTAAATATAATTTGAATGTGATGATGTTAGCAGATCTGAGTAGTGTAATTACAAGAGACATTATTTTCTTCTTTTGTTGTTATTTCCTTACAATTTTGCAATGATCTTAATTTGTAACCAGAAAACAAGAGCTACTAATAACAACAGTGGTAGGCATTTAAGGAATGGGGCTGATTTATGGTCGTTGCTCTGAGGTTTTTTTTGTAGTGTACATGGATATTCCACACATGAAAGGGGATGTTTGACAGTCTCCCAGATACAAAGTCAATTAATCATAAGCATTTGCCCAGAACATGAACTGTGAGGAATATGATGCTTCATTGTACAGGAGAATAGGGGAAATTGAATCTGCCTTAAATGATCTAGGGGAACAAAAGCACAGGGATCTATTACTATTAACCAGTACAGAGTGCAATGTTGATGGAGAGAAAGAAGTTTGTCTTTTACCTACTTGATGCACAGTTCCACGACTGTGTCTAGGATGACGTTGGTACAGTCTTCCAATGCAGTTTACACATCTTGAAACACCAATGGTAAAGGCACTGACCTTTAAATTTTTCATTAAAAATCATCTGACAGTATGATATTCCTCGTATCTAAATTCTTTAACTGTCTAAAGCTTACTTTTAAATTTTAAGATTTGTCAGTGTGTGTGTGTGTGTGTGTGTGTGTGTGTGTGTGTGTGTGTACATGTGTTCATGCATGTGGTTACCTGACTGTATGTGTATATACCATGTGTCTACAAGTACCTGAAGAGGTCAGAAGAAAGGGTTAGATCTCCTGGAACTGGAGTTATGGGCAGTTGTTAGCTGCCTAATATGGTGATGCAAACAGAACCCAGGTCCTCTTCCTGAGTGTTCTTAACCTCTAAGGCCTTCTCTCAAACCCCTAGATATTATCTTTTAAAATACATTCTACTAAACTATTTAAAAAATGTGTTCCTTTGTTCTTAAATATCTGAATACGATTTTATATTCTCTTCAAATGTGCTCTGATGAATATCCACTAGGAGACTAATCTACAGTATGAAAAATCACCACTAAAGGGCATAAGAATATTTTGCTTGATATAATCTATGATTCCTTGTTGCAAATTTATGACAGACACTTGACATTTGGAGAAGCATAGATTAAATCAAGGAAAACACATTTGCAAGCCAAACTCTGCTACAACATGCCAGTTTGTAAACCTATTTGAATCAAACCCAGTGAACTTTTAAGGTCAGTTCAGACTAGAGTTAAAATAGATGCCAGGTGGATTTGTTACTTTTCTTGTCGCTAGGACAAAATACATGGAAGAAACAATCTTAAGAAAGACTTAATTTGGCTTACAATTATCTTTGTTCCATCACGATGGGGAGGGCCTGACACAGTAATTCAAGTCATGGTAGGTCAAGACAAAAAGAAAAAGAAATGCAGACAGTCTGTTGCCTAGCTCCTCTTGACCTTCTGTTCTGTTCAGAGCCCTGGTCCATGAGATAGTACCACCCACAGTTGGGTTGAATAATTCCTCTCAGTTAATTCTCTACAGAAATACCTTCACAGATGCATCTAGAGGTATAAACTTACCAATTTCTTAGGTGATTTTAAATTTAGTCAAGTTGAAAATAGACTATCCAAGGCCAAGATTAAAGCTGGGAGGTAAAGGAAATGAGAAGAATAAGAGTAAAGAAAACACAGAGATAATATAAAGAGGAGGGATGGCTGAGAAATAGTGATTTTTAAAAAAAGGAATAAGAAACAAGGAAGAAATGAAGGAGCTAAAGAAAGGACCGAAGGAGCTGAAGGGTTTGCAGCCCCTTAGGACGAACAACAATATGAACTAACTAATACCCTCAGAGCTCCCAGGGACTAAACCACCAACCAAGGAGCACACATGGTGGGACTGATTGCTCCGGCAGCATGTGTATAGTAGAGGATGGCCAAGTTGGTCATCAATGGGAGGAAAGGCCCTTGGCCCTGTGAAAGTTCTGTGCCCCAGTGTAGGGGAATGCCAGGGCCAGTAAGCAGGAGAGGATGGGGTGGTGAGCAGGGAGAGGGGGGAGGGAACAGGGGTTTGTTCTTGTTGTTGGGTTTTGGCTTTTTTTGGGGGGGGGAGGGGAAACTGGGAAATATGACATATAAATAAAGAAAATATCTAATAAAAGAAAAAAAGAAACAAGGAGAGAAAGTGAGAGAAAGGGGGTGTCTTGGGGTTTCTATTACTGTGAAGAAAAATGTGACCATGGCAACGCATATGAAGAAAGCATTTAATTAGGGTTGGGTTACAGTTCAGAGGTTTAGTTCATTATTATCATGGTGGGAAACATGCTGGCACAAAATCAGACGTGGTGCTGGAGAAGCAGCTGAGAATTATACATATGTATCCAAAGGCTGCAGGAAGAGACAGTGACACACTGGCCAGGCTTGAGCATCTGAGACCTTAAAGTACACCTCCTAGCAATACACTTCCTCCAGAAGCCACACCTCCTAATAGTGTCACTCCATATGGATCTATGGGGGTCATTTTTATTGAAACCATCACAGGGGGGAAGCAAAAGGCAAATGGGGAGTCAAGGGAATGAAGAACAAGAAAATAGAAAGATGCTGGAAAAGATGAGGGACAGGGAAAGGAGGGAAAGGAATGCAAGAAAAGTCAGCAGGAGTTAGGGTAGGGAAAAAGCAATACAGAAAGAGAGAGCAGCATAAAAGGTTACAGAGAGAAGGAGGACAAGACATAGAAGCATACAGATGGTTGTAGCAATATAGAAACCAAAATAAAAGAAGGTGTGGGGGATACCACTTACCCCATGATGTGGATACAAAATTTTGGTTCCTCAAAGGCCTGAGGATTGAGAGCTTAGTCTACATGTGGTGGTTTGAATATGCTTGGCCCATAGGGAGTAGCACTGTTAGATGTAGCCTTGTTGGAGGAAGTGTCACTATGGGGTGGGCTTTGAGACCCTCCTCCTAGTCACAAGGAAGATTTCATAACAAGATGTAGAACTCTCAGCTTCCCCAACACCTGAATGCTATCACACTTCTTGCCTTGTAATGGACCTGGCAGATAGCCCTAATTAAATGTTGTCCTTGTAAGAGTTGCTTTGGCCATTGTGTCTCTTCATAGCACTAAAAACCCTAACTAAGACACTCCTTGAGTTATTGGGATAATCCATAACCATAAGCATAAGCAGTGAGCTGTCAATGGAGAGTCTGATCACTGAGGGTCTGATCAAGGTGTGCTTGAGGAGTATGGACCCACTGTCCCCTTCACAAGCACCCTACCCCTTCTTTCTTTACTCCCAGCTCCAGTTAGCTGAGCCACTTACTCTACCACATCCTTCCTGTCATCGTGTATTGCCCTGTCCCAGACCCAAAGCAACAGGACCAATGGATCATAAACTGAATCCTCTAAAATGTAAGCCAAAATAAGCTTTGCAACTTTGTTAGGTGGTTGTCTCAGAATATTTTTGCTATAATAATAGAAAGCTAACATACCATTTACAAATTTCTAATTCCTAAAGGCCTTGATGAAAATTTCTTGAATATGATCTTTATGAGGCTTTTATCTATTTTTATAATAATTTTCCTCTGTCTGTTTTAAGACTTGGCTCTACAAATAAACAGGTTCTTATTTTGTAAATATTCCCAAGCCATCACACCAATTGACCACTTTCTATGTACTGGGAAGTATATTGTATATGATTTTACATATTACAATATGCTCACATATTGATCTTAAAATTCTGTCAAGGTACTATAATGTACAATATTTGAATCTGAGTTCATTTCAGGAAAATAAATAAATATTGGTAGATTGTTACATAACAATTAACCACTTTAACACTTAGCAGCTGAAAGCTATGCTAAGCATTTCTAATCCCATCATGTCTACAGCTCAGAACTTTAGGAACGAGACAGATCAATGACTCCAGCTCTAGTTTTGTTTGGTGACAATCAACGCACAAGGCACACAAAGACTTTTCTTGGGCTGTAAGATCTTATAATAGTGTCCTATAATGTGAAGCCATTCCTAGCTTTGTGAACGTTTTCCTAAGACTGCTTGAGATTAGTAACAACATGACAATTGTTACCCTTTAGTAGTGGTTCTCACCCTGCAGGTTGTGACAATTAGAAAACTCTCATATTTCCGATGGTAAATAAATTTACGGTTGGGGGTCACCACAACATGAGGAACTGTATTAAAGGGTCACAGCATAAGGAAGCTTGAGAACCACTGCCCTATAGAATGATGAAATCCTGAAAAGGCAGAACAGAAACCCTACTACTTTCACGGCCTAGGCTAGGAAATAACTGTGTGGAAATACCTCTGTGTATCCTTGATTTTCTATTGTTTAGGCAGATAGGCTTTTTCATGGCTGTGAGTGATCTAAAATGATGTGAATATAAGGAGTTAAGAATCATATGAAGGACCATGGAAGAAGGTGGTGGTTATTAAGTGTGAGTTACTTTTGTATCACTGTG
>NW_022196910.1:35284125-35367173 GCF_008632895.1 Mastomys coucha
AAAAAAAAAGAAAAGAAAGAAAGAAAGAGAGAGAGAGAGAGAGAAAAGGGAAAAAAAAACCCGTGGGGAGACTTACTTATTTTAACTCATAGTTTTAGAAGGTCTGCACAACATAACTAAGGTATGATGGAACAAGATAGCTTGTTCATGGCAACCAGGGAGCAGAGTAGAGACTTCAGTCCATGACCACTTGATTCTGTGTTTCTAGGCCTCAAAGAAGGGGATAGATCATGGTAGTGGATAAGCTCACCTCATTGTAGGTAGGAAGCAGAGAACAAGAACAGAGTCAGGGAACAATGTAGCCCTCAAGGATGTACTATCAGTGACCTACCTGCTCCTGCCAGGCAATATCACTTCCCAATAATCTATTCAATGTTTGGATTCATCGTTGACCTAAATCCCCTTGTTAGGTCACAGGCCTCATGATCTGATCTCTGGAAATGGCTTCCCAAACACACCCAGGGGTATGCTTCTCTCATATTTCCTCCACATGTGCCTTTTTTGTTTCCTAAAGTCTGATCATTTATTTGTCAATGTTAGAAACATACTTTTGACTGGACTCAGACTTTGAAGTTGAACCCCTCAGAGAGCACAGCGTCTACATAGATCTCCTGGCCATCTATTCCTGTTTTTCTCTGACTTTCATCCTCTTGGTCAAAAGTCCACAGCCTCCTCCTCATTTTTCAGTGTGTGGCTTCCTCAGAGCAATATATCTGAGTTTGCACTGAGGGTCACAGGAAATGACAAGACACTGAATCTTGGGGACGTTGGTCCTGGGCCTCTTACCTTCTTAGTTTAAGGGCTTTCTGATAACACATTGATAGACATCATCTCTTTTTGAGAGACGGAGGTTTATTTACTCTGCTAGCTCTCTAGGCCACAACTTCTGAGGCACAGTAGTGTCAGTCTAGGAGGAGCCCTCTTCCCCACCTCATCTCTACTCCTCATCTCTTTCTCTCCCAGCACTAACCAAGTTGAGACAGATTGGCACCCACAATACACTCCAAGCAGACTTGTATTTCCTCTCTCCATTTCTCCTTGGTCTATAAGACAAATGCCTCTTATTCAATAGTTGGCACACTCTGCCTTCAGCCAAGACCTGGCTTCATAGGAGTACCATGTTTGTCATTCTCAGCACACATAACCCTTCCACTCTCTACCCAGAGCTTCAGCAGCAATGACTGTGGCCATGAACATCTCATAAAACATTTGCATTCACCATCTACTACGGTGAGTTTCTGGCAGCCAGTGGCTGGGCGGGAGAGATTTGGCTTCATCTGGACCTGACTAGGAGGCATTGCAAAAAAGAGCTCCTCCATGTTGACCATCAGAATTAAATACTGAACTTACTATGTAGCAGTTTGATCAAAATTTTGGAAAAGCGAATAAGCAAAACTTGGTTGAACTGAGGATTACTATGTATTATGATATATTTAACATAATAACATGAAAGGTGTCATTCATACTTCATGGTACATTGACATCTTAGAACTTTAAGTGGTCTGTCCTTGCCTTGTTTGATAAAAAAAAGTACACTTTAATCACAGTACATTCAAGGGTTTTTTTTTTTTAGTTGTAGATTTATAAACTTTAGAAATTTATCCTACTGTCTTTGTGAATGTTCTAGTGCTGTGAAGAGATGTGACCACTGCAATTCTTATAAAAGAAAACATTTAATCGGGGCTGGAGCATAGTTCAGAGGCTTAGTCCATTATTGGCATGGTTGGAAGCATGGTGGCATGCAGGCAGACGTGATGCTGGAGAGGTAGCTCAGAGTTCTACATCTGGCTCTGTAGGCAGCAGAAAAAGAGAGACACTGGGCCTGGTTTGATCATTTGAAACTCCAAAGCCCACTCTACCAAGACCACACCTACCTCAAACAAGGCCACACCTACTCCAACAAAGCCACACCTCCTAATCATTTCAAATAATGCCACTCCGTAGGCATTCAAATACATGAGCCTATGTGGACCTTTCTTATGTAAAGCTACCATATAATTATCACCATGATCAAGATATAAAGCCACTGGAAAAACGACAGTTTATTCTTCATCCATTTTATTCTTTCATTTCTCCTGTCCAAGCAACAGGGAATATTTATATTTGGCATTAATTTGAGAATATGGGAGAAATCTTTACAAAAGAGAAAACTATACTCTATCAACAGCCAAAACCCCTGGAAATGAAGTAGTGTTTAACTGCAATAGACATTTGGAGATAAAACAACTCAAAGGGAGTACCAGGTTTTCATGCTTTCCTTTCTATCAGAACCAACTGTTCTGATGTCATGGTGACTGATTGTCCTTTTCCTGAGGGATTAGAGCATTGCTTGTGGTTTTCATGAAAGTGAAGAGATAAGTGGGGTCTAGGGAGAGAGCTCAGCTATCAAGAGCATATATTGCTTGCAGATATCTTTGTACTAAACTAAAAAGATAAAAATAAGTTAACTTTCTCAATATGTAATTATGTACAAAATGTTTAATTTATTTTGATCTCTTTAAGAGTATAAAAGAGAAAAAACATTCAAGAATATAAAAGTCTTGTAATGTTTGCTAATATGAAAAAAAAAAGAGCATATATTGCTATTCTGGAGAATTTTAGTTCCCAGCACCCATGTCAAGTAGCTCCAAGCCCCCTATAATTCTGGATTCATGGGGTCTGATGCTCTCTTCCTGCCTCCTAACCCATATGTGACATATATTCACAGGCATACATACAATTAGGAAAAAAGTAAGTAAAAAAAATCAATCTTCAGAAGGAGAGAGAAGTAAGGCAGGCATGGTGGTATGTACCTTTAATCCTTAGGAGGCATAGGGAGACCAAATTCTGCGTGTTCAAGGTCAGCCTGGTCTACATACATAGTGACTTTGTCTCAAGAGAAAGAGTTTTATCCATGCAAAGGTTTGTGCTTAACTATGGCAACATAGTTAAGTTAACATCTTGCCTGTTTACCTTAAAACTGGCTAGGGCTCCAGGATGGGAGAGCTGGTCCTACCTCTCAGGAGTGACAGACAGATGCCCACTCTGCACCTCACCTGGGCAGCACAGTAGTGCTGGCCATGGTGGGGAAGTTGCTGGTGACCTGCCCCAAAGACAAAAAAGCAGGAGAGCTGGCCCTGGCCTTGTCAACAGCTGCATGAGATGAACTAACTGGAGCAGTGCTGGAGTGTTCTCCCTGGTCGTATGGGCTCAGGAGAGTTGGCAGGATCATCAACTCAGCTACCTCCCAGGCCCAGATCCAGGGCTTGGAATCAGCCAACCCCAACATCTACCCCCTCTATGATCTGCTGGAGTACATGATGGCGCCAGTCCTGAAGATCCAAAGCTGTAGTATCTCCATGACACAGGGCGACAATGAGATATCAGAGAGGAGTTCTTGTATAGAGAGTGTAGCAGAATCCAAAGGCCTTGAAACAGACCAATGACTCATTGCAGTGAACATTAAAGACCTTTGGCCAAAAGGGAATATTGTGTGGCACACTACAGCTTCTATGACAGAATCTATTTTTTTTAAAGTGTACCTTACTTTATTCTCTTTTGTTAGAGGAGGGCTTGAGGCTGGAGGGTAGATAGGAAGAGACAAGAAGATGAGTGGGACTGGGGTACATGATATGAAGTTCACAAAGGATCAATACACAGTTATAAAACAGTCATTCTCACTTATAACTTCAGTTTTTCATATTTTACATACCTAAATATATGTATTTTTAGTATTTTAGTATTTAGTATTTTGGTATTTTTTTCATTTTTCAAGTATTAATAAAACATAGAGCTTTTTATTGTTAGGCTCCAGGAGAGATACTTAGTTACTAAGTAGCCATGAAAAGAATGACATGGCTACATCATTTTACTTATGGTGACAAAAATAAGGAGGCAAAGGCATGTGAATGTCTGAGTTCGCAGCCAGCCTGGTCTAGAGAGAGTTCTAGGACAGCCAGGGCTACACAGAGAAACCCTTATCAAAAACATCAAGAAAACAAAAAACAAACAACAAATAAGCAACACAGCAGTTTCACAAAGGCCCATTTTCAAAACCTTTGTTTCTAGCAAACATGAAAACCATGCTGTTAGCAAGTACAAACTTCTTTCTTAAACTTCCTTTTTACCTCGCATTTAATTGAATCTTAAGGGTTTTCTCAAGAACTGTGGGTTTTAGTTACTAGCAAGTGTGAGAGTCTACCTAATGAACCACACCAAATTACAGAAATGAGTTGTTCAGAGGCGGTGTGAAAAATGGAGCTTTTTGATAAAGTCAGAGACTACCATCTATCATCCACTTAGAAATAATTACCCATCCTTTATTGCTTTAGCAACCATCATCCCTTAAGCTTAATTGATTTCTTGCCTCTATTCGTCTGCACTGCCCTTGACAGAGCTACGGCTGTCTTTTACTGTCATTCCAGGACAGTCACAGTCCTGCTGCCTATGATCCGCCCAGTGGTGTCCAAGGGTAAACTGTGTCATGAACTTCCTCCCCTTTCCCAGGCACTGTGTTACTATTGCTACGGGATTTTCAGATTCCTTTCTTTATAGTATGTTTTTCCTCTTATTTCCCAGAATTTGACCTCTATTTTCTTCCAGAGGGATCTTTTGGAAGCAGATATTTGATGATATAACTCTCCTGCTAGGAGGTCTTAAATGGCTGAAACCAAAGTTGTGCTTGCCAAAGCCCACTGCAGTGGCACATGAGTGGCACTCATGTGATCTGAGTGACAGTGAAGTAAAGCAGACCAGATAGGTGCTTCGGCAGAGAAGTTACACTGGAGACTATAAACTGTGGGCAAAGTACTCCGAATTCCCGCTCTTCAGGAGAGGCCAAAGTTCTCATTTCTTTTTTTAAATAATCTTTCTTTCTTTTTCTTCCTTCCTTCCTTCCTTCCTTTCCCTTTGAGAAGTCCACTGATGTAGTAGAGTGTGTGTGTGTGTGCATATATATGCATATATGTATATATACATGTAACAATAATAAATTAAAAATTAGTTCATAAATTTGGGAGGGGTGGGGAAAACATTCTGATTTTTATGTGAGATTTTGACTTTACACTTGATCCTAGCTTTAAAAAAGTGAATAAAATTTCTGATTGTAAGTGTTAATAGTTAGGTCAATATTTTCAGCACAGTATGAGCCAAACGTAACACTCCTGTAGCCAGAACATAATCAAAGAGTGAAGTATGACCTGATAGAATTAAATTCAAATTACTAAATGTGGCAAAAAAACCGAAAACAAACAAACAAACAAACACACATAATCTATCTCTTGCCCACCTTTCCAAACATCTTTCTTGCCAGTCCTTTCTTCCAAACACCATGTGAGTTGCTATTCTCGGTTGTTTTCACTTCAAAGGGATGTTTACTGGATTTTGTGTTTTACTTAGTAGGCAGGCATTAGATATTCTCCAAACACCCCAGTCAATTCCCTCATGATAAATCACCACACTAAGGTGCCATGTTCCTGCTGAAGCCACTTTCCTCCTCTACATTTTCTTCTCTGTCCTTTTCCTGGAATAGATGACTCTCCAGTGGTACTTGAAAACATTATCCCAAATGAAGAAAAGGGAGAGTGTATGCGGGAAGATGCTGAGGAGGAAAGCGACCCTGTAGAAGGACCAACACTCTCAATTAACCCGGACCCCCAAGATCTCTCAACACTGGACCACCAACCAGGCAGCTTACACCAGCTGATAAGAGGCCCTCAACACACATACAGTAGAGGACTACTGGGTCTGTGTTCATTCAGAGATGATGCACCTCGCCCTCAGAAGACTGAAGGCCCCAGGGAGTTTAGAGGTCAGGAGGGGTGGAGGGTGGGGACATCCACGTGAAGACAGGAGGTGGGGACGAGGTATGGGATGTGGAAAAATCAGAGGGTGGACAGGGGATCGGGAATAAAATATGGAGTGTAAAAAAATAAATTAAATTTCATGCTGGGGTAGAGGGGCTGGAAACACAGCATAGACAAACAAATTCAAATTTATAGAACATATGTAAATGCAGAATGGATGTGGCAGTCCACCTACAATGCCAACATCTGATGGTAACAACAAGGAGTCCCCAGAGAAAACTGGGGAGCTTTAGGATTGATTGAGAAACTTTGCTTTAAAAACCGAAGACCCAAACACTGGTGAGCAATGGAGAAAACTTCCCAACATTAACCTCAGCTCTCCATATACACTGGGGTGGTTTGGAAGAGGAATGTCTCCCATAAGCTAGTGTTTTGAATACTTGGTCTCAAGCCTGTGGTGGTATCTGGCAGAGGTTCAGGAACCTTTAGGAGGTTGTGCTTTGGTGGAGGAATATACACTTGGGGGCAGGCTTTGAGATTTTATAGCCCCACCTCACTTCCTGTACCTTCTCTCTGCTTGTAATGTATGGATGAAAACCGAGATCTGCCAGCATCATGCATTCCTTAACATGATGGGCACCCCTCTTCTCTCTCTCTCTCTGTTTCTCTCTCTCTCTCTCTCTCTCTCTCTCTCTCTCTCTCTGGAACTATGAACCAAAATAAACCCTTTCTTCATTAACTTGATTTTTTTTTCAGAGTACTTTATAATAGCAACAGGAACATTACTGGATCAGAAACTGGTACCAAGAGTGGGGTGTGCTGTGAAAAGTCCACCAAGTAGCTTCTATGTCTTCAGACTACTTTTGGGGGTGGGGAAAGATTTTGAAACTTTGGGCAAGAAAAGGAGTTAATTGCTAAAAGCAGAGCTTAATAGGCCATTCCAGTGGGAACTTGGAAGAGAGAAAATGCTGAGAAAAATGTGGGTAATAGATGCATGGTGTGTGAGGCTACCAAGGGGAACAGGATGAGAGCAGAAACAAGGGCAACTTATATGATATATTGGCAAAGAACCTGGCTAGATTCCCTCCATGTTCTGAGAACTCATTTTGGCTGAATAAAAAAAGCAGTGGACCTATTTCTTTGGTGGGATGAATTCCTAGCAAGCAGAACACTGAGTCTGTGGGACCCTTATTACTGGTTGCACTTTTGCAGGGCTACTGTGAAAAGGAGCAATAGATAGTGCAGGGGAAAAAATCAAAACTGAAGTTGGGAAAGAAAGAGAGCACTGTGAAGCTAAGATTGCAGTCAAGTTGCATGCTAGAGAAGAGGCCTGAACTGTTAAATGCTTAGAATCATTAAAGACAAAAGTCCGGCTCTGCACTGGGACAGAAAGAACAGTTTTCTGTTGTCAAGACCATAACTCCAACCTTTGAAAAGAGAAAGCCTGGTAGATTTCCTGCTGTCATGCCTTCCTGGGCTGTTAGCTTGCCTTCTCTGTTGTTAGAGTTTGTTCCTCTGGGCTGTAATAAACACCCGGACCATAAGTGACATTGGGAAGAAAGGGTCCGCATCATCCTACACTTTATAGTCCATTATCAAGGGAGGCCAAGGCAGCAACTCAAGGCAGAAGCTTCAAGAAATAATGGAGGAATGCTGCTTACTGGATTGCTTCTAGTCTCACATTCAACTACAGAATTTTTTTTATGGCCTAGGACATCCTGACTAGGGATGGTATCACCCATAGTTGCTTGAGCCCTTCTAAATCAATTATCAATCAAGAAAATGCTCCACAGACATGCCCAGAGACTAATCTGATGGAGGTAAAGCTCTCCCACCCCAGTGAGATTCACTCAGATAACCCAGGCTATGTCAACTTGACACCTCTGAGCAACTCAAAGGGCAACCATGGGCATCCAACTCGAACAATGAACCCTTTCACCCTTAGCTTGCCCCACCCCACACTCCTTTTGAGTCAGGTTCTCATGTATGACTTTGGTCTGAAACTTGCTGTGTAAACCGGGCTGGCCTTGAACTCATAATTCACAGAGATCTGCTTGTCTCTGTCTCTCAAGTACTGGGATTACAGGTGTGGGCCACCATTCCTGGCTCTTAACTTGATTTTTATTTGATATTTTACCACAGCTTCAGGAAAGGTAATAATATCCATATGACACACATGTATACAAGCACCTGCACATGCAAACCTGATTACACATATGCAAACACACATGCATACACACACACACACACACACACACACACACACACACACACACACACAAGAAGGAATAGAAAAACAAATTTCAGGAGCTCAAAGATAGGTACTTCACCAAATGTAGATAAGACTTTGTGGTTGTCCTCTGCCCTGCAGATGGAGGAAGTTCAAACAGAAAACTGAAAGAATAGTAAATATGGAAATACCTGTTACCTACTCAGAATTCAAACATTGCCAATTTTGCTTCATATTACTCAGGCATCTATTATTTATTTTTGACATCTGAAAAGAATTTGTCAACACCATTACAAACCCACAAAAGCATCCAGTTAAATCCCTACATGATCACATTATTACTATGTCTTTGGACACAAATAGCAAAATCTTTTAAAGCATCTTGGAATGCAACCAGTTTTAAAATTTCTCCAATAATCAGAAATAGTTTCATACCAGAACCTATCAAAATTTACATGGGCAATTTTGTTTTGTTTTTTTATCTTTTAACCTAGGTTGTGTTTATTATTACTAATAATTATTATTGATCAGTTGTGATTTTTAAGTGATGGTCTCCATCTGTTAAAAAACAAAAGTTTCTTGGTAAAAGATAAGAACTATGCTTATTTGTGAGTATAAGAATAAATATTTAGAATGTAGCTAGAGATTATTTTGGTTTAGTAAATTAGAGATTGCAGGTTCTCCCCCAACTGGTAACTTCACTAGCCCCAGTAATTTGTCTAATGTCCAGTTCCAGCATGATTTCCTCTTGTTAAGATGGTTATAGGTCCAGTTAGAGAGCTGATGGTTACCACCAAGGTATGTGCTCCACCATAACACCCTCTGGGTTAATGTGGCCATTATCGTGGTTTTAAGTTCCTCAGCTGGGTAGGACTATTGGTTGCTTCCCTCCTTTGAAAAGCTTAAGGTGGAAAGCTTATAAGAGCCAGAGAAACAAGAAGTTTGCTGTGAGATTGTGTCTCCTAAAAATATTAGAGAAGCTCCACCCAAGACCACACCCAAAACCACTCCTCAACATTATTGTCTAAAAATGACCTGAGCAAAGACACCACCAAGACATGTTCACACGGGAAAGCTCATGACACCCCAATCCTAGACAAAGAACTACATATATTAAGGAATTCTGAGAGAAGAGAAGATAGTCTCTCCCACGAAAGAGTACACCAAATGGTTATCCAATACTTACTAAGTGGTCAGTCCTGAAAACTACACATACAAGTAATTTTATACAAACTGAGGAAGTTATATGTACACAGGAACACACACACACACACCAGCACCAACAACAACAACAATAAAAAAAAAGAGGCCATGAATTTTAATGAGAGCTAAGGAAGAGGGTGTTGTTTATGGGAAAGGTTGGAGGGAAAAAATGAGGGAGGAAATGATATAATTATATTATAATCTCAAAAAAATTTAAAATTAAAAAAAAAGTTAGCCGGGTAATGGTGGTGCATGCCTTTAGTCCCAACACTCAGGAGGCAGAGGCAGGCAGGTTTCTGTGAGTTCAATACCAGTCTGATCTAAGAGGAGTTCTAGGACAACTTGGGCTGTCTGTTATTCCATCTCCAGGGGATCTGACACCCCTGAGAAGACACAGACATGCATGCAGGCAAAATATAATATGGTCTTTTACTAACAATCTAGTTGCTTTAGGTAGAGGTGTGTAATTTGTTTGCCTTGGTTACCTGACATTTTGGGGAAATGTCCATAACTTCAGGGATTTTGAAAGGACAATAGCATCCATTACTGATACTCAACTGGGCCAGGGATTCTTTCCTCACTTTGTCCTTAACTGTAATTCATGCTGAGAACTTTGGAGAAAAGGTTGAAAAAAAGAAAAGTAACCTAGCTCTTGTTTGCTGTTGGTAGCCACGACGGAAGGGTTAGCAAACTTCATCTGCAACAGTGGGTACAGCAATCTGCGGGTGACCTGTTGGTAGGCAGATGGAAGGGCTAGCAAACTTCATCTGCAACAGTGGGTACAGCAATCTGCGGGTAACCAAGGGGAGGTAGTTTTGCTGTGACAAACCTTTATCCTGTGTTCATCTTTAAAACTCCTAGAGACAGACAGACAGACAGACAGACAGACAGACAGACAAAAAGAAACATGTTTAGCAGTCAGAGCTGTAATCATTTACCTGAAAACTTAACTGAGGCTAGGTAATCTGCTTTTAAGGAGGCTCACACGCTTAGAGGCTTGTGTCTCACCATTGTGGGCTTCTCTATAAAGCTGCCTAAGTGCCTTCAAATGAGCCAGGAGTCAAATGAGCCAGCAGAATACTCCCAGGGACAGTGATTCACCAAAGTGATAGAGATCCAAGACTGAGGTCACAGTGTGTTTTGTTTCTTCATCTTGGAATTGACAGATTATTTTATTTGCTGTACCTCTTGGTCACACAGAACAACATAGAGACAAGATAAAGGCTTTGCTTAAAGGTGAAGACTAGAAGGTCAGAAAACTCCGGGACTCTAGATTTGGGGCTAGTTACAGTGGGGTTTTTGTCATGGCTGTTCTTGGTTTGTTGTTGTTTTCTATCTTGGACAGCATCAACAGTGGTACCAGCAACGCCACTCCTACGAGTTTTCATACAAGGTGATCTGTGTGATATTATCTTCCCCACATTGTTTCTACCCATTATGGTTGGCTAATTATCAGCTTCCCACTAACTCTGAAGCCAGTCATTACCCCTTACATAAATATTTTTGCCGATAAAAGTACAGTAAATAGAACTCAAAGCTGATGCCTAAAATTCTTATTTCTGGTGTATATACCATACATAATCCTCTCCACCTGAGGACAGGAGGGACTGTGAGTATAAAGGGTTCCAACCCCATAGTAAGGTTACATACTACACAACACAAAAGAGAGAATTTTGGTTGATACAATTAATGTTCCAAACTTGCTGATTCTTAGTTATTAAAAAAAAAAAAATGTTTTCCTGGGCCGAGGGTGTACTCAGTGGTACAGCACTTGTCAAGCACGCATGAAGCCCTGGCTCCTATCTTGAGAACTTAAAAAAAAAGAAAGTAAAATATTTTGAATGGTGGGAGTGTAAGATGGTTTTGAGCAGAAAATAGTATGGTGACCTTTTACAAATTAAAGCTGGAATAGTCATATGATCCAGAAATCCCACTCCCGTGTGTATATACCAAAGAAGTGAGATCAGAGACTCAAATAGATATTTATACTCACAAGTATTTATAACAGTGGCTTAAATGTAGGAGCAATCTAACAATTATTAGTAGGTAAAAGAATAAAGTCAAGCATGATACATCCATATCCATATTCATAGGCAGGAGGAAATTCTGACACATCTTATAATGTGTGTGTATAATATGGATACAATTGGAGGCATTAGGCTACGGGAAATAAACTGCTCAAAAAGGACAGATACTATGTAATTCTATTTATCAAGTACTCAGTAGTCAATCTCACAGGAACAAAGAGTTATGGTTGCTCAGTACTGGAGGGAATGGGAATCGCATTCTATTCAATGTATTAAATTCCCACATTGCAAGGTGAGCAATGCCTGTGACCAGATGCTGGCAACGGATGCACCAAATGTTACTGCGCTTACTGCAACTGAACTGTACAATTAAAAATGGCCCAGAATGGGGGCTGGAGAGATGGCTCAGCGGTTAAGAGCACTGACTACTCTTCCAAAGGTCCTGAGTTCAAATCCCAGCAACCACATGGTAGCTCACAACCATCTGTAATGAGATCTGATGCCCTCTTCTGGTGTGTCTGAAGACAGCTACATTGTACTCACATAAAATAAATAAATAAATCTTTAAAAAAAAAATAGCCCAGAATGACTAGGGCGAAGAGGAAACTATGCTATCAGTCTTGTTTAGAATGCACAAGGCTGTGTATAACACCTCTACTGTCACCAAAAATAAGTTTAACTGATAAAATTTCAGTGTACATTCTAACAATAATTAAAAGGAGGAAAGGGAGGTGTCCTCAAATAGACTTGAATTTATAAGGAAAAGCTCTTATAATTGAGATTGGATCCTTCCTGGAGATTTGTCTGCTGGTCTGGAAGGATAAACATCATTTTGTTAGCTGTCTAATAGAGAAGGCTATACAGCAAGGACGTGGGAACAGCTGGTGGTTGATAGCCAGCAAGAAAATAGGACTGCAGTTCTACATGAAACAATACCAAGAGCCAGAGGGCTTGGAACAAAGCTTCAGAGAGAATGCACTGGCCAGCATCTTGATGTCAGCCTCCTAAGATGCTGAGTAGAGGGTGCTGCTGATGTATCCCGTACTCCTGGCTCAGGGAAACTACCAGTTTAAATTTTGTCTAGTGTTAAGCCCTTACCTCTGAGGTCATGTTTTACAGGGCAGCAGAAAATGGATACAAACAGGCAGCATCAGTGTCTTTATTTGCAATTGAGAACCCTATTAGCTCATGTACACGCTGGCCAAAGACCCTTGAGGAGTCATACCAGATTCAGTGCAAGTGGACATATACGCTATTAATAGAACGTAGATGTGATGCCAGACAGGTGGAATTTAGAGAAACAAAAAGCAGATGTCTGCTATGTATTGCAGTGTGCATGTGTAGTGTGTGCTTGGGTGTTCATGTACATTAGAAGTTAATTTGTATCTATCCCCCACTCCCCCACCACCATGTGTTGAAAGATACAGTTTTTATTGTTCTTTTTAATTTTTTTCCTGATGGAAATTAAGCCCAGATCCTGACAGTCTAAGCAAATATTATACTACTTAGCTACACCTTCAGCCTACAATAACACTATTTTTTTGCTGTGATTTTTGTGATAGGTAGTCTCCCTAGGCACAATCCATGCTGCCCTTGAATTTAAAATCATCCTGCCTCAGCCTCCCAAGTGCTAGAATTACAGGCATACTTTGCCATCTCCCCTAGCTTAGGTGACAGCCCAGACTCAAGTAGTTATGAACAAATAATTTCTACTCATAAGTCACCATCATGTCTTAACAGGGTGTTCCAAGTTCTCGGTTATTCGTTATCTTTAAATCATAGTGGCATGATAGAAACAAATGTACCCTATAAGTTTACAAGAACCCCTGAGTCACTGAGTCCACGCAAAGCATTTGGCTGTAGTACAAATGAGATGATCCAATAGGACATTTCTAATGTTCCAAGATTTTATCAGAATGGAGAAAAGAGCAAAGATGAGGAGGAGGGGAGGAGGGAGAGGAAGAAGAGGAGGAGGAGGAGGAACCACAGCCATCATCCATTAGCTTTCTGTGGGGACTTCAGTTACCATGCCAGACTTCCAAACAGAAAAAAGCAATACCCATTCAAGTATACAAGCATAATTGATAACCTTTCAGTCTTTGAGAGTTTTCTTTTAGAAGGAGGGGGTATACTTTAAGCCTTACTAACAAATATCATATTCTCAGTTTATGCAAAAGATGAATTTTACTAATAGCAAGCATGAGTCTCAGTAAGCATGCTTAACATGAAGGAAAGTGTTCTATCAATAAATGTTTTCTCTACATTCTACCCAGGGCTGTCTACACACACACATGCGCACACACACCCCAGTCATCACACACACATCAGGCTACTCTGCTTTGGATCCTGGGGCAACTTTCTTATTGCTGTGTGCTCTGACACAGACTATACTGACTATTCTTTTAATGTTTTTATGCATGTGAGCCACTCCATGCCCCCTCCCCTCACATATACTATCATGTTTGTGCTTAGCCAATCTCTACTCCAAAGATTAGTTCCTTATCATTACCTTCCCAAAGCCTTCCTGTAGAGCTACTTCTGTATACTCTGAATTGCTTCTAAGCCTGTGGCTACGAAAAAATAAAAACTGTTCCAGTTGGTGGCTGTGTGTAAAACATGTTCATTTTCCATGTTCTCTCCTGCAATGTTAGTTTCTTACTGGTGGCTCTGTAGTGCAAGTGGCATTGCTTTGGACTCCTTGAATGTAAGCTTATGGATGGCAGGGTACCTTATTTTATTAATTCCTGAACTCAGGAAGCTAGAGTTAAAGGCAATGAGTCAATCACAATATATTTAGAGCACTAGAATGTCTGGGAGTCTCAGGCTTTTACATCCCAGTCTCTCCGAAGAGAGCAATCAGCTTTGAGCCTGTAACAATCAGGAAGTAACTCCAGGTATGAACCAAATCTTTACAGTCTAAGAGATCCACAGGCTTCTCTCTCATTTTAACGGGTCTATACAAGAAATTTTATTCTCCATGCAAACTTGCCCCCACCACAAAAACCAACGATGGCTTAGATAAAACCCCTCTGCTTGGCTTTTTTCTTCTCCATCCTAACTAAAAATAACAACCCATACTATTTTGTAAGGCAAGGGAAACAAATTTAGAAAATGTTATTTTGATTGAAATATAATAGCACCCAAATGTATTTCCAATAGGTTTCTAACCATTTCGTATGCTAATTGCAACCAGATTAACGGCCCCAAATTGTTATTAAGTGGAAACTTGGAGGCGGCCACATCAAGCTAGAAGGAAATAGTTCTGAAAGCCACTTCTGCATTCTCCCCACAAAAGTGCCCAAAGGCAAGGAGGCAAAGTTGCCATCTGTTTGAGTAAGGGAAGGGAGCAAATACAAGAAAACAAAACCCTGAATCTTTCCCTTTTCCTCCATGCCCCTTAATCTTGAATGACAGAAAGTAGTGTTACTCACACCTACCAAAACGGAGACTAGTAAGTGTCCTTAAAGTAGATGGCGTGTTTGCTATAACTGCATAGTTCTGATCTTACCCTGGGGAATTTAGAAGCTTTTCCTGGGATTTAATTAGAACAGCTCAAGTCAGGCATAGAGGTTCACAACTTTCATCCTAGCACTTGGGAGGCACAGGCAGGTAGATGTCTTGAATTAAGAGGCCAGACTGGTCTACAGAGTGAGTCCCAAGATAGACAGAGCTACACAGAGAAACCCTATCTCAAAACCAACCAACCAAAACCAGAAAAGAACAATTGTTTGGGTACCTCAGGTAAATACTGGCATCTCCAAACAGAGCTTGGACACTTACATTCTCTTTGTATATGTTAGTGTGAAATGTGTTAGCTTTTCTCCCAGAGCACGTAAGTACTTTTAGATAACTTTTTCTTCCAGTGGCTGCCTCAGTACTCTAAAATGGGCAGGTATGCATGCTATGAAGTCCTTCCTGTAACCTTCTCTAACCTTTGTTGTTACAGATGGTAGTTGAAGCCAGTTTTCCAAGGTACTGGGCAGGCAGATGTGTGGTACAGGGAGTAAGCTTAGCTAGATGCACCATTAAGTAACTGAATTCATAACAATAAAGTCACTCTCCTCCAGATCCTTTAATCTAATTATTCTAATTAGACAAAGCTTAGCTTTATACTAGCATATCCAACCCTTAATAATTTTTTTATTTATAAATTAAGAGGAAGTATTGACTGTTGGAGCTCAAATTCTTGACAGGTGACCTCATTAGAATAATAGTTTTGCTCTCATGGTCTTCTTTCATTTATAACTACAGGAAATATTTTCTACTTACCAGAGCAGCATATTTCCTTTAAAAAATAATTCTATGTAAATTCTAAAAAGGTTAAACAAACCATTAATAGTATTTCTGGCTCTTGAATCTGGCAAAAAAAAAAAAAGGTGATAAAGTATTGTGAAACAATTAATTACTGATATTAAGGACTACTTTCTTTCTAATCCAGGACATGAAGCAGTTTGGAAGTTGTGGGTCACTATCTTGTCAGGACTATATCTACATTATGCATAACTGCCAGATCCTCCTTGCATTTCCAGGTTTGGGGGAACCGATGTAGTTGGTCCATGGAAATGGTAGTGACTACTGTAGTGTGCTAAGTTTAGAGGTTAGGCCTTCAGGATAAAGCCTGATGTGGCATAAACCTTGACCTGAAAAGTTAGAAGAAAGCTAATCATCCCAGAGGAGGACATTGCTGGGCTGAGGAGACTGACCTTGTTGAGAGGCAGAGGATTTGAGATGCCATGACTCAGAGCTACAGATGGGTTTAAGTGCAGTCCAAAGCAAGGTCAGATGGTTCACCGTTGACTCTGGCCAACTCTGTGATTGGGACTAAATATTTAACTCTCACTGTAAACGTTTATTCAGGTTCTGCAACACATGGACTTCCACCTTAAGAGTCCATCTGCCTTAAATGAATTGAAATCTCTGCATTCTAACTTACATACATGTTAATGAAAATATTTGTATTTCTTCAACTTTGGCTTAGCCCAATCACTCAGTAATTAACATAGTATGAAATGGTTGCTTTCTATATGCTCTAATAAAAAGTTGTGCTTATTTTTGAATTAACTATAGGTCTTTAGTATATATAGTATTTATACTATATATTATATATATTCTAAAAAGACAGAGCTGTTACAGGCGGCAACAGGAAGAGCTGTCTGACCTTAAAAGTTATGGAGAATAAAAAGCTAAATTCAAATGAAGTTTGGACAAACTAACAGCCCAAGGTTTGAGGTTTCCATTTTTTTAAACTGATAACTTTTGGGAATTGGATTTAATTATGTTTTATTAATGAACTATTGTTTTGTTTTTGTATTATTTTTATGTCCTGAAAGAAGTTCTTGGGTTAGAAATGGCATGCCTCCCATTGAACTCCTTTTGCCCAAATGAAAAGAGATTCCAATGAATGTGTATTTCAAGAGTACCTTTAAGAGCAAATAAATAGACCAGAATGTTCTTGGAAAACAAGGAAAAGTAGTTTTTTTCTAGGCAGATAGGAGAACTGATAAAGGCATTTTCAATTCTTTTCTTTTATTTGGAGGGCCATAGGGAGTTTATAGTTTTGTGTTAAGAAAATTCATTACCCTGCCATGTGGTGGTGGCACATGGATTTAATCCCAGTTCTCAGGAGGCAGAGACAGAGGCAGGCAAATTTCTGAGTTCGAAGTCTACAAAGTGAGTCCCACGACAGCCAGGGCTACACAGAGAAAACGTATCTGGGAAGAGGAAAAAGAAAAAAAGAAAAAAGAAAAGAAAATTCAGTACTCAGCACCACTGTTCTCATTGTTGTGCAAAGATCTGATGGTATGATCCTCGCACATTTTATGAAGACATAATGATGTATTTCATGTGTGCATATGTGGCATACTCATTTTCTGTTTCAACGGAAGTATTTTTACCCTAGCTTGGATTCTACTACTGTTCTTAAAATTGAAATTCAGAATATTCAGTTCTATAAAGTGGTTTCCTAATCAGATTTTACTCAATTATTCTAATATAACCTACTAGAAAAGCAACATGCTGAGAGTAAGAAAATAACTTTTCACTATTGTATCCCCAGCACTGAGAGCAGTTAGGGCAAGGCTAAAGCAGAATCGCCAACTGTTTTCTTTTGAGGGGCTCACAATCTACATGATCCCCAAGTGCTAGGGTTTTATAACATTATACATCTAAAGTGTAAGGGAGGGGAGAGTGTTTAGAAAGGCAAAGTTAAAAATCCCTTTATGATAACGTCTTTGACAGCCCAAGCATTTAAGAAATGGGCTCAAATAAATCGTATTTACTGTATTTTCAGAGCCTAGGGAGTCACGACTTACTAGACATGTATTGGATAAATATCAGTCGAAATAACTGCCTTCATCCACATTCCTTTTGAGTTCTAGACGCAGCCCGGTCTTTACTCCATAGAAAGCAATGGAGCTGCAACCATAAATCCCTTAAAAGGTCAGGACCAGTTAACAAGGCTGAACTAACCCTCCTGGGGCAGTGCCACACAGGCTGGACGCGATGAAGGAAGAAGAAATCAAAACAGGCTTAAGAGTCAGGGAAAACAAAACAACAACATCGAGCAAGCCTAAGAGGAAAGACATTTCTGCAGTGGGTGTTAGCAGGAAGCCACCGCGATTCCCGCAGGTCATCATCCCCCTGCCAGTAGGCAATCACCTTGGGTCACTGCCACCAGGGCCGCGGAGACGACTTTGACCCCACTTCTAAAACGCTCTCATCAGGATCGCCCGGGCTCACCCGAGTTCCTGGGGAAGAGCACCCCCAAGCACCTAAGGCACGGCCCGCGTCCACTCCGTTCCAAGCACGCAGCCAATAGGAAAAACCCTCCGCCCCGGGCAGACGCCTCGAGCGGCCGGACGAGCCCCGGAGGCAGGTCAACCCGGTACCGCCTCGCCGTCCCACGGCCAGCCTTCAGAGTTCTCGGTCCCGCTGGACAACCTTCCTTCCCCGGCCTCCTCCCTTCCAAGAGCGGCCCAGCCCCCCCGCAGCCAGAGCCACACCCGCTTCCCTCCGGTAGCGCCCCCGCCGCACTCGGCCGCCGCGCTCTTCCTGGGCCGGGCCGAGCGAGGCGGGAGCGCGCATGCGCACTGGCCGCAGGGCGCCTCCCCGGCCGCGATCTCGCGAAGTTACGCTCCGCCGGGCCGCGGCTGACGGGCGGCCGTGCCGGGGGCGGGAGGGCGTCTGTGGTAGGAAGACAGGCCCGCTGCGCCGGGCTCGCCCCAGTGCTCTGTGGGATACTGGAGGTCTCAAGCGTCTCCTCCTCGGCTCGCGGCCCGGCTCCGGCCCGCTCTCGCAGACACGGTCGCACACCCCCGCGGCGTCCCCTCGCCTCCCTCGCCGCCGCCGCCGCCGCCCCCTTCCCCCCCGCTCGCGATAAGAAGAGCCGGCGGCAGGAGAGGGGATGAAGATGGCGGACGCGAAGCAGAAGCGGAACGAGCAGCTGAAGCGCTGGATCGGCTCCGAGACGGACCTCGAGCCTCCCGTGGTGAAGCGCCAGAAGACCAAGGTGAAGTTCGACGATGGCGCCGTCTTCCTCGCCGCCTGCTCCAGCGGCGACACGGACGAGGTCCTCAAGCTGCTGCACCGCGGCGCGGACATCAATTACGCCAATGTGGACGGACTCACCGCCCTGCACCAGGTCTGTGTGCCCCGCCGCCCTCACCCACCCTGACCCCCGGGCCCCGGTGCCGTTCTCGCGCCGGGGCCTCGCCCGGCGCCGGGGCTGAGGCCGGGGGATGGCGGGAGACTCCCTGCTGCGGGTGAGGGGGCGGCTCCGTCGGGGGAGGCTGGGCGCGGGGCTCCGGGCCCCCTTCGGAGCCGCTCGCCCGCTGCCTGTGCGGTTTGGGAGCCGGCTGGTTTTCCTGGGCGGGGGGCAAAATAGACTGTGGTGCTCTTTGGAGGGGGTGCCCAGGGCCATTTGTGGACGTGTGTCTAGTACTCTGGGTCAAACCGAGCGGGAGGGTAATGGGTTGTGCCGAGGCCCGGTGTCAGTGATAGACCGTGGGGGGTAGGGTTGTTGAAAAATCCACTAACCGGGAGCGGTAAGGACTCTTGGGGCAGATGGACCCCTTTGGCCTGTAGGTGGGCATTGGTCTTGGTGTACTTTTTAAGGACTTTGATTACAAATGAGGAGGGTGATAATAGTGATCGAGAGCCCTTAAAGCCGGGTGCCCTGAGCGAACGATTTCCTGTTTTCTCCTTTATTACTCTTGGTCATTGGGGAGGGGGAAAATGGGGTGTAATTAGCTAATCTGGAGTGGCTGAAAGAGAGGGGTTTGGTAGTGTATCTGATAAGGAAGCCTTCCCAAGTGGGCTTGCCCACCTCATAACTGGAGTCTGGATTCCTGTACTTGAAGTTTATCGCAGTCACAGATCCCTGAGCCCAGGTTCCTGGTGTGTACACCGGGGCTAGGAAAGACAAGAATAAACACTGTACACTCCTCAAAGACGGTTGCCAAACTTTGAATTTTTTTTTTTTTTTTTTTTTGGTGGTGGGGAGCGGGGCGGGGGGAAGAAAAAAGAAAGCTAATCACAATCTTTTCTCAAAATGGATGCTTTGTGCATGTTAAAGTCTTATAGTAGTCCGATTGGGATCTCTCAATGTTAGCCAAATAAGGAAAAACTATTGGCAATCCAGAGATAATGTTGCTTTGCCTTTAACAAGCCAAAAGCAACAAAACCCTTAGAGTTCTGCTTGAAAAGCAAGTTTTAAGTGTTGGTAGTAGGTGCTGTGACATATATCCTTTCTATTTTCATATTAAGAAACTTGGAATTACTAGGAAATTTACAGTGCAAAAGACTTTTCCCGTTCTCTTAGACTCCTCTTGGTTATGTGGGAGAGCATAGCTCTATTTTGAATAACAGTGTGGTTAAAAACAGAGGTTGAAACCTAAGGCACTTTGTACCTAACTTTTCGCACTTTGTACCTAAACTTTATTATTTTGTGCCTGTTAACTTTATACCTTTTAAAAAGACACGGTATGGAGGCATTTTCCTTTTATTGCTTCCTGCTTTAATAAGTGATGGCCATTTAAAGTTTTATTTAATCAAATTCACATATCAAGCTTGGCGTAGCCTTTGTTTACCAAGCTGACTGGAAGGACTGAAGTGCCTGACAATCTGCAGGACTGATCTGGAATTTAGAATGGCACCGAGGGAAAATATAGGGTGGTTCTCTAATGTAATGCAAAGTTCATTTGCTTAAAACTTAAGGCACATTATAACTCTAGATCTGAAAACCTGGTTTTGAGAAGGAAATCAACTTCACATTAAAAAATGTTATCATATAAAATTAAAAAATAATCAAGTATTTTTTCACATGTCCTTGGCAAGTTTAAGTGAGAAATTGGTTCTGAGACACACTTACTGTATGTCAGAATAATTAGATAGTGGTTTATATCAGTATGTTTTTTCAAATTGCTAAGTAGAAATGTAAAGTTTCTTCCCTGTAGAGAATTGTATTGGCTAGTTTAGATAGTTTACAAGACATGAAATTGGCTTTTAAATCTTGTGCTTATCAGTTTTTACTTATTTAAAGAACCCAGACTTAATGGTATCTTCTTGATTAACTGAATTCAGTGGTTTAGTGAATGTAGGTATAGTCTCTATGATTTCCTATTTTGTTTGAGTTGACAGGCATGTAAGGAGATGTTTCTAAGTTTATGCCATTTGTATAAAGCCATTTTATTTGTGGTTGGCATAGAGCATGTTCCTTAAATTGATGAAGCCAAAGTCCTTAAAAGATGAAGCATAGTGGGGCTGGATAGATGGCTCAGTGGTTAAGAGCAGTGGCCACCCTTCCAGACAACCTGGTTTCCATTCCCAGCACCCACATGGCAGCTCACAACTGTAACTCCAGTTGCAGAGGATCCAATGCCCTCGCACAGGCATACATGCAGGCAGAACTCCAATGTATGTTAAATAAACTGTTTTTAAAAAGCAACATTGAAATGTTTATTGTGTTTTCTCTATTGCTCTTACTTATCTCATACTTGTTTCCCATTGTGACTCTGAAGACAAGGACTTCACTTTGGGCAAATTGGGGACACCAGTTAGTGAAGGTGAGGAATGGAACCCCTCTCCTCCTCTTCGTGGGAGCTTAAGCTTTTCAGAAGTCTCTCCAGTGACAAATGTGTTTGTCTCTATTAGCTAACAGTAAAATGACTGATTTGGTGACTGGTCTTTAAATATTTTAATAGTCTCAAAAGATCATAAAATAGCTACAATATTTACCAGTGTAATTTGTCTTTAGTCTGTTTGCATACTCCCTTACCTTCTGCCGGGGTGGAATGGCCTGTGTGGTTCACATCCCAGTTAGCACCCTGCTGTTTTCCTTACTTTTGTAATACAGGTAGTCTGTGCTTAAAGGGTTATCTGCTGGCTGCATGAGCTTTGAAAACCCAGCTACTGCTCTTCATCCCTTCGCATAGAAATGCTGCCCATATGAAGAGAAAGCAAACTTGTGTCTTGGTCTCCAGACTACTCTTCTCTTCTTCCAAGTGTAGGATACCATACGCTCTCTGATTTTTCTAAGCCTAAGGTCCGGAGTACAGTTTCAGTTTTGCTAGTTGGTAGTTACTCACCTGCAGAGTTTTACTTATAGCATGTGATGCTTGTATGTTAGCATGCTTAGTAAACACCGTCAAGATTTATAGGCTATGGATAGAATGCCTTTGGCTGGTCCTTACCAGCATGCCTACAATGCCAGAGTGGCAAGTTGGAGTTTAGCTTTTTGATCTTAACCTCACAATCTTAACTTTTTCCTCCATGCCAATGGTTTTCAAGTGAATTTTCAATTCCCGTTCTTCTACAGCAACCAGCTTATTTATGTAGAATGTAATATAATGATATAATGTAATCTTTAGTTAAAAGTATATATCTTTAAGTAGTCATGTATATTCAGATCTAGTTCTTTTTGCCATAGGCTAACTTTTTTTTTTTTTTTTGGTTTTTTCAAGACAGGGTTTCTCTGCGTCGCCCTGGCTGTCCTAGAACTCACTCTGTAGACCAGGCTGGCCTCGAACTCAGAAATCCACCTGCCTCTGCCTCCCAGGTGCTGGGGTTAAAGACATGTGCCACCACCACCCGGCCACAAAACATTTCTTTAAGGAATCTTTACTGTTCAGAAATTTTTTTGTAATTGTAACTGAGTTTTATAATCTGTTTTATCATTTATTTGTTAACTATTTTTCCTGTCTTGAGATTGAATAGAATCCTTTTTATGTAATTGGAATATTCATTTAGTTTTAAATCATCGTGAATTTCACCCTAAAGTTCCGACTAAAACATTGTTCCTCACTGAGCACTATCTTTTCATTGACACCTCTATTCTGTTAAGAATGTCATCAATGTCAAGAAGAAGTTAAACATTTCAGTTACTTCATTCATTGTCCCTGTGGCTAGATGTCCACTCAGTCACCTGGCTTTTCTTCAGGATTACTTTTGTATTCCTTCTTTTCTTTGCTCCTTTGATTATCAACCTGTTCCTTGTATTATACTAACAATTTGCCTTTCCATCTTTATAGATGTTATGTATGCATGCATGCATGCACGTATGTTTCAGTCTGGGGTGCATGTGGATTTTATAAAAATCTTAGCAATCCTGTGTTGTGTTGTTTAAACCTCCTCAATGCAGGTTTAAAACTCCCTGTCATTAGCTTATACTTCGTAACTGTGGAACTGGTGCCATTGGATCTAGATCTTCACTTTTCTATTTCTATTCTTTTAGTTGTTTCTTTTCCTCTGCTAAAATACCCTTCCTTTCTTTACCAGCTCAGATTCCTGTAAGGTTTCATCCAACTGCCAACGGCTTTGAGCCTGGATAGGTGAGGTAGCAGAGACACATGTGCTCCTCTGGGGCACTCAGTACTCGGTATACGCATGCTCTGGCTGGCTTTGTTTAAAACACTTCTGACTAATAGTATCTAGAAGCTCACTTTTCCAAACTACACGACTCAGGACCATTCTTCCACATATTTGTTTCCAGGGCCTGACTCACTAGCATTTTTATTGAATTGTTTTATTTCTTTGTATAAATAAGTTTCATGGTTATTTGTATACATATTTGAAGCCTGCATGTCCAGATATTTAGAATACTGGTCCAATATTATAGAACCTGTGTTTTTGTGAAACAAGTGAAAAACTTGGAAGTAGATGTTTGGTACATTTCTTTAATTGGTATTTAAAGTATTTCTAAGTAGCGTCCCCTTCTATTAAAAAGTCCTAAATCTGCTTCAAGTTTTGGTTAAGTGCTAGAAAATGCATTCCATTAACATAAGAACCTGAGGTAGACCCTATGGTGAAATCCAAGGTTAAATGGTCAGTGTTCCTTTGTAATTTTACAGTAATACCCTCCCTCTGTTTCCAGCTAGACAGACTTGTAGATAACCTGAATATTAAATCATTGTGCTCTTAAATCCAAGTTGTATGGACTTGTAAGGGACCCATTGAAAGGATCTGTGTAAAATGTAGGAATAGTGTAGTGTAGTTGTTCCTTAAGAAGCAAAGCATTAGCGACATCAGAAGCAGTTAATTTTGAGTTCCTTGTTGCAGAATAATCCAGGTGCTTTCTATGAGCAATCTATTTTAAAGTGAATGCATTTTCAGCTTTTAACTTTTACCTGTTTTATTTTTGTCTTGAGATGTTATAGTTTTTGAAACACCTATTGGATTAGTTATAAAAGTATTAAAATTTGTGTTAAAAATGTACAGGAAATTGTTTTTTCTGTATGCTTTACTTTAGAAAAGCTGTGGTACTTCATGCTAATGACTCATGGAGTTTTTTATTGAAATCATCCAGAATCCATTTTTAAATTTTTTAAACAATCTCCAAGCCCACAACTGGTTCCTTATTTCCCACAGTAAATGGGCAGTGTAGCCATATATGGGGTGTGCTGGTCCAGCAGAGCGCCTGCACTGCTGCTCGTAGATTGCCTTCTCTGCAGTTGCTGGCTCTGTGCTTCCTGGCAACAGTTTTGTGGTCTGACTTTGAAGTGTCATAACCAAGACTGTCTTTCATGAGCTTTAACTTCAGTGTGATTGCAAGCTGTTGACTGAGCATTTTCTCATGGAGGCAGGTAGAAGCAGCACTGGGTAGCCCAGAGGAAACTTGGGCTATCCCTCTCTTACCATGTTTCCCATGCTCAGGAAAAGAAAACATGTTTAAAAATCTAAATGGTTTCGAAGTAACGGCTTTTAGAAACCTTTGTTGGACATAAGGACAAAACATTTTATTCCTCCTATAGAGTGTTATTTCCTGACATGTTCTAAAGGTGCTGTTTTCCTTGCTTTGGAGTCTGTTTAAAAATAGCCATCTTTTCTTATACCTTTCTTTAAAAAGTGTATCACTTTCTATAATCACAGTGAAGAGATAGAGTGTTAACATGCTGATGTTCTCTTCACAGGAGAAGACAACGTCTAACAGTTCCTTCACGGTTACTCTAAGTTAGGGCTGACTGCAGTAGCCATGACTTAGCAGTGTTTTATTGAGGAGCAGTGCTTTAGAAACAGTGTCACTTTAAATTCTCACAGCTTCCTTCCTTCCTGTGTTCAAGGTTGACAACACAGTGAGTTACAGTGAATGACAATCCTAAAGCAGTCTGAGTCTAGAGCCTAAGCTTAGATCTCCAGCCCACCTCAGACACACAGATTCTCCTGCTTCTGCTTCTGCCTCCTGAGCTGGGAGTAAAGGCATACCACCATGCCTAGTACCCTAATTTAAGTCTGAAGAAGAAAACCATTTTTAAATATTTCAGTGATTGTATTGATGATTATTATTTGAGAGTTTTCCCTGTAAATCAGCTAAATGAAAAAACATGAACAGATATTTTTTCTTAATCTATTTTTGTTTTAACTAACACTTGAGATCTTTTTATGATAATTAAAATGCAATAGTAATATGTTTAAATTATTCTAGAATTCAAAATTATTCTAAATTTTAGGAAGTGCTAAGATTTTTTCTGACCATAAAGTATACTTGATTCTATTTTTTTTTAATTTACAAAGGAAGTTACTACAAAAATACTCCTTTTTTTTCAGAATATAGAATTTAGTTTTCTTTTTCATTTTTCTACTAGTGACAGTTTATATCACTACATTTGCTATGTATTTGTTTAGAGTGATTTGTACACCTAAGTGTATATTCGGTTCTTGGCTATAAACTATAGGGAGCTCTCATTTGAGATGTTAAGACAGTCACAGCTGGGCATGGATGCAGGGCTAGCTTTAATCTTAGCACAATGGGAGGCAGAGGCAGGTGGATCTCTTGAGTTTCGGGACTACAGAGTAAGGTCCTGTGTCAAAAGAAAAATAATCTTAACTCGTCTCCACTCTGCAGTATAATTACTTCAATTTGTTTTGTGTACAGTGATCATTGATATTTGTAAGCAGGACATGGGATAGTACACAAAATGCTAATAATGTTATCTAAAGTTGTTTCTGAATTGGTAAAGTGAGTTTGTAAGTTGTTAATCATTCTTGACTTTAGTTGGGAGCCTTTTATTAATAAGAATATCCACAAATTACGAAGTATAGCTGAGTTACAATTCTGGTCTTATTTTGAAAAAGATGAAAGGATTTTTTTTCATTTTGATAAAAATGTAAAATGTGATTTACTTATTGCTCAAAATTGATTCTATTTGTATAAACATATTTACTTCAGTCACTAAAAGAACAAAATCTGTATTTTTGTTTTGCTCCATCAGCAAATTTAAAACAAGGTGTTTTGATCATCTGGTACCATTTCATAAAGTAATGGGATGCTTTAACAACAGAAGGATGTAGCATCAAAATAAAGGGCAGTTGAGATTCCCACGTCAGTGTATAGAATTATCAAGAATGACAACAGATGCTCTTTGTGCTTTGGTGAAAGTACAGTTGTAGCTAAGGATGAACAGATCCCATAACACTGCCCTGTGTCCTGCTTTTAATAGGGCATGGTAGAGTACAGATGGTGGCATTCTATATCAAAGTTTAAGCACCGTGTCTCTTGGATACATAATAGGAAACAAGAAGAAGCTTATCTGAAGGGATTTAGGGGGCTGGTAAAAGCTGTTGCGGACCGTTGGGTCCATATTTATGTTTCCATATGTCTTTGTGCTTGTTGTTATCCTCTGGAAAGTATTTTCCAGATTATTTTTAAAGCACAGCCCCAAGCACAAAGAATGAACAGTTTTGACCACTGAAGAACACCGATTCTTTTTTTTTTATTATTAGATATTTTCTTTCTTTCTTTCTTTCTTTCTTTTTTTTTTGGTTTTTTTCCGAGACAGGGTTTCTCTGTGTCACCTCGGCTGTCCTGGAACTCACTCTGTAAACCAGGCTGGCCTCGAACTCAGAGATCCATCTGCCTCTGCCTCCCAAATGCTGGGATTAAAGACTTGCGCCACCACCGCCCGGCTAGATATTTTCTTTATTTACATGTAAATTTCTCCTTTCCCAGTTTCCCCTCCAAAAAACAAAGAAACAAACAAACACAACAAGAACAGACCCCTGTTGCCTCCCCCAGAACACTGATGCTTTGCATGTTCTAACCATATGTTTAGCATTTATAGACTACCTGTTATTAAAAATATATCTTATCTTCAGACAAAATAGAAAACCTTTAACATATCCTGAATTGGTTCTTTCTCTTAATTCTTCTTTGTCTTCATTTTATTTCAGTAGATGCAGTGTCTTAATTTTTTAAAAACCTGAATATTGTAATTTTTAACAGTAGAGTTCATAGAAAATGAACTGATAAGTTGTGTTGGCAGCTATATCAAGATTTGCAGGATTAAAACTATATCAGGGGCAAGGTGTAGTGACATATACCATTAATCCCAGCAATTGGGAAGCAGAGGCAGGCCCAGCTCTGTGAGTTTGAGCCTAGCCCAGTCTACATAGTGAGTTCCAGGACAATTGGAGCTACAGTGTGAGCCCCTGTCAAAAAAACAAAAAAAAAAAAAAGGATCAGAAAAGCATATGCCAACAACTTATGTTTAAGGATCCATTATTATAGTATAATATCTATATTTTAGATTTACTTTAAAAGTGGAATATATTACTGATTACTAATACAAGTAGAATTTTGCCAAGTTTATGTAATCTAGTTTAAAAATGAATACCTTTTAATAAATCCTTTATATTTATTTAGGAAAGGATTTCTTGGTAGCATAGCAATAAAAGTAATATATACATTGTAGTGATTCTAATTACAGAGTCTTTTCTGAATGTTTTCATTATGGATCCTCATATGCCTGAATTTTTGGACCTCACTAGTATTTTGGGTGCTTATCTTTTCATTGTTGAGCTAGCTAGCCATAAAAAGGCAGGCTTCACTTCTGTATTACTACCCTCGGTGCCTGCCTGACTCAAATGTTCTTTCATGGGTGGAGACATTCCACGTTGTCATGTGTCATATAGGCATTTCTGAAATGACATTCGCTAGAAACCATGGAAAGCAGTGAAAGCATTGCTCAGCTGTCACCTTTTTAATCTATTTGAGTGAGTTGTGTGCTTGAGAAAGAGAGAGTCTGTGGACAGAGCCTTACCTAACAGAAAGCTTTAGCTTGAATATTACTTCATATTGATCTGATTGCTCTTTGGTTTAACATGGTCTCCTGAAAGAATTTAAGATTGTACAAAACTGTTAACTTTCTGCAGTATTTGATAATAAAAGATTGGATTTGATGAGGTGTGAATTAAATGCCTTCTTAAAGTTTGCTAGCCATGAAGGAAAGTATTTCTTCATAAAATAATACACAAGTACACATACACATTTACAAATCACTTTTATGTTGATGTATTGCATACATACACACACACATATATTTATGTGTGGAAATATCTGTGCTTCGGAACATTTATTGAATTCAAGGAGCATCAGCTCTAGAACATTTTTATGAATATCCTCTGTAGTGAAGCGTATGCACGAAAGTTACATTATAAAATGTTGATCATTTAGAGTTGTATCTAGTGAATTAGATAGATTGTGATAATAATGGTATCAATAACTACATATTTTTATAAAGCTTATTTAAAAATCGTTATCACTTGAGAATTTTATACATGCACATAAAGTATTTTGATCAAATGCATCCCCCCATCTTCCTCCTTCCAGCTTCTCTCATTCTGCTATTCCTGTTCCCTGCCAAGTTCATGTATTTTGTTTTTTAAATCCACCAAGCCCACTTAGTGCTGCCAGGATGCATGTAGATATGGGGCTTCATCCCTAACAAGCAAACAACCTGATCCTTTCTCCTCAAGCAGCTATCAGTTGTCTCCAGCTCTTAGCTAGAAGTGGGACTTGGTGACCCCCTCTCTAGCTTCCGTGAGTTCTTGTGTGCAACCGTCTTATCATGTCATGAAATAACATTTTTCTCTTCTGAGCCTTGGGAGGAGGAAGTCTGATACAGATGTCCTACCATAATCTCTTATCCCTGCACTTTGACTAGTTGTGGGGTTTCTAGGTTGATTGCCGTCATTGCAAAACGAAGAGTTGAGAGATGTACTAATTTTCTGGTATAAAGATAAGAACTTTGGGAGCTATTTAATTCAATGTCCATTTAGTATGATACTAATATTGGGTTTTTCCCTGTGGCCTATGACCTATTATCTATCTGTCCATGGATTCCTGGGCCTGTTAGTGAAGCGAGGCATGAGTTCCATCTTATGGTACAGACTACAAAGCTTATTTTAAATTAGAATGGGATCATTAAGAGACCCTCAGAGAGAGTTTAGTTAACTCTTTGCACATTTTGCCCCCACTGGATGTAAGCTGTTTCAGAATTTATAATGAATATACTATCTTCTCTTGTCTGTATCCTAGGTTTTCCATGCAACAAGTCAGTATTACATCTGACAGTTTGAATATTTGTATATATATGGTTTTGTTCCTAAACAAAGTTTTGATGCTGGTGTACCCAGATTTGGATGCTATATTTTGTTAAGGCATGTTAATTAATCTGTATAGTTTTCTTAACATTTTTAAACAGATGACATATTTCTGTATCCTTCCAAAGTACATTGGGAAGTCTAAACAAAAATGTAGCTTCTGTCTTTTCCTTTAAAAATGCCTATTGCAACTTAATCTTTTCAACCATCATTTTTCACATTAAAATGTCTAAGCTCACTGTATTTATCTTGGATATGAGAAGCCATAAGCCATCATTAAGATTTCAGTGCCTCTGTTATTTTGTTTTGTTTTAATTTGCTTTTGAAACAAGGTTTCATGTAGTCCAGGCTGGCCTTGAAATAAATCCTGATCCTCCTGTCTCAGTCTTTCTCTCTCCTTTTTATTATCAACATGGTTTATGTTTGTACTTGTTGTTACATATGCATATTATTGCAAATAGAAGTGTTTAGGTAATTAAAACAGCATAGAAAAAAATAGATGTTTAGTGCTAAACATTCCACCTCTTCAAAGTCTAGTAAAGTCATGTTAATACAATTATGTGATTATCTATAAATGGGATCATACTTAGTTTTCTGATATATAACCTATTTTAAAAATTACACATCTTTGTTAATCAGCATTAATATTCAGTTTACCTTTAATGGCTATATGGAATTTTGCTTTGTGCATCTGAATTTATTTTTCTAAATTGATGAATGTTAAGTATCATTTCCACTTTTTCATGGTATAGCATGAAAAAAAATATTATACTTTTGTTCATCTTAACTCTTATATTCGTTGGATTGATTCCAGAAAAATGTTATGAAAGTTTTATTCACTCAGAGAAGTAGTTGGGAGAGAAAGAATAAAAGAATTCTTTCTTACCCACTTTTCTTTTTTTCTTTTGTGTGTGTGTGTGTGTGTGTCAGTGCATGTCAGTGCGTGTCAGTACATTGCATGCGCATGCACACACACATGCCCAAATGTAGGTATAGAAGTCATAGGATAGCTCTAGATGTCAATGCTTGCCTTCCACTTTGTTTGAGATGGCAACTCTTACTTTTCTACTGACATGCCAAGCTAATCTGGCCGTTGAGTTTCCAGGGATTCTCTTGTCTCTGCCTGTCAGATCCTCTTAGGAGCATTGGTATTTCAGAGGTTCATGTTACACAGCTGGCTTTTATATGGGTTCTGGGGATTCTGACTCAAAACTTCACATTTGCATGGCAAGTGCTTTTACCCACAGCCACATACCTGAGTCACTTCTTTACATAGATTTAATTCTAGGGGACTGAGGAGATGGCTACTCTTCAGAGCATCAGGGTGCAATTCTCGGGACCTACATGACAATACACAGCTGTCTGTAACTCCAGTCCCAGGGTTCAGTGCCCTCTTCTTGACTTCTGCAGACCCCAGGCTCACATGTGGAATTAATAATTAATTAATTTTACAAGTACATCATTTTTAAAAAGACTTACTTTGAAATACATGTTATTAAAAATGTTAGTATAATCTGCATTGGTATAATGCCATTATCCATTTAAATTAGAAGTTAACACCATGCACTAAATGTCTAGATCATCTTGTGTTTGACACTATACTAATCTCTTACCCAGCGTTCAGTGTGCTATTGATTGGTATTTGTTAACAAATGATAATAGTTTAGTAACTGAAAACATACAGGGTTAGATTTAAAAAAAAAGACTTAGCCCAGAATATCAAAAAAACTATTTGAGTGATAATTTATTAATTTATATCTTAAACACTTTTGAACCTGTTTCCTCTGGTTTGTTCTCAGAGTTCTTGTTCATTTTCTTTCTGATCCACTTTTCTTTTCTTTTTTTTTTCTTTTTTTTCTTTTTTTTTTTTTTTTTTTTTTTTTTTTTTTTTTTTTTTTTTTTTTGCCTCAAAAAGTGATATTTATTCAAAGAGAGAGAGAGAAAAAAAAAACTGAAACAAAACAATCAATCAAAAAAAACAAAATGTCCATTCCTTGGCTCCCTTCCCTCCCCCCCTCCAGCTGTCCCTCGGCACCCCCAGGACTGAACCCTGGGCTAGAGCCAGGTAGCAGGACAGCCCCTCAAATGAGGTCAGCAACGTTGAGGGGCATCTCTTCAATGGAGGTGTTGTAGAAAGTCTCAATGTCTTGAAGAGTCCTCTTGTCTTCTTCTGTCACCATGTTAATAGCCACACCCTTATGGCCAAACTGACCATCTCAACCAATTCTGTGGATGTAGTTTTCCCTGTTGGTGGGAAGGTCGTAATTGATGACTAAGGAGACCTGCTGCACATCAATGCCTCTGGCCAACAGGTCAGTGGTAATTAATACTCTGTTAGAGCCAGACTGGAACTCCCTCATGATCACATCTGGTTCCTTTTGGTCCATATCTCCATGCATGGCAGAAACAGTGACATCAGAAGGCATTGTAGCAGACAACAAAACTACCTGTGTATTACTATTCAGCTTTTGGAATATATCGTAGATCTGATCCTTGAACCCATGGCTTAACATTTCATCTGATTCGTCCAGTACAAACATCTTGATGTATTTGGGGGACAGGTATCTCCAGTTAAGCATATCAAACACCTGGCCAGGGGGACCCACGATGATATGGGGAGCTTCCATTTGCAGCTTCTACACTTCAGCATGTACATTGGTGCCCCCAATACAGGCATGACAAGAGGCACCCATGTAGTCTCCTAATGCCGTAATGACAAGAGGCACCCACCCATGTAGTCTCCTAATGCCATAACCATCTTTTGTATCTGCTGAGCCAATTCACGAGTGGGTGCCAGAACCAGTCTTTGTGGCCTTTAGATCTAATTCAATCTGCTGCAGAATTGATATGGCAAATGTAGCTGTTTTCCCAGTCCCAGACTGGTCTTGAGCAATCACATCATAACCCTTGATACAAGAAAGAATAGCTCACTGCTGGATGGCAGAGGGCTTCTCAAAACCATAGGCATAAATACCATGGAGGAGGGATTCTGAGAGATTCATGTCATCGAAGCTGTCCACAGTTTCATTCCAGTTACTCTCAACGAAGCCTTCCAGCTCCATCCCATCGGGGCCATTGTCTCTGGATCAAGAATCCTGACTTGCAGACATAAGCCTTAGAATCTTCTGATCTACTTTTTAAGGATGAATGTTTTTAAGACTATTTTGTCCAATTTTCTTGTTTCATTCATTACTTTAGTTCCAACTCTTTTCAGAACATCTGTTCTCCTTTTAACATTATCCATCTTTTTTTTTTTTTAATCTTCAGTGGCAGCCAGGACAGCAGTAACTGAAGCAGAAGCCTTGGAGAAATAAATGCTGCTTCTTAAACTTGCTCAGTCGACCTTCTTACAATACTCAGGGCCACCTGCTGAGAAGAGGTGGCACCACCCAGAATGGCTTGGGCCCTCTCATGTTTATCATTGATTAAGAAAATGTACTATAGAATTGCCTGTTGGCCAGTCTTATTCCTCAGTTAAGAGTTCTTCTTCCCAAACGACACTAGCTTGTGTTAAGTTGATATAAAACACAGTTCCAGACAAAGATATATTTCTTTTTTTTTTTTTTTTCAGTAAAACAGATTCCAACAGTAGTATTATGTCTGGTCAATCAAATGGATGTTGCTTAGGCTTCAGGAAAATGCAAGTCAAAACCACAGTAAGATAGATACACCCATTTCACAGTCTTTAGGATGGCTGGAATAAAGAAAGAACATGTTGCCTAGATATGTAAGCTGAAACCCTGCTACTCTGTTGGCAGTCATGTAAGCCATGTAGCCACTTTTTAATTATTAAATTTTTATTTGTGTGTGTGAGAGAGAAAGAATGTGTGCAGACTGAAGCCGGTATGAAGGACAGTCATGGGCAGTCAGTCAGCTCTTGCCTACTGTGGGTTGAGGGAATCAGACTCAAGCCATAAGGCTTGCATGACTTCCCACTGAGCCATCTTTGCAGCCCGTTTTTGACACAATCTCATTTCTGCATATGGCCTAGCAATTCTGCACTACATATATATCTTTTGATTGAAAGCATAGCCACATAAAAACATAAACATGTAATATTTAGAGCAGTGTTACTCATAATAGTCAAAATGTAGACTACAAATCTTTATCAGCTAGTAAATGGATAAAGGGCTTTATTTTGTTGCTAGAATCAGAAGCAATAAGATGAATAGGATACTGATAAATACTAAATACATTTCTAAAACTACTGAATGAAGGAAACCAGTCAGTCATGAGAGACCACATGCTGTAAGATTTCATTATGTGAAGTGTCTCCAGTAGACAGATCTATAGAGACAGACAGGTCACTGACTGCTGGAAGCTAGATACGTTGAAGAAAGTATGGTTTTACTGCTAGTGAATAGGATGAGGAGCTTTAAGATTATAATGATGACGATTAATTCCAGCACTTGGGAGGCAGAGGCAGGCACACGCATATCTCTGAGTTTGAGGCCAGCCTGGTCGATAGAAGTAGTTCCAGGACAGCCAAGGTTATGCAGAGAAACCCTGTTTCAAAAAAAAAAAAAAAAAAAAAAAAAAAAAAAAAAAAAAAAAAAAAAAAAAAAAAAAAACCTGAATCCAGCAAACCCCATTTCATTGTACACCTTAATTGGTATATATATAATTGTATGTGTTACATGTATTATATTAGAGTAAGCTTAGATTTCTAGAGCAGAAATTGTTTATTTACTACTAGAAATTGAAGCATTGGCAATCCCAAACCATACGGTAACCTTGGCATTATTTAATGTAGCTTTCATAGCAAATAAGGTGGTCAGTGTTGCTTTATTACAGCTTGCTGTCCGCTAGAGTGTCTAGGCAAACATATAGGCAGTCATAAATCTCTCCATTATGTCTATTGACCTGTAGTGGTAGTTCTACAGTCTTGTGGAAGCATGTCCATACACTGGATAAGCCCACACTAGCTAGAGTCAGGGACCTGAAGTTACCCCAAGTTTGAGTGGATGAGAGAGATGTCTGGGAGACTACCTCAGAGAGAGTGGTGCTGAGCAGAAGTGTTGAAAGACTTTTATCTGTATAAATGAGACAATCAGACTTTTTCATTAAAAAAAAAATTGCCTTTGCTGCAGTGTGGACAGTGCACTGAGAAAAGATTAGGCCAGAGGAAGGGGATACAATTCAAAGCTGAGTAGTCTACAAGAGCTGACTTGCTGACAAGCTTAGTAGCAGTTGGGTTAGAAAAGAGATCAGCTAAAGATATAGTTAAGACAAGGAATTGGTGAACACAAAAAGTAGCAGAATAATCTGAGAGGGTAGAGAGACTTGTGCATTCCTATGTGGTTTGCTTTGTAAATAAAGGGTCTATACCATATGCTTACTGCTTAGCTAAGGGAGCAGTATGCAAGGACTGGTGAGGGGCTGACTCTGGAAGGTGTTCAGAGGATTTGTGGCTATTGTGTTAGTACAGATGAGCAGTATCACATCCATGTCCCTAACCATATGTTCAACTTGGGTGGGAAGCAGGGAGTTGAACTTAGGTCTGTTCTGTGAGCTAAAATTTGATGACCACATAAAACACTGTATGAAGTTACAGAAAAAAAACCACAAGAATTAATATGCCTAAAATAAATTCTCTGTCTGTCTCCCCTCCCCTCTCAAGTTTTCTTGTACATTTCAGTTCTGGGATATTTTATGATTGCTGGAAGGTGTTGTGGGCAGGTGTTCTGAGGGATGTGAGGAGTGACTGGAGTGACTGCAGTAGGTGATCATGTTAGATGAACCAGGAAGTAGTTGCCATGCATTGAATCCTAATATGTTTTCTCTTTTCCACTTATCTTGACGTTTAATCTTGGTAGGGAGGTTGTGTGTATGTGTGTGTATGTGTGTCTGTGCCTGTGCCTGTGTTTCATGTGTGAAGTGAGCTAATGATTTGTAAAATATCCTTTCTTGAGGTACTTTAGTATAAAGAGACTACTTAAAAGACAGTGTTATGCAGATACAGCAGAGGACTGCCTGGTCTGGTCTGTTCTTAGTGAAGAAGACTCAACAAACCCTGGAAAGACTTGAGGGCAGGCACTGAGGAGGTCTGGTGGGTGGGGGACATCCTCTTGGAGACCGGGGAGGAGGTATGGGATGAGGAACAGTCAGAGGGTGGACCGGGAGGTAGATAAAGACTGGACTGTAAAAAAACAAAAAAGAAAGAAAAAAGAAAAAAGAAAAATTTAATAATAATAAAAAGTGTTATGTTATACCATGTGATGTGGAGACAAAGCATTTGTATAGGACAAAATGTGGTTATTATTTTAGCTGTTAAAACTGACTGAAATAGACAAGTTTTTGAATTATGCCATCTCTGAAAGTTTTACATGCAAAGTATTAAAATTCTGTTCAGGCAAGGGGGAAAATGCCTAAATGGCAACTTGTGGTAATGTTTTAAGGGTTAAATATAGATACTTAGACAAAGCTGGTGAGCATCAGTTTGCTAGTTTGTTAAGGTGGTGGTGGTAATGGGTACATGCTTATTGCTGTATTGTGTTTCCCCCCTTCTGTTTCATGAGAAAAGGACTGGCAGTTTGATAGGCATGACAGGCGGACTTTGAAGGGATTTTTTTAAAGATAGAATTATGTATATTTTGTAGCTATTGGCAGATAGACTCAGAAAGTTTAAAGACAAGTTGATTACTCAAAAGGCAGATAGTTTTCAGAGGACACTGGATTTCAAAAGATATCATTTGATGTTAGAATTTTGGACAATCCCAGAGAAAGAGATGTAGACAAAAGAAAAAAGTCCATAAGGCACTTTTTATACAGTGAATGCTTTTGCTTTGCAAACTATGAATATAAAAAGCATTTGATGATGAATATCTATTTTAAAAATTGATTAGGAAAATGGCCACTGATCTCTAAAAATTATTAGTGGTATTAAAGCTCAGAATAATGTGAATTGTTGGGAAACATTTTGAACCTGCCAAAAGAAAATGCTTGTTGAGTTCAGGTCCTGAGTTTAGATCCTTAGAGCCTACAGAAAAAGCAGTAAAAGGCTGGGTGGGCAGCATGTCTGCAGCCTTAGCACAGGGTGGGGTAGACACGAGAGGATCCCTGGAGCTAGTCAGCCAGCTTCCCAGAAAAGAGTGGGTCTCAAAAGTAAAGCAGAGAGCTATTAACTATTGAAGAAGACATTCTCTATCAGCCTGTGTACACCACACACCCAGACTATGGAAGAATAGTGTTGAAACTTGCAAATTAGAAGAGGTCTATGAGTCCCCACCTTCTCTCCAAGTTAACGGAGCAGTTAGTGGTTGATGGGAGAAGGGTTGCCATTCTCTTTCTGGTGTAGTTCCTTACAGATTGCCTCTGCTTTAGTAGATAAACCCCATCTATGCTTGTGGGAGTAACCACTAATTAAACCCAGAGAGTCACACTGTAAAAAGGTAGAAAAATGGGATGAAGGTCTCCAGGGAAGGAAGCAAGAGGAGAGAGTGACAGAGGGCAATAAAGGGTAAAAGTGGTAAACTTCAATATGTGCACTATAAAATTGCCAAATAATTTTAAAAAACTATAAATAAGAGCAGGAATAGGAAGAAGGCAGTAGTGTGACATTTGCGTGTAAATTTTTATATGTATATTTATCATAGATGACTAGTAAGATTCAAGTATCCATTGTGTCCCAGATCATTTTGGAGGAAATTGTATTGGTTATTAAATGCCCATTTGAGTTTCTTTTAAACAAGTTTGCTGACCTTTTCAAAATGACTTTTATACTACTACGTGTGTATGTGTGTCTGTCTGTCTGTTTAATTGCCAAATAATTTTAAAAAGTTATAAATAAGAGCAGGAATAGGAAGAAGGCAGTAGTGTGACATTTGCATGTAAATTTTTATATGTATATTTATCATAGATGACTGGTAAGACTCAAGTATCCGTTGTGTCCCAGATCATTTTGGAGGAAATTATATTGGTTATTAGATGCCCATTTGAGTTTCTCTTAAACAAGTTTGCTGACCTTTTCAAAATGACTTTTATATTACTATTACGTGTGTCCGTGTGTGTGTGTGTGTGTGTGTGTGTGTGTGTGTGTGTGCGCGCGCGCGTGCCTGCCTGTCTGCCTGTCTGTCTGTCTGTCTCGTGTGCACATGCATGGTGTATTTGTGGATATTAGAGGACAGCTTGTGGGAATTGGTTCTCTTCTTCCGTTTTGTGACTTCCCAAGTGTGAGTTCCAGCTTAGATGTAAGTAACTTGACCCACTGAGCCAAATCACTGGTCTGCCCTCTTCCTTTTTTGACAAGGTTTGTAAATTCAAAAGAGAAAAATATTGCCAACTAAGTATGATTTCATATCAAGTAGGACTTGGGTAAGTTCACATTGCCTTTGTTGTTAACATGACATGGGTCTGTCAGAGATATCATCAGCCAGGACCAGATGGACTAGCACCTGGATGACTCACTGCCAGTATGTTAGTTTTTGATAGTTCTGTGTCAATCCAGACTCTCTGGTGTTTACTCTTGACCCTGTATTAGCTAGCATTTTAATCAGCACAGCTCAAGAAGTATTAAAAGCTTGCTGAAGTGAGTTTTAAATAATATGAAAGATGATAGAATGATGTGAAACTGCATTTCTGACTTGCCAAATGTAGGTTGAAGTCATTGGCAGACATGAGAAGCAGATGTGTGCAGAGACAGGCTAACATTGGTTTTGCCTTTACTTAATTGCTTTCCATCTTATTTCTTGAGATACTCTTTCCTTAAATCCAGAACTCACTGCTTAACTAAACTCAATCACTGGTAAGCTCTGAGTACAGTCTTCCTAGACAACTCATATAGGCCCTTTTCCTATCCTATGAAGTTTTCTTCTTAACAACACCCATGATAAATGCATTTAATAGTTTAAAAAGATATTCTTCCCCTCTTGTATTAAAAAATATGGCGTTGAAGATGGTCTTAGTTCGGATTGTCAAGTTTTCGATTATAGCATGTTCTTACATTCTTGAATGTGATGATGAATAGCTGTATCTTTAGGTGTGTTCAAATTGTAACAGCTTGTTTTAAGCTTGTGTAAGGATTATTTCATTATTGCGGTGATCAAAGTGAGGTACAGCTGTGACTAATGTGTTGCAGAGTTCAGAGGTGAACTTGGACATAGTGATAAAACACTTTTGGACTTTAAACACTTTTTTGTAGCAACTTTCAACTATTTGAGCCAGAGTCAATCACTGTTGTAGCCTCAGGAATCTCTGAGGCTTAATTATAGGACAGTTGATAGGCCAGAGAGGATCTAGTTGGCCTGTTATCTCCTGAAACTGAATCAAAGAGCCAGCCAGTTCAAGAGACTGCTGAAGGAGCCAGAGGACTCAAGGCCCAGCTCTGCCTCTGCTGGTTTAGAACATCTTACTTATGACATTAGGGATCTTCTTGGTTCACAGTTAATTTTTATAACATTAGCCCTTGCCTCTCAATTCCTTTACCCTGAAGAATGTCAACATGCAATGATTAAAGTACAGCATAAAACTAACAAGTCACAGGTCTTAGTGCTAGCACTCTATGATCCTGTGATGTTCTTTTAAGACATCAGGAAATATGTGAATGTTAGTGAAAGCTCCTGTTTCATTTTGTTTCCAATGTATGGGCTTATTATATACCTGCTTTTCTGTTTGCTTTTATGTTCTGTCAGTTTTTCCATTACTAAAGACTTGTTTGTTTTTTTGTATAATCTGACTCCAAGTTTAGAACTTTTACGTTTTACATGACTGGGGATGACAGGGAGATAAAAACAAAATCGAGCAAGAAAAGCAGTTCTGAGTTGCAGGCAAAAAAAAAAAATAAGTTTTTTTTTCTATTAGTAACTGTTCTTTTCCTATTTTGGAATAAAGTGGAACTAAAGCCTAGTTTAGGTAAGGTAGTGATTAAAGATGCTTTCAGCACTAGGAACAATATGCTCTTTGAAGATAGGAAATAATTAATTATATAGCTTTAGCTATTACTTTCTGGAAGTAGAAATGAATTTTCAGGAAAGGCAATTTTTTGATTACTCTGAAGATATGTTGTTTAGAAGAAGCCTTTTATTGGAAAAAAACAATCATGGGTTAGTATTATAACTGTTGTAAGAGCTCATAATTTCACACTGAGACTTATTCAGATTGTTTTATTTTATCTTATATTTATGAGCACTTTGCTTTTATGTATGTCTGTGCAGCATGTGAGTGCCTGCAGATGCCAGAAGAACTGGAGTTACAGATGGTTGTGAGCTGCCATGTAGGTGCTGGGAATCAAACCCAGTCTACTGGAAGAGCAGCCAATGCTCTTAACAGCTGAGCATCTCTCCAGCCCTTTGGACATGTTTTTATGAAAAAATCTGTTCTTTTAAAAATTTACTGTAACCAGTAATAGTCTGGTTTCTTTTTAGGTTAATAATGGAGTTCACTCCATTAAAAATGCTGTGAAAGTTGTATCAAGCCATACAACTCTAAGTTATATTAGTCTTCTAGTATTTTAAAAAATAAATATTTTTATATACAGTAGTAAAATCAGGTGAAGTCTGTCATTAGTAGGAGTGCATAGTAGAAGGAGGTGTGCATCTTTTCTGTAGGCTTTTGCTTTATCAATGTCTTATTTTTTTATCTTCTCTAAAAAAATAACAATATATGGTTTAATTTTTGTTTTGTTTAATTCCATGTGTGTGCATGCATGTGTACACACACACTCACACATGTGTACACGGCACATCAGATGTGACTATGGATGCCACAAGAGGATGTTGGATGAGCTGTGGCTGGAGTTCCAGTCAGGTATGAGCCTACCTGACATGAATGTGGAGATTGAACTCAGGTCCTCTGGAGGGGAACAGCATTCTTTTCCACTGAGCCATCTCTCCAGCCCCTAGCTTGATGTTGGTTAGTGTTGACTAAATGGCTCTGGACATCTAAATTCCCTTCCCTCCACCCCCAACTTTGAAGGTAGCTCTAAAGTTCAACATTGTTTTTTAGTTTGCTGTTGAAAAAAATTCTACTAAAACTAAGGAAAGGATATGGCCTGATGTTAATTAATGATCAAGGTAATTTTTTAAACTTTTAAAATTAGATCTTAATTTTTTTATATATATGTAAAAATATTTTATATAACATACATATATACACACGTACATACATGTATACAAACATATGAGTGTTTTTCCTATGTGTGTATATGTGTACCATGTGCATGCCTGGTACTTGTGGAGGCCAGAAGAGGCCTCAGATCCTCTGGGACTGGAGTCACAGATCGTGGTGAGACGCCATGTTGGTGCTGGGAATTGAGCACATTTCCTGTATAAGAATAAGTGCTCTTAACTGCTGAGTCATCTCTCCAGTCCCTGGTGGGGCATGATTTCACCAAGAGACATTTTAATTTTCTTTAGTATATATTTCTGTCAGGGACTTTTTTGTAGGTAACAGTTGTATTCCTCTATCCCTTCTGAGTCTGACTTCTCTGTACAGATGTACAAATAGATAGCCAGATGAGTAGAGAGACTCTGAAGTTTGAATAGGCAGGCAGCCCTGTACTGTGACATATGACATCTCTGATGTTTGAGCCTGTTTGGCACGGCCTTGCTCATTTTTAGAAATACTCACCTTCTGTTAAAATTCTAAGTGTCCTCACCGAGAAGCCATGTCCCTAAGGTAAATCTTGGCAGATTATTCAGGTTCCTCTAGAAAAACATTGCTGAATCATGAGCAGAAACCCAGTTCTCTATCTAGGATAGATTTGTGAACATTATTCTTGGGCCTTTTAAAAACTGTGCTTGTAAGACAGTTTAAGGATTTAAGTACACTGCCATCTGTTGACAGTGCATTTTTGAAATTGTGTATGTTTACTCATTGTAGTAAGCACTTAGGGTTATCAGTAACCAAAGCAGACAAAAATCATGGACATTCTTGTATATAGCATATATTCTGTTTCCTTATGCCTTTATAAGATAGATAGATAGATACATAGATAGATAGATATGACATGAGACCATTGTGAAAAATCATAATGTTCTTTAGGGAAAGGGATCAGAAAAGAGTAAGATAAAAATTACTAGGTAGTTGATAACTCTTTATCATTTTTGTAGCTTTAGTTCATAGATATTTCTTATGGGAAACCCTACCCCAACCCCAGCTTTACTCACAAAGAGTAAAACCATTTTACTAAATTTTTCAGTTCAACTGACAATTTGCTTGATTTACAAAACTTTTTGCTGTAAATGTGGGAAGAAATGGCTACTGTGATCTGTGCATAAGCAACAGCACACAGAACGACATGAGAGGTGTAGCACAGTACCAGCTGTGTCCATGAAGAAGAATATATCCTAGTCAGAAAGGCTAACGTGACAAACCGCTGTCAGACATTGCTGAGTATGGGGGGCCGGAAGAGCTCTGGGGATGAAGTTGTAAATTAGTACAGTGACTTTGAGAAAATGTCAGGGAGTTTCTTATGAGAGTCAATGTGCATACACTGTGCAGAATTCAACTTTTTATATTTACCCAAGACAATAAGACAGTAGACTTATTTTAAGGATATATTCTTATTTTCTGTGTGTGTTTTGTCTGCATTTATCTGAATAGCATTTGTGTGCCTGGTGCCAGTGGAATGCAGAGGAGGACATCATCTACCACCTGTTCATAAACCTGAACATTAAAAGGCCTTCTTCAGACCTTTTTCTCTTCATTTCTAATTCAACATGTTTGTTTTACTAATTGAGGTTTGGAAAAGGAAAATATATGAATACAGTTGGTCAGGTGGACAAATAAATGACCCTTTAAGATCTGTGCATTTGCTTTTGTTTGGGAATATTTAAGAATAGATTTACTGTGGTAGACAAGGGTGGCTTTAGTTAAAATGTCATGTTTGTAACGAGGAGGGTTGGTTCTCAGTAAAATGGTATCACCAGCCGACCCCTTTATAGGTAAAGTGATAACAAGGTTAATTTTCACTTGAATTTTGCTTAAAGCATGTGTACTGTTTATATAGCATTTTTAAAAAATAATATAAGATAATTTCAGCCAATTTTAAAGAGACTTTTTTCAGAGATCCCTGTATTTTATTCATAATTGAAAAATTCTGTTATGTAGACTAAATTTGGGGTTCTTTAGCATGGTTTATAAAATAAATTACAACTTTCTTCTTGCCTTCTCATATATCTATTTAATTCTTTCTAGTAATTTGCTATTTTTTCAACTCATGGTCATTTGACAGTATTTAGTATTCAGTACCTGACATACTGCTGTTTTCTTCTCCCTTTGAGTTCTTTTAACTTTTGCTATTTTATTTTTTAAGCTTTAAGTTGCATTTCCTAGATGCCCCATTACTGCTTAAGCTATTGCCAGTTTTCTGAGCTCCTGCAAAGAAATGTGGAAGTTGCCAAATTAGAAAAAGATTATCCTCCTTCCTGTTTGGAAACATCATTTACAATATGTCTTTATATGTCCATCATATGGAACCTAAGGAAATGGTCAGTGTCCAATAATTCTTGAAAAGTTATAAACGATAGAGCAGTTTGGTAAAGTAAAAAGAGAAAGAAAGAACATAAACTGATTTTGGTATTTTAAAGAACCTTTCTGGAAAAACTGCCTTACTACAATATTTTTTAAAAAGTGCTCAGCTTACCTGCATATCTTGCTTATGCTTTCTTATTAACATGAATAGCTGCATCTGATATTTTCATTTGTATTAGAGCTAGCTTTGTTGAATTGTATACATAACTAAGTTTTCTAAAATGGCCTTCTTTTACATTCCTTCCTCACTTTTTGTCCTAATATACATGAAAGGTAAGTTGCATGTAAATTTGTAAATAAGTTATAAATAATGCAGTTACCAGGAAGGGTGTACATGCCTGTGATCCTAGTTCACATGTGGCTGAAGCAGGAGGACCTTTAGTCTGGGCTGTAGTGGGAAGGCGCTCATTAGTGTCCTTGTGTGATTCCTTCTCCCATAGGACTTCTAAAATAGGCTGGAAAGACAGCTCGATGTGGGTTTCTAAGTCACTTTCTTGCGAAGAAAGGAAGGCTAACACCATTTGTTAGTTTGATTTTTTTTTTTCAGAAGTCGGTTTCTATATTCCTTGTTTATCCCCTTTAGATTTTATAGGCTGTAATTTCTCTAATAAATAACCTTCTTCCATGGTTGGAAACTTTATGATCTAAAATATAAAATAAGGGGTGGGGAAGATTACTATAGAACTGAAAAAGAATTTTCACATTGCTTAGGCACAAAGAATACTACTACATTATGAAGATGATCTCACCTATTTCTATGTACTGTTACTTTAGGCTCCATTTTTTTTTTTAATGTTTGGTAAATTAAGAGCTATAAACTAGAAGGGAAGGGAAGATGCTGTGAGGATACTAAAAAGGGAAGAACTGAAAAGATGGCTAGAAAACAAACCCCTATTAAAAGCAAGTGTGCTTTCCAACAGCTTGGTCAGGATCATTTAAACTATGTGAGTATAAACCAGAATCATGCATCAGAGATATATAACATCTGCGGTGATCTTGGATGCCAGAGTAAATTAATAGAGAAAAGGTAAATTCCATTTTTATGCTTGATTAAAATAGAGAAGGTATATGTAATAGAAAAGGAAGATTTCCACCAGAGGAAATTGAACCTAATCTGTCTTACTTGGCTTTATACATTCACTGTGAATTTGTTTTGTTTACTTACTTGTTACTGAAGTAACGTTGCTGGAATTGTGAGAAAATCTGTAATAAAAAATCCAGACTCTCTCATGGTAATTCGGTACCTATGTTCTTGTATTTTAAGGCTTTCAAGTTTGACTTTAACCCCCTGCTTTTTCTTCCTTGGGAATCCCAGAACCTTATATGGTCAAGACTCAGCTTTCAGACTTTCAGTAAAATGCAAGGCACCACTCCAAAAAGAAAAAAAAAAAATGCAGGCTGGCTTTTAATTTGTCTTCAGTGTTCTCTTCTTGGCTGCCTTTATTACCACAGTAGCCGAATTACTAAGGACCTTATGTGCTGCATTAGTAGTCATCTTACTGGGGAAGGAATTCCTTTTGTGGAAGTATTTTTATGCTAGAACACTAACATTAATAAATGGCATTGGTTATATAATTTGATTTAAAAAAAATAAAATTGCAAAGCAGTTTAGGCTCTTGTCTTGTAAAAAAGGTGGATATATTATATCTGTGTGTCTCATGCCTAGGAAATACAGAATTTTTTTGATGGTACAGTATTGACAATGCTGAAAAATGGAGCTGCTGCTTTCTGTAGTGATGTTGCTGCGTTCTGAATAGAGGACACATGAAAAGATGCAAGCATTCTGAAGCACAGCCAGCATGCTACTGAATAAGTTCTCTGAGTGGTTCTTAGTATCTCAATTATATCTTTAAGACAAATTAATAGTTTGAAAATTCTTAGTATCAGTTCCAGTTCCGTTTAGGAAAAGGGACGCTGTTCTCAGTTAAACTAAAGACTTTATAAATGAACCCATCTCTCATAGCAAGTCTATGACACACACAAATAAAATTTCTGTGATCATGGTGAGTTACAAGTAGCAAAGATTGCCAGCTTATACAGCTACTGGTGAAGCTGCATCATTCTGCAGGCTCCTCCTAGTCAGTACTTGATTAAGGTCTAATATATTCTAGTGACAACTAGTCGGCATTATCAGTATAGTGATAACTAAGGTTGATTTTGAGAGTTCATAGTATAGTAGAGACTGACAAGGGGGAAAAAAGAGTAGAGAAAGCAGATACAAGTAAGTAACTCACTGTTGTTAGTGTTTTAGGATGGGTGTTCATAATGTTACAGAAAACAGTCATTCAGTCCCAGGAATATTTGTTCAAGCTGTAGAAGATGTTAAAAACAAATGCTGAGGTCTAACTGAGCAATTTAGAGCATATACCAGTCTCTTAACCATTACCTAGTGAAGTCCAAAAATGTACATCCTTTGTCTTCCTCCAGAGATGTTTCCAAGTTCTAACTACCTTGGTTCATTCTGAGGACCAAAAAGATTGGAATTCTTGATAGCAGTTCTTTCTTTTTTTTCCCCTCCATCTTTGCAGTTGAACTAAAGTAGTTTCTCTCTTGAACCTCCAGTTAGGAGAATTTGTAAGAAAGAGAATTACCTTAATCTTCTCTGAGGGTCTCCTCCAGCCATCACACCTTGTTAAAAGATACCGCAGCACTGAGGACCAGTCTCTGACATGGACTTTTGAGGAAATACTCCAGTCATAGCCAAACCTTAGCAGAACCTAAGAATGTGCTTTTGTTGTGTTTTCATCACTGGGCTTTGTTTTGGCTAAGAACTTTAGTTATTTTAGCAAAGTTTTGTAATGTTCACTTTCTAGTGGAGAAACCTATACATGTGTTAAAACTTTTAGTGGGAGAATTCTCCCCAAATAGGCAAACTATATTTGAATTTATGTAATCATTGAATATGTAGTTAGATAAAATTACTTCTGTGTAGTCAGTGGTATTTAAAATTCGTATGTAAATTTTTTGTCCCCCTACCATTAAAATTTTTTATAACTTTTTTTTTCTCATTGTAACAGGCCCAGGCTGGTTGCAGACTTGTTATGTAGCTGAGGATGACTTTGAATTCCTGATCTTTCTGCCTCCATCTCCCAAGTGATAGGATTACAGACATATGTTCCCAGCCATGCCAATTTCTTTATTACCAAACTAATTTTCCATTATAGTAAGAAGATACACTGAGGAAACATTGTGATAGGATAAATTTTAACCATAATGAGTTCTAAAGGGCTTTATTTGTCCTACCAAAATATAAGGATATAGCTAGAAAAATGTCATGTATTAGGGAGACACCAGTTTCTCACCAGTTACTGAATATGGCCAGGCCTTGGTCTTGGACTTCAGACACAAGAACTCTCAGATATAAAGTTGGGCTCAGGATAGAATTGTACTAAATGCTAAACAAATAATTGAGGGGAAATAAACTAGCAAAAACACAGGGTATATAGTTTTCCAGTTCATCTTTTGATTTTTTGAGACAGTCTTATATAGCACAGTTTGACCTCAGACTCATTGTGTAGCCAGTGCTGTCTCTAAAGTTCCTAATTTTCTCAAGTAGTGGGATCTAGGGTCTGTGCCACCGCACAGACTTTTCTTCCTAGTTCTCTGTATGGCGACGGATCATTGTAGCTCACTTGAGTGAGGAACCTCTAAGGTGCTGAGGAGAACAGAAAGGGTGGAACTCATTAGCCCTCTAGTATATATTACGGTAAAGCCTTCCTTCCTGTAACAGTTCCCACCACCTTGTGTGGCCTGCAGTTGACCTAGCCATAGCCTACTGTATCCTATTGATATTCTTTCAGACATAACATATGTAAAAAATATGTATATAAATATATAGTATTTTGGTTTCATTTTTAACACTGGTTAGAAACTTTACTCACGTTTATACTTATGCTTTTCACTTGGTAAAATATCTGTGAATTTATTTCAAATTACTCCATAAATTAGTTCTTCATTCATGACAATTAGTGTATGTTCTAGTTTGATTCTCTTGTTAGTTGTGATAAGCACCATGACCAAAAGCAACTTAGGGGAGGACCGGGTTTACTTGCCTTATGGAGCACCGTCCATGGTTGAAGGGGAAACCAAAGCAGGAACCTGGAGGTGTAAACTGAACTAAAGTCCTTGGAGGAATGCTGCTTACTCTCTTGCTCAACTACATTTTTTTTTGTACGTCCTACACCTAGGAATGGTCCATAATGGACTAGGACCTCCCACATCAATTAGCAACCAAGACAGTACCTACAGAGCATTTGGATGGCAGTAATTCCTCAATTGAGATTCTCTTCTCCCAGGTTTGTAGGTCTGTATCAAGTTTTTTGCACATTTGTGAGCATGTAGAGAATACGTTTCTAGATGAACTGCCTTGTCAAGGTAGGGCATATGCATTTGAAGTTTTCATGGTAGCTAGGACCACACTGTTGTGAGACATTATTGTGCTTTGTGCTGCAGCTACTGTTTAGTCAGTTGTATATCTGTTGGTTAGAGACACGGGTAGTAGAACCAGACTTGTGAGTTACAATCTCAGTCTTGCTAGTTATCAGCTATTAAATGATCATAATGATAATAGTTCTTAAATATTGGGTTGCTATGGGGATAAATTACTTAATGCCTGTGAAGTACTTAGAACAGTTTCTAGCATATTCAGAAGTGCTATAGAAAGATTGGTGTTTTTTTGGAAGGAAGATTCAATAAAGAGTGGCTTCAGCTCTGCCACTAGGAAGCACTTAGCCTCCTTAAAGGTTTGGTTTAGTTTTGTTTCCATTTTCTTCATTTACATAGAACACTACACTATTTATTTCCTTCTCCTTAAGATAATGCTTCTGATTCCCTTTGTTATGGTTTTTATATGTATGATTATTATGGGATACACGTATGTATATGTCTAGTGCCTGAAGGGACCCTGGAACTGGAATGGCAGCCAGTTGTGAGCTGTCGTGTGGGTTCTGGTAATCGAACTTGAGTCCTCTGGAATAACAATCAGCTCTTAACCACTGAGCCATCCCTCCAGCCCCAGTTCTTATTTGTTGTTTCCATTTTGAAGATGTTCAGTCATTTCTGGACTGTGATACAAGCTTGTCTAAATATGTTTTAAATATGCTGTTTATGCCTTGTCACCTATTCCTGTGGATCAGTTACCACAGGTATCAGAGTTTTTAAATCCAGTAAGATTTGATTTTATAGATTTAAGAACTCCTTAAGATGGAAATGCTGGAACCATTATGAAAGCTTTTGTTTCACCCCCACCCTGTGCCCCCAAATCTAGGTTAATATTTTAGTCCATATAAAGTACAGTAGCTCTTTTTATTTTGTATTTAGTTGTTTCTTCCTGAGTACAAAAATCTAGTCTGTGTTCTTCACCATTGGATTCCTACCAGGCAACACTGTGTGGCCATAGTGGGCACTCGATAACTGTTGAACTGGGGAAGAAACCACGTTTCCTATGGCTGCCTGATCTGCTGAACATTGAAGAATTACATTTAGAAGCTATTAGATGATTAAAATCTATGATATATTTGTTTTGGAAGCTATAAAAACTTTTATGTTCTCACTAGATAGAAGATATTTTGGAAAAACAACTCAGTGATTTTAAGATGTCTGTTAATTAATATTTTGGTATATATTCAGACTTATTTTCATTTGTCATATCAATGCCAAGAATTGAATCTTGATGCATAATTTTTGTCTGTATTAAGAATTGAAACCAGGGCTTAATGAATGCTAGGCCAAGTGTTCATTCTAACACTGAGCTGTATTCCCAGTTCTCTTTCTGAGACAGGCTTTCAAAGCTTACCCAATCTGCACTATTATTGCATATTTTTCTATAGTCTGTTTTGTTTTTCTTTTGATTGCTTAAATAAAATAGTAGACACGTATACTTCCTTCCCTGGAACTAATGTTGTTTTCTCATTGGTAAGTTGACTTAGTAAACTCTTGTAACTGAGTTTGTAATCATGAATGCTAAAGTCAGTTTCATCAAAGAAATAGCTGCTTGTAGTTGCTTCCTACCTTTCTGCAGAGCTCCAGTAGTACTGAGACCTGGGCTAAGATTTGTTTTGTTCCATCAGTTTGCTTTAACTCAGCTCTAATCATATACTGATGTGTCTGTTATTTTTCATAAATTGTACAGTAGGTTTTGTGAATATATGAAGCTGTAATAAGACAACATGTTTCAGATAGTACTGAATGTAATTTTATGTACATATTTACACACTAGGTCTTTAGTACCTACTTATTAAGGAGGTTAGTGTTTTAGTGTGATTCACTTCTTGTGTTTATGTACTTGAGGACCATTCTCTAGGCATTAAGGAAAACAAGGAGAATGTGCCCTCTAGTGCTAGTCTTTGTCTCTACAAAATGCATGCTTTGAATTGTACAGAGTGCACAATTAGAAAATGTATTAGTGAGAGAATAATTCTGAAATTTGATTCATTTCATAGTTCTAAGAGTTTTAAGTTTCTGAAGAAATGGTGTTTCCTTACTGATTCTCGAGATGAAAGTATACCTATCCTCTGAAAATGTAGGTTTGACCCTAGCTCTCTAGGTCTTTATCAATAAGGGAAGAAAACTGTAAGTGGGTTTAAACACGTCTTCATCTTTATTTGTTGCTTCCAGTGTTGAAGTATTCTTATTCAAATAGTGCTGACTGAATGTTTGAGCAGTGCTTAAATTACATTTCTCATAGAAACTTGGGTTTTGCTTTGTAAATTGTTCTTGTCAGGTTTTTGTTTGTTTGTTCGTTTGTTTTGTTTTGTTTTGTTTTTCCAGGACAGGGTTTCTCTGTGTAGCCCTGTCTGTCCTGGAATTCACTCTGTAGACCAGGCTGGCCTCAAACTCAGAAATCCACCTGCCTCTGCCTCCCAGGTTTTTTTTATTTTTTAATAGTCTGTATTCGCCATCTCTAGTTCCTTCTGCTAACACATATATAGTGCCTTTTCTTTGACAAGCACTGTTGTCTCCTACGATTTCTAGGGGCTGTAAGGTGGGCTTTTCCTTTTCTGAACAAGGGGTTTGTTTCTTTTGGCTTCATCATTATGGTGACTGTTTTGACTTACTGTCCTGATCGTTGTATCGTTGGCTGTCTGACTTTTAAAGGGCAGGGTTTTTATTCCGTGTACCTCCTAAAGGGTTGGACAGAAGGAAGCTGAGGAACCTTAAGCTTTTCAGCAATGCAGAGTTCCCCTTGCTTTCATAATTAGGTATAGCAGTGACCTCTCTAGATCCCACGCTGGCTCATTTGTCAATCCTTAGTGGAAGACCAGGGCACTTGGTCAAGCGTAAGAACACTGCTTGGAGACCTTGTTGGCTAACTCACTGTTCCTCATTTGAAATGTCTCACTGCACTTTAAAATAGAATGAAACCGTGACTTGGACACTGACATTTCAGTTCCTCTTAAAGCAGACTATATGTTACACGGGTATATAGACTGTTTCGTAGCATACCCCCAGATTGCTTTTTCTATCAGTAGGGCTTTTTGCTTTATAAGAGTCACATAGAGTTTATGTTTTCACATTGTCTTTTTACATGCCAATAACTGGTACTAATGATTAGGCATAAGCATTTTAATTATTGTCAGTAATTAAATTATAATGCTAAATTGCTATAATTATGTTCATATGCAACTACTCTTTTCCAATCGCTTTGCTTTTTCCTCATAATTTGCATGACTAAGTGTTTGAAGAAGGTTTGGAATCTCTAAGGTGTTCTTAGTGTACCATTGAAAACTTCCTCATCCACTTAGAAATCATTCTTTTAATGTTATTAAAAGAAATTTGACAGTTTCCAACTCATCATTTTATAATTTAAAAAGGGGAAATGTTTTTATTAGATTAAAATATATAAAAAATGAAAAATTTAATGGAAGGATTAGTATATAGTGAAAAGGAATTTAACAGTATTAGACTTTATTTCAAATACAATTGCTTTTGTAATTGTAATTTTACCTCAATAAACTATGCGGTTGCTAAATACATTGGTTTTGACTTATTTTGGCAATACAACTTAGTGATTATCAAAGTTAAACAGGTTCAATACAAAATTTGTCTTTAGAGCTTTGAGCTTTTTCTGTAGCCCTTCATGCAACTCTTTCAGATTCCAACTTTTTCCATGTACATGTGTTAGACAATGAGAACAGAAACCATAGGCACTTGAGTTTGTTGAATAAATTTGCAGCTCAAGTTAACACTGCCTGGACCTGCAATTAAAGGGTGATGACGTCTCCATGGCTACTCACTGGTTGTGCAGTCAGTAAAAACTTAAGCCACATCTGTTAAGATTTTGGAAATATATTTGATTCATTCTGTTTCTTACCTTGTATGGCTCAATAACTGACCAAATTTAGTCAAATATTTTAAGTCTGCAAGTCATGTGTCTCTTAATGTGCTGCATGTGTTAGCTCTTGCTTCTTCTAGCAACACTATTTTTATGAGAATGCCTTGTCAGTTTCTTAGGTGTAGTTTTTGAATGCTCAGGAGAACACTTTGAACAATTTACACCCTGAATTTGAGGTGCAGATATAATACAAGTTTGTGATAATTCTTTTAGCATTAATTCATGTTAAAACATTTTAACTTATGAATAGAATAAAAGAATAAACAGATTTAGCCTTAATTACATTATATATTTATGCAGCTACTTTTTATATTGTATTGAGTTAAACATATACATGTTTTATAAGAGCAGAGCTTCATCTATTGTAGAATAGATATTTCCTATATGGTAATTTTTTTAAAGTAGCCTTCATTAAATGGGGAAACTTCAAAAATAAATCTTTTCCCCCCGAAAAATATTTATAAGAAGGTGACCAGGGCTATTCTGGACCCTGCTCACCGTATCTGCCTCACATTGTTTGTTACATACAAGGATGTTACGCAGTTAGTTTTACTTTAAACTCAATTGTATGGTCTCCTGTAGGAAAATGAGATTCTGTCCCAAATGACTAATCTAATTATATAGAAGTTTATTGAGACATGTAGATATTGATTCAGGTTAATTTCAGTATGTGATGGGTGTTCATTTGCAAGTTCTTTATGTTTATTTTAAAAACATTTTGCTTTACTAACTGAATAAAATGCTACAGATGTCTTTATTTTAAGTGGAATATACTGATCGTAGTTTAGTCTCTCCTGTTTATGGTTTTTGATCACTTTTATTCTTCAATGATTTTAAGTCCCATTATTTTAATTGTTTTATTTATTTTAATTAAGATGATTATATCATTTATTTCATTATTTTAAAATTTAAATTATTTCATTATTTTAAATAATTACCTCAGTTTTGATAATTTCCTATCTGTTATTTTTAGCTCATATTTACCAAACTTGAAAGTTTGCAAGCTAGGTAGGTGTCCAGATATCTAAGCTCATAGATTCAGAATTAATAAAATCATCATATTCCCCTTCAGTCTGCACATTGAAATTCTAGTTTTCATCCCGGCGAGTGGCTTTTCTTGCCCCGTAGTCTTAATTTTCATTAACCTTTATAGGTTTTTGTTGTTGTTATTGTTGTTCAAGGTTTCAACATAAGCCTTTAATTCCAGCACTTAAGGAGGCAGAGGTAGGTGGGCCCCTGAGTTTAGTCAGGCCTGCTTGGTCTACTTAGGGAGTTTCAGGCCAGCCAGGTTACAAAGTGAGACTTGCTCCTTTTCCTTTTTTCTTTTCTTTTTTTTCTTTCGTCTTTTTAAAGTAACTTAAATTGTCTTTATTTAGTTCTACCCTTGTTATTTGCTGCTGCTGCCTATACCAGAATTAAAGGATGAGGGTAGACAGTCTCCATACTGCTTCTGGTGATCATCTGAGCTGTCGATAGGACTGTGGCATGCCTCCTTTAAAACTCTGTATTTTCCTTCTGCTTCTCAGCACTGTTAAATTGAGCCACTGTCACTGAAGGAGCATAGTGTATCCTTTTATAAAGAGCCATTTGTTATTTGATTGATTGATTTGTAAAACCATAACTGTGTATGTATTATAAACATTTGTTAAGTGGATTCATATTTGGTATTGGTGATAATCAGAATGGAAATTAACAAAGGTTGAAAAAGTGAAGTTTTTTTAGGAAAATGAATATTATGTTTAGAATATCTCCATTAAATCAACATGGGTCATTAGTTCCTTTTCAAATAGCATTCTATAAAGTGCTTCCTAACACGATAAAAGTTTTCTATCACTTCTTTATTTTCATAGCTGTGTTCTGTTTTACATAGCTGTGGCCCTCAAATCTGTAGCTTTGCTACCATTAACCAGTACCCACCAAAAAACCCTCCACAAGTTCAAATTAATAATGACTGCTACATAATATTTATGGTCTCCTGTGTCCAGAATATATTCTGAGTACTTTGGACCTCTACATGAACACATTATAGTACAGAGATAATACAGAGAGGAGAGTCATGGATATATATGAATTTTAACATGATAGAGAATTTTAATGCTATGTAAATGTCAGCTTCATCCTTTGACATGAAGTATTAAAATACCATTAAATGATTGTGGATGGATGGGGGTGGATGGGTGTTGAAGTCAGAGGTTGATGTCCAGTGTCTTCTATGTCACTCTCCTTCCTTATAAGACAAGATCTCAATGAGCAGACTGACCTGCGCATTGTTTTCAACCCCTGGGACCTTCCCACCTCCACTCTCTCGGTATTGTGGTCTAGGTGCATACCTTTGTGGTGGCTTCTCACATGTGACCTGAGGATCTATGCTCAGGCTCACGTGCTTGTGCAGCCAGCCTTTTACCAGCTGAGCCACTTTCCCTGCCCCTCATAATTTTCTTCTTCAGAGAAGTGTTACTAACAGCATTTCTCTTACTTCTCTCTATCAAATAAAGCAAAATTGTTTTTACTTATAAAGCAAATACATATTAAGTGACTTAGGAGTCTATTGGCCTCTGTAGGACCATAGATAGGTGAGAAATACATTGATCTCGGGACATCTTTGAAAATGGAGTGTGATTTGTGTGAAAAGAACATATTTGTGGAATCAGAGACATCTGTATTAGTGTCCAGTTTCATTTTCTCCTCAGGCCACTTCTTCAAGCTGCTAAATCCTTTGAAGTCTTTTAAGGTCTGCACTCAATGTGTCTTTCACATGCCAGATTCCGTACGAAGTACTGGGCTACAAAAAAACAAAAAAGAAAAAAACAAAAACAAAAAAAACATTTTTTTATTAAGCCTTTGGTTAGTAGTAGGAGAAATAGGTGGTGAGCAATTAAGCAAACATTTGTAGTATATTTTTGAATAAATGGCATGGAGTAAAATGGTAGGGCAGGAATTTGTTATTTTTATATGGAGACCAGAAAAGGTCTGATCAAAAAGCTAACATCTGTTGGTACTTGGAGCTCAGTGCTACTGCTTGCTAGCATGTGTAAGGCCTTGCAGTCCATTCCTGATATTGCCATCCCATCCTCCACTAGAAAATTCTTGAAACTAATTTGCTGTAGCTGGAGAAATTGCTGAACAGTTACGGATGCCTGCTGCTCTTGCATGAAACTAGAGTTTTCCATCACCCTTATCAGGCAGCTCTTGACAACTTATAATCCCATTTCCAGGGCATCTGACACTCTTTTCTGGCCTCTGCAGGTATGTACACAGACACACAGACACACACATGCATGCATGCATGCATGCACACATAATTACTTAATCGAAAATGGACATTTAAGCAAAGACTCACCTGTTAAGTGCCACACATTTGTAAAGTTCTCCCATGTAGGACTAGCTCATTATATCTGATATCATAAGTAATCCCAAAACTGGTTGCAAACTTGGACTTAGTATGTTAGTTACAGAGACTCATTCATGGTTGTCAAGTCTCAACTTGGAGCGATGAAGAACTAAAAAGTTCTCTAAATTTCTACCAAGTGCATCATATTTAACTGATCCTTCATTTTACTTAAGTAGCACAAAAACAAAAAGACAATTTAGTGGTTGTAGTATAGGTGTACCGTTACAATTACAACCTATTCGTGGTGGTGAGTGCCCAACCCAAGAGCCTAGTAATACCCTCATGGGTTTGGTTTTTGTGTAATAATGTTCTCTAATTTCTGTATCAGCGGATAAATCTCAAGGGATAAAATGTTAGATACCAGAATTACGGACACTGAAACCCCATAGTTCTGCTCAGAACACGGTGGGGAAAAAAATTCATCGTGAAATATAGGATTTATATTCTTTTGGTGGTCATTTTTAGCACAAAGCAACTATGAAATTATGTCAAATGAGATGTCAACAAATAATAAAGTTTACTAGAAAAGAACCACTCTGTGTTCTTTGTGTTCAGATCCTTTTTTTTTTTTTTTTTTTGCCATTTCAATTGTTCTGCTGTTCTGTTTTTATTCCCAGAAAACTGTTTCTTTTCCTAAATATAAGCAGACACTTTGACGGTGAAGAACTGGCTAGACTTTCCCTTTATAGCACTGGTTGGCTTTATTCATGATCCTCTTATCTCTTGGTTCTCCAATGTCAGGATTATAAGTACAGGCCACCATATGCTACTAAAAATTCTTAGTGTTTAAGGGATTTATTCTTAAATCTTTACTTGTACAAGTATCTACCTGTATGTATATATGTGTACCATGTGTGTAACTGGTGCCTCCAGAGGCTGGAAGAGAGCTTTGGATTCCCTGGAACTGGAATTTGTGAGCCTCGATATGTGGGTATTGATAACTGACCCTAGCTTCTCAGTGAGAACAGCAAGAAAACTCTTAACCTCTGATCCATCTCCTGCCCCTCTCCAGACTTCCTTATTTACTCTTAAGACATTTTGAAGAGTCAGCGAGCTCTTACAGATTGTATTAATATTTGTAGAGTCATATGTTAAAAATGAGGATTTAAAGTGTCAAACAAAACTATAATAACTATCCATTTTTCCCTTGAGGGACATCTATCTGGGTTGTTTCCAGTTTCTTGCTATTATGGATAAAGCTGCTGTGAACATAGTTGAGCAAGTATCTTAGTAAGATGGTAGAGCATCTTTTGGGTATATGCCCGGGACTGGTATAGCTGGGTCTTGTGGTAGAACTATTGGCAGTTTTCTGAGAAACCACCAAATTGATTTCCAAAGTGTTGTACAAGTTTGCACTCCCACCAACCTACATGCTTCTGGGCCGTTAGAGATTCCTCTGTTGAGAATCCTCTGTCTAACTCTGTGCTCCATTTCTTAATTGGTTTGTCTGACTTCTTGAGTTCTTTATATATTTTGGATATTAGCCCTCTATCAGATGTAAGTTTGGTGAAGAATATTTCCCAATCTATAGGCTATTGTTTTGTCCTATTGCCAGTGTCCTTTGCCTTAGAGAGATTTTCAGTTTCATGAGGTCCTATTTATTTATTGTTGATTGTAGTGCTCGAACTATAGGTGTTGGGTTTAGAAAGTTGACTTCTGTACCAGTGAGTTCAAGTCTATTCCCATTTTCTGTTCTATTAGATTTATGCCTGAAGTAACCACTGTCTATGGCCAGGCAGGATTCCCAGTGGAAGGATGGGGACAGCAACTCACCCACAAAACCTTTGTCCCAGGATGTGTCCGTCCTGCAAGATGTACAGGATGGGGATGCAACAGTGGTGGAGTGAGTGGCCAACCAATGACTGGCCCAGGTTGGGACCCATTCCATGAGCAGGAAGCAATCCCTGCTGCTATTAATAATGCACCAATACTCCATTATCCTTGTAGGCTGGAGCCTAGGGTGTGCCTGGGTGGGGTGGTACTTGCATGTCTGATTGATGTTAATTGATATTTATGAAGTGGAAGACTGATTGTGTTCATTTTCAAGAAAATGGATTGCCAGAAATCAAACTCACTATGTACTCATAGCAGCTCATCATTTAGGTATAAGTAATATTCATTGGAAAATAGCTAGTTGTCATTTGTATGCTTCTCCTCCAGATACCTATCATGTCCGTAAAAGTGCTTTAATCTATACTTCCTATGTTATTCCATAGAATATTAGATAAACGTGTTCAGGATTTGAGATTCTATACAATTTGTATTTTTTTACTGCCTTATCAAGGACAGCTATAATTAAGAGCAGCTTCAAAAATATACCATGAGTCCTCACTGGTCAATGCGATGCCTGTTACTGATAACTTGTTTTAATCACCACTGCCTTGATTGGTACCTATGGCACATCTGTCTTTATCACTATCACTTGTACATTTCCAAGTGTACTTGTCAATTGATACTATTTTAAAAATATTTTTGTTAATTTCCTAAAAGGATCTTGAATACCTACCTCCCTTCCCTAATTTTCTACACCACCTTTTGAAAAATCACTGATATAGTAATCATAGTAATATAACTGCTTAGTTATATTATGTTGGTTGTTAAGTATATTTGCCTTTTTGTTGTTGTTGAGTATGGTCTTACTGTGTAACCCAGCTGTCTTGGAACTCACTGTGTAGATGAGACTAGCCTCAGCCTTGTTGGTATCCACTTTCCTTTATCTTTCCAATGCTAGGTCTACAGGTGCGTGCCAACATGCATGGCTTGATTGTGTTGTTTTGTTTCTTTTAGTGAGTTATAGTAATTTTCCTGGTTGGGTCCCATAAAGATTAGTCATCTGAAGTACTGTTACATGTATTTAAGCACAGACTCTTAGAATATAGTATCATTGTCATGTTCAGTGGCTGTACAATCATGTTTGCTACAGATTAATTTACATAGGGTATATTTAAAGATACATAAAACAAGAATTTTATTCTGTTGACAATCAGACTGTTTGTTCAAATTTTTCCTAGTCATACTTTCTAATTTCTTTTCAGGCTTGCATTGATGACAATGTTGATATGGTGAAATTTCTGGTAGAAAATGGAGCAAATATCAATCAACCTGACAATGAAGGCTGGATACCACTCCATGCAGCTGCTTCCTGTGGATATCTCGATATTGCAGAGTAAGCCAGTTCTGTGTTGTAGTTTTATGCTAATATTAAAAGTAGGTTCTTTAAAACTCCTGTTTTAATGGTCCGGCGTGATGGCACATGGTATAATCCCAGCACTCAGGAGGCAGAGGCAGGTGGAACTCTGAGTCCAAAACAAGACTGGTCTGGAGAGGGAGTTCCCGATCAGCCAAGACTGCACAGAGAAACACTTTCACAAAACCATAAATCCTTGTTAATGATTAATCATATTACCTTAATTCTTGAAAATTCTTCCCAGGATAGCAAATAAGTAATTCTTGCACAGATACTGAATTTCTCACTGCTGTAGCCCTTTGAATTTTGTATTAAGATCAGTAGTGTATACATTCTCCATATTTTCTTTTCATGGCTATAGTATTGTTGGATGATGCAGGATTAGTAGTATTTAACAGTCTTGTGTACACATATATAATCATGAAATACCAGAGGAAAGGAACAGTGTTAACTGAGTTTATATTGCTCTAGGGACTATTGAGAGAGTTATACATAATCCTCCAATTAGTTTACTTTACTAGGTTTTCTTAAGGGTATTTTCTGGAAGTATATATTATAGAATGACTGTATTCCCAACCACCTTTTATGTATGAATACTTTGTTCAAGCATTTAATATGGGAATGTAGACACATTGAATATATTTTCATTAAATTAGTTTTTATCACTATATATATTGCTGTACAATCTGTTTCTTATATCAGCTTATCAAATACTAGTTAATAGAACATAAGCACAATAAAGTGAACAAGAATTGTGATAGAAGAACATTTTATAATATGCTTTCATAAAAGTTATATGAAAGAGTAAAAAAGGGAAAAAACAGCTACTGTTTGTGGACCACTTTTGATAGCAGCTTTGAAACTACAGAAGAAAAGCTTCAGTTAAAAGCAGCTATTGTAATTACTTTTTAGTAGTCCTTCATTGTGTTATCTCCCTGTACTTTCTGTTTCTCCGTGGGTATGATACAGTGTAATAAAAAGTAGCCAGGCCTAGATCTGTATTAAAAGCTGTTTGCCACTGACTGACTGCCTCTATTAGAGACTTGTTTTCTCTTTTTGCGGCTTGAGTTTGTTTGTTTTTTAATCTATAAACCAAGGAAGTGCACGCACGCGCGCTCGTGTGTGTGTGTGTGTGTGTGTGTGTGTGTGTGTGTGTGTGTGGTGTTTCCATGTGTGTACATGTGCATGCACATGTGTGTGGAAGACAGAGAACAACTTCTAGTGTTATCAGATGCTTTCCACCATGGCTTTGAGGCATTTCACTGGTCTGGAAGTTAGCCACCAGGTAATGAGGTTGACCCATCTCTGTATCCCCAGTGCTGGGATTAGAGTCACAACTTACTAAACTTGCCTTTTTTTACTTGAGTTTTGGGATCAGAATTATGAGTCAACCACTACATTGCACTATCTCCCCAGTACCACCTGAGAAATTGTCTACTATTGCAAAGTACTCGTTATCCAGAATTACAATAGTGGTTCTTAAGGTTTTATGTCCTTAATTACTTTTTTGTGCTTTTTTACATCTACTAAGTATCTCTACTACTTAGATCAGCTCAGAAAAATTAGATAACTTTCTGTTTGTTTTGTTTGTTTGTTTGTTTGTTTGTTTGTTTGTTTGTTTGGGACAGGGTTTCTCTATAGTAAGAGTGGCTGTCCTGGACTCACTTTTATAGACCAGGCTGGCCTTGAACTCACAGAGATCCACTTGCCTCTGCTTCCTAAGTGCTGGGATTAAAGACCTAGCCTAACTGTTAATTTTTCTTCAAAAATAATGTAAAGGTTAGGTACTTAGGCTTTGAGTCAGCTAATATGGATTACAAATGCTTCCTCACTAATTACTGAGGGTTGTGATCTTCATTCTTCTAGTTTCAGTTTTCTCCTCTATAAGTTGGAATTAATAGGACTGTTCTGAGGCTTAACTTGGGTAGCCTGTTAAACAGTGTATGGCACATAGAAATCAATGCCAAGTATTTGCTTTGATAGTTATCTTTTTGTTTCCTCTGGTAAAATGAAACTCAACCTCTTTCTTCAAATGCTAATTCTTGTACTTCAAATTTTTAAAATACAACTTTTGAGTCAGAAAAGGCAATAATAACGGAGCTATATAATTTCCTTGCATAGATTTGATTAAGTCATAAACTTGCTGAGTCATTTGGGATGATTTTACTTATATATAACAGAATTCCAAATTGAAAATGACTTAAACAGCAAAGACATTTACAAGAGTATGTAGTTTGGAGGAATGGATTCATTCATTCATCCATCCAGATTTATTAAACTATTTAATATTATCAACAAGGACTTAGACCTTTCAGTTTTTTATGAATTTCTCAATTAATAGATTTTATTCTTAGCAACGTCTCCTCTTTTTCATAAGATTACCATAGTTCCAGAATTGTGGCTTATACATCCACATTTTTAGAGCTTAATTTAAAAAGGGTTAAGAATAAAAATTACCTTATTTATATTTCACAGGAGCCACTTCTTTATGGCTAAAATGAATCTGTTGTATGTCTTAATTACATTCTTTGTCTATTCCTCTGTTGATTGGCACCTAGGTGGAGTCCATAACTTGGACTATTTAAATTGGCTATTGTAAACAGTACTGCAATAAACATGGATGTGCCGGTATCACATTGATACATTGATGTATTATTTAGGGTTTCTGTTGTTGAGATAAAACACTAAGTTGACCAAAAGCAAGGACTTTTTCAGCTTTCAAGTCTCAGGTCAGACTTCATCATTGAGAAAACTCAAGGCAGGAACCTGGAGATGGAACTGAAACAGAGGCCATGGAGGAATACTGCTCACCCATTGCTTATTCAGCCTGCTTTCTAGTACAACCCAGGACCACCTGCCTAGGGGTGGGACTACCCACAATAGGCTGGGTTCTCCTGATCTCTTGATAATTAAGAAAATGCTCAGCTGGGCAGTGGTAGCACACGCCTTTAATCCCAGCACTTGGGAGGCAGAGGCAGGCAGATTTCTGAGTTTGAGGCCAGTCTGGTCTACAGAGTGAGTTCCAGAACAGCCAGAGCTATACAGAGAAACCCTGTCTCGAAAAACCAAAAAAAGAAGAAAGACAAAAAAGAAAATGCTCCACAGGATTACCTACAGGCCAGTCTAATGAAAGCATTTTCTCAATTGAAGTTTCCTCTTTATAGACCACCCTAATTTGTGTCTAGTTAACATAAAACCATTGTCACTGGGATGAGATAAGACTCTCAGTGTGATTTTGATTTGCATTTCTCTGATGGCTAGTGAAAATGAACATTTCCAATGTTTCCTGGCCATTTGTACTTCATCTTCTGGGAACTGTCTTCTGTTTTCATTAACCCATGTATTGATTGCTTGATTTCTTTTATAGTTCTTTTTTAATCCTTGTGTGTTTTAGATATTAATTATGTCAAAAATACAAGCTAACAACTTTTGCTGTCACTTGATTATTTCCTTTGCTAAACACAAGCTTTTTTAGTCTAATGGAATTCCGTTTGTCAGTTGTTGCTATTTATGAGAGATTTGGGTCCTATTCAGAAAATCTAAGCCTATTCCCATTTCTTAAGTGTTTTCTCGACTTTCTTTTACTTAATAAGATCTTTGATCTGTGTGCATTTGATCTTTACACAGGGTAAGAAATAGGGATACTGTTTCATTCTGTTATGTGTGGATACAATTTCACCATGAACACTGTTTGTAGAAGAGGTTGTTTTCAATGTTTATGTTTTTGGTATATTTTTCAAAGTCGGGTGGCTCTATGTGTTTACTCTACTGATCTCTGTGTCTGCTTTGTGCTGGTATACTCTGTAATATAATTGCAGTAGGGTATGTTCATACCTTCAGCATTGTGGTTTTGCTCAGCATTGCTTTGACAATCAAGCATTTTGTACTTCTATATGTATATTGAGGTTATTGAGGTTATTATTATTATAATTAGAAAGAATTATATTGGAATTTTGATGACTTGTGTATAATTTGTAGGTTGTTTTGGTAGTATGTCCTTTTCTATAATAATACACTTGTCATAGTTAGGGTTTCTATGGCTGCAACGAAACACCATGATCAAAGAGCAAGTTGTGGAGGAAAGGGTTTACTCACCTTACACTTTCTTATTGCTGTTCACCACCAAAGGAAGTCGGGGCAGGAAGTCAAGCTGGGTAGGAACCTGCAGGTAGGAGCTGGCGCAGAAGCCATGTTCTAAGCCTGCTTTCTTCCAGAACCTAGGATCATCAGCTCAAGGATAGCACCACCCACAATAGACTGGGCTCTCCTTCATCAGTCACTAATTAAGAAAATGCTTTATATCTGAATCTTATGGAGGCATTTCCTCAATTGAGGCTTCCTTCTTTCAGGTAACTCTGATTTCTGTGTCAAGTTAACATAAGACTAGGCACCACAACACATTTCTAGTCTATGAGCATGGCAGATCTCTCTATCTTCTGATGTCTGTCTTGGTTTCCTTCCTGACTGTGTTACAGTTTTTTGTTTTGTTTTGTTTTGTTTTGGCTTTTTGAGACAGGGTTTCTCTGTATAGCTCTGGCTGTCCTGGAACTCACTCTGTAGATCAGGATGGCCTCGAACTCAGAAATCCACCTGCCTCTGCCTCCCAAGAGCTGGGATTAAAGGCGTGTGCCACCACCGCCTGGCTACAGTTTTTATTGTAGAATCCTTTCACTGCCTTCAGTAGGTTTCGTGTGTTACAGTTATAGTGTTTGTTTATTTGTGGGGGATTTTTTTTTGAAGGCAGTTATGAAAAAGTATTTTTACTTTCTTAAATATCTGCTATTGAGGTATAGTAATGCTGTTGGTGTTTTATGCTGATTTTCATATTCTACTATCTTGCTGATAGTTTTTATCAAATCTAAGAGCCTTCTGGACAAGCCTTGGGTGTCTCTTTAATTTTAGAACTGTGTCATCTACAAATTTGAAAGCTTTGATGTTTTCTCCTTATGCCTTATTTATTTCCTCTCCGTGGGTTACTGTGCTCCCATATTGATTTTTAACATAATGAGTTGTCCCATGAGAACCCCTCAGCAAGGACTAATTATTTTTCAAGTTAAGCAACTTTTGAAGCTCATACATTTGAGCATATTTGATGTGCTGATGGCAGCCTCTTGTCAGTTGCCCTTAATTGGTTAGCAAATTATACCACAATTCTTGAAGAAGCCCTGTTCTTTTGTAATGTGTTCTAAGAGTGTATATGACTACTGGGTTGTTAGTTTCTCAGTTCATAATCAGTAGAGATTGGTCCTAAACTCTCCACCCTCCTCCTATGTTCATGCACCCCTTTTCCAGCTAAAGGAATCCTTTGCTCATGGTGATACTGTCAAGTAGATAGGACCATTTGGTTCATTGCTTAAGTTTAGTTTTAGATTATTTTCATTTTAATTTTTTTATTTTGATAAAGTACCAAGTCCTAATATCAATGAGTGCCCTACCACTTAATTTCTTCCTATACACTATGGATATCCATTTATAATTTTTTTCTCTTGATATCTTCATATGATTTTTAAACCTAAGTATCAGTGAAAATAAGTAATCCTCCCCTTATGCATAAGTCATAGAATGTCACAAATACTCCTCCACTCTCTACTTTTAAAAGTGACAGTTAAAAGTTGTGTGGGTTGTTCTTATTTGGATATAGAGTACATGTTTGTTCAGTTCATGTATATGACCGTGTACATATACAGTTCTATCTGTCCCATTTGACTAGCTGGTGAACATCGTTTAGTTAAATAATTTTACCCTAAGCCTTGATACTTGCCTTTTTTCAATTCTTGAAATTATAAGGATCTCTTATGTTTATGTAAAAAATATTTTGAGATTCAATGTTTTAGTTGTCTAGTTTCATTACTATATTCCTTTTTGAAGCTTCCACTCTAAATGCTTAAGAAATGCTTTTATCTTGAGTAGCCATAAAATTTTCTAATATGAAAATTTTACCCTATATTATAGAAAAAGCTTCTTTCTCACTTGATCATTAAAGACTTGGCTATTTATGGATATAACTTTATGATGTTTGTGGTGGTTCAGGTATGGCTTGGTCTTCCCTCTTTAGAACTTTATCCATAACATCTACAAAAATCGTAGCCTCACCACCAAAGTATGTCCACTGTCTAACTACTTTTACTGCCTCCTATTTCTCTAGTCTGGAGCACTGTTTCTGTCTTCTAGATTATTACAGTTCCTATGCCAAACCATCATCTTCCTTCCATCTGTTTTGCTCAGTGTAGCTGGCAGGATGCTGTACAGTAGCTCAAGCTGGGGAACATTACTAACTCACTTCACATCCCGCTCACTACCCGCCTCCTACAATCCTTCTGCATCCCCCATACCCTTCTCCTCTGAGCAAGTGGGGCCCCTGGGTATCCCTCTCCTAATTCAAATTTCTGTGAGGCTAGGTGCTTCCTCTCCCACCGAGGCCAGAAAAGGCAGCCCAGCAAAAGAACATGGGATACCATGTACAAGCAACAGCTTTTGTGATAGCCCTGCTCCAGTTGTTCAGGACCCACATGAAGACCAAGCTGCACATCAGCTGCATATATGCAGGGAATATCACATATGTAGTCTTATTCAGAGCCTCCAGTGCATTCATTCTGTGTTCAGTCAGGGTAGAAAGATACTGACCTACAAGAGTGGTCTGTCTGCTGTTCATCATTCTTGACTTTCTGGCTCCATCTTCAACCCATCTGTAGGCTTTTCTGTATCTATTATGGTCTCCATCTTGAGCCTTTAGGCCAGGTAGGTATCATCCATTTTTGGTCTGCTTATTTCTTCTGTCTAAAAAATAATGTTATATTTAAACTTTTCTAATTTTAAAAATTATGTAATATATTTTAATCATCCTTTTCTTCCTCAACTCCTAGGACCTTCCCAGCTTCCTACCCAACCAACTTCATAATTTCATCTTTATATTCTCGCCTCCCCCCTCAGCAAACACAAAAATCCACCCAAAAGCAAAAATAAAGAAGCAAAACACTAATAAGAAATGCCAAAGGGAAAAAAATCGATAAAAAATGATGTTGAGGGTTTTGTATGTCATCCAGCTACCTCTGGGCATGGAACACATTCAAGTCCTACACAGGTTTAATCCAGATGGAGTAGCCCTAAGGGAAGTGAACATGGGGTCCCACCACTAACCAAGAAGGTATTTGCAGTTGATTCCAGCTGGCAAAGGGAAAAATCAGTTTTCTCCCATAAAATGTCACTTGTATATCAACCACATTCCAGGGCAAACCCCATGCTCAGTTGGATTGCCAACTTAGCAAAAGTTAGGTAGATATTCCTAGCCAGTTAAAACCTGTTTGTGTTACGTAATTTAGTTGGGACAGTCCCAGATAGGTGAAACATGCATGAAATGAAATTATGCTGTAGTAACTAAGTTGAATACTTGGGAAAGGCCTAAAGGCAAGTCCTGCTGCATCTCAAGTAGAGGTTGGTGAAACAACTAGGAAATATGAATAAAAACAGAAAAAACTAGATTATATATAGTGATCGCTTTGCTTGGAAATTTGAAATATCTGCTTTGAATGCATAGCTAAAGCATTCCAGATATGGGGTTTTTGGGTTTTGGGTTTTGGGGGTTTTTTGTTTGTTTGTTTTTGTTTTGTTTTGTTTTGTTTTTGTAAGGAAAGCACCATGGATTTATAAGATATTAGAAACATCCAAAGAAAAGGTTTGATCTTCACTATAGGATGAGTAAATTATTATAATTTATTTGGTGTTGAAGGACATGTTTTTTTTATAAATATATTGTATTTTGTGGTCCACTGTGAGTTAAGGGAGATTACCATGTAAATGCTGGTCTTGATTGTATTGATATAAGGGCTGGTTGATTTTTGGATTTATGTTTTTTTAAAGATACTAGATTATGAAAAGTATCAGATACAGCATGCAGAGATTTCTATGCTGTATGAATTTGTCCTTCGGTAGGGTATATATTTAGTCCATTTTGTTAGGGATACTGTCTTTGTCAGACTAGGAAGGAGGAACAATTAACTAGGGCAGAACAGTGAGACTGGAAGTGATAAGAGTGACTCAATGGCCCACGGTAGTAAAGGAGAAGGGAAAACTCAAGAGGTGGTTGTCATGGTGACAGTAATGGCTGACATTTGCCCAGTGTTTACTATGTGCCATTTCTCTATTCTCAACCCTTTGACGTAATTTCAGTTGGCTTTATCATCACATGAAAATGCATTTTTACTATCCTATAGTTGTCTCATTCACAGTCCCAAACCCCTGAAACTCATGGCCACAAATGGTGCAGCCTTTCCTCATTCCACATAATTGGGGTTTTTTTGTTTGGTTGGTTTTTTGTTTGTTTTTTTGGTTTTTCGAGACAGGGTTTCTCTGTAGCCCCGGCTGTCCTGGAACTCACTCTGTAGACTGGGCTGACCTCAAACTCAGAAATCCGCCTGTCTCTGCCTCCCAAGTGCTGGGATTAAAGGCGTGCGCCACCACCGCCCAGCTCATTCCACATAATTGTATGTTATCATTTTATAGAAATATTACTGAATATGGTTAGAGAATATTGCCTCAAGTTTGTGAATTTGTAACTTAATCTATATTGTTTTCCTGAGCTATGATTCTGATGAATAGTAATTTCCTTGTATTAATAAAATTTACTTAATACGGGAGGAAAACAAGTCAGAGAGAAGTCACATGTAGGAAATGACAGCTAGTGTTTGAATCAAGATACTCTAGCTTTTCAAGTTTGCACTTAAAGTCAAAACAGGATTGTGCCTCCCTCTGGCCTTTATAATTCTTGGAATTAAGTTTATTGAGGTTTAGAAGGTTGATTTTGTTGCCCTCCTTTGAGGTCCCAGTGTGAGGTACAGTAGCAGTCAGAATAGAATTTTATAACATACATCCTGGATTTCATCAAGTCTCAGATGTCATCCTTGTAACTCAGTGTATTCTTTGCTAATTGAAACATTACATTTTAAATGTAGGTTTATTTTTATCTTAAAGGACTTTTTTTCCCACAGTGCTGTTCTCTGTATGGAAAAGTGTTACAGCTTGGCTTGATCTTGTACATTGACTTATTTTAGCTCTGCTAGGATTCAGCATTGATAATATATACAAAAGCCTTGGGATCACTATAGCTAACACTAAAACTAACCAGGGTGGGAGGAAGGGAGGGGGAAAGAGAGGAAATTATGTTTCATAAAGCTTACTCTTCAAACACTTCAGTTATACCTACTTTATTTTCAGTCTTTATGTCCTTTGAGTGACTTCTAACACTCCAATTGAAGCATTTTTAACATATTATTATTTGTTTAATTGAAATTTGCCTAGCAAGTTGAATTTCTTGCTGTCTTGAAACAAAGCACAATTTCTTACTCTACCTTCGTATTTTCTTCCTTAGACTCATCTTTTTGCAGTATTTAAGAAATATTTAGTATTTTCTTAAATACTTTTTTAGTTTTCAGTTACTACTTTAAAGCTATGGAACTTAAAAAACATACTTTAATTCAAATATAATCTGGCTTTATAAAATTTCCATTTAAAAAGTTTGGAATATATTTACTTTAAAAATATCAAGGTACACAGACTATCATGTTAAAAGCTAAATTTCAGAAAGCCTGTATAACAAAATAAACTTTCCCCATCAATACCCATAGTTCCTCTTTTTTCTTAGTTTTTTTGAGACAGGGTTTCTCTATATAGCTCTGTCTACCCTGGAACTCACTCTGTAGACCAGCTGGCCTCAAACTCAGAGATTCACCTGCCTCCCGAGTGCTGGGATTAAAGGCATGTGCCACCACTGCCCGGCTGCATAATTCCTCTTAACCACGTGTACATAATCCTTCTTTTCTTTCTATTCCTGTGTTATGTGTGATAAAAGATTTAAAAGTATAACCGGACTTTTCAGTTATTCTAAGAAAATGTCTTTGGTCCCCATTTCGCTAGACAATACTTTCTGCCACACACTGTTGGAATATATTTACTTTAAAAATATCAGGGTACACAGGCTGTCGTGTTATTGTTTTAAGGATTCTGGCACTGCATCTGAGTAGGTAGGATATTAACCTAGTATGCTCATGGCCCTGGGTTTAATCTCTATCACTTTATCAAAAAATTTACAGCAAGAATATTTATATGTAGTGAAAAACAATTAGTTAAATTAGTTGAAGACAGAAAAAAGACCTATTTATATATGAAAATATATAAATGAATTATATTTAAGGCTAATTACTATTTTGAAATTTATAGTTGTCACAAAAGTATGCTATAAGAAGAATGAGATTGTGTAAGAAGGCAAGGGTAAATCATTGGAGGACATTCATCCTTTCTAGTTGAGCTGTTCAGAATTTAAGTTGGATAGTGACATGAGTGATATTGATAGATAAAGAATTCTAGGAGGTATGCATTTGATACATGGAAAAGAATTAATAATCTTTTTACATCTAGATTCTTTTGGCAAGTTTGAGGACTCCTGTGAGTATTTTCTTAAAAATAAGTTTTAGTTGCATAAAATATACAAGTGTAAATGTTAGAATCCATTTACCAAAATAATAGAAAACCAAGATTTATCCTAGTTATGTTTGTTTGTTCTAACATGTTAAGTGCCTTCGTAGTGGTTATTTTGGTGACAGCTATTAATTTGGTGACAGCTTAAATATACTTTTTTCTTTTTTAAGACTTAAAAAAATATTTATATGTTTTGTTGTTGTTGTTGTTGTTGTTTTATATCTTTGCACTAGACATGTGGAGGCCAGAAGATGTCATCGGGTCCCCTAGAACTAGAGTTCATAAAGTTATGCGTCACCATATGGGTACTGGGGATTGAACCTGGTTGCCTAGAAAAGCAGATAGTATTCTTAGCCTTGAGCCATCTCTCCAGCCATCAATATTTATTCCATTTTAATCATTTGTTTCCACGTGGTTCGGTACTAAGCACTGGTATCCTTTAAGGCCAGAAGCGTGCATTAGATCTCCTGGAGCTACCTAGTTACATGGTTTTGAGCTCCTTAAAATTGGAACTAGTAACCAAACTCTAGTCCTGTGAGAGCAGTACCAGCTCTTAACTGATTAGCTAACTCTGTTCTTTTTAATTATTTTAATACAGTGTCTCATTTTAACCCAAGCTGGTCTTGACCTTGCAATAATCCTCTTTCCTTCACCTCCCTTAATCAGTCACATCAACTGACTTTTTTATGAGCCTGCAAGTTCGACTTCAGATTATTAACTACTAATAGTAATTATTGTTGCTTATTACAAAATAATAATAAATATTAAACCTTTTCTTCATTGTAGTGCAATATACTTGGAATTGTAGTAGCTGGGAAGGTAAAGCTAGATTCATGGTTCAAGGCCAAGTCACATAGTAAGACTCAAGTGAAAATACCCAATGAAACAAAACCCACCTCCCATAGGACTGATGATGCCAGGAGCACGAAGTTCATTTAGAAAATCAGAACAAATGGAAAAGTAGAGATAGTCTGATTGTGCTGTGAAAGGCTTCTAATATTAAAACTTTACACTTTTATTCGTAAAGCAAATTTGTACTAAATTTAAGAAATAAAAATTTTAAATTCCTGTGGTAATTTTATACATTTAAATAATGTGCATATTTATTTTCATCCCCATTGCTGTTATGACACAAGAACTTTATTCATTGGATGCATGATGTTTCATTTCTGTGATACTCCTTTAACTATGCTTTCAATCTTACAGGTTTTTGATTGGTCAAGGAGCGCATGTAGGAGCTGTCAACAGTGAGGGAGACACACCTTTAGATATTGCAGAGGAGGAGGCAATGGAGGAGCTGCTTCAGAACGAGGTTAATCGGCAAGGTAATAGAAAAAGCAATATACAGGGAATGTGTACAGAACTTTTTCAGAATATCATCCATGACATTCCTGGGAAAAGTATTTGTTGCCATTGAAGAACAGTCATATTTAAATAAATTTTTACAGTCATCTTAACAACTATGTGTATAGGATTCTACTTAGAAAAAATAGTAATTCCTCTCCATCTTATTATATAATGTTTTAAAAATGAGTGTATATCATAAAGCATGGGCCATAGTAATATATATATAGAATAGCTTTAGAGTGAAGTAGCAGGCAAAAGGTCAGAATACATACAAGATAGATGTGATGTCTTGGACATTTGAACACGATGGCCATAAATGTCCACTAATATGGGAAGCTTGCCCTGAGATATGAAAGAGGGTAGAGAATGAGCCATAATCTGGCAAGAGAGCATTGTAGATGGAGGAAGCAAGGAGTATAGGGTGGGGAGGAGCTTGATGCATTCAAAGCTGCAGCAGACTAGCATGCTAATTTTGTTGTGCCTGTTTGACATTCAAGGTACTTAAATATGTGGGTTTGGAGAGAGGTACAAGATGTAGATATACAATTAGAGGGATCTCTGTCATAGGGAGTAGTTGCTCATGAGTACAGAGCTACTTGAGGTGTGATGAGGATTATTTGTAGAATTGATTCTAGTCACAGCTGCACCACTGGATACTGAGTGACGTGTCTCATGAAGGAAGGTTTAAAACATGGTATGATATCGTAATTCTGCTTCTGGAAATAGGTCCAAAAACAAAAGAAAGTCCCTGAAGATAAATGTGTGTAACCATGTCTGTTTAGCTTAACTATGGTTATACCTCCATAAATATGTGTATCTATTAAAAGTGTCTCAGTCATACACAAAATGTCTGCCTTGTGTCAGGTGTGCTTGAATTTAAAAATAATAATTTTAGCCCAAAAAGAGAATGGAAGTGCAGTTATGGATAGTGTGTTCATTTAGTATATCAAACACTACAAGCTCTGTTCTCACTGCTGCAAAAGAAAAGACAGATACATGTTCAAGACGGAATTTTTTTTTTTTCTTTTCTTTTGGTTTTTCGAGACAAGGTTTCTCTGTGTAGCCCTGGCTGTCCTGGAACTCACTCTGTAGACCAGGCTGGCCTCGATCTCAGAAATCCACCTGCCTCTGCTTCCCAAGTGCTGGGATTAAAGGCGTGCAACCACCACTGCCCGGCAAGAGGGAACTTTTGTTATGTGTATTTTACCATAATAAAACATTTCCATTTTTTAAATTTAAAATATGTACTTATAAAATTACTCTGTATGGTTTCCACATTTAGGCAGTGATCATACAGGTTTTCTCAAAACTGTTATACTAAAGTTAAATAATTGAGAAAAGATATGGGATGTTGTTTAAGAGTTGGCTTATGCTGAAGTATGGTTCATCAGGAAGTAGAAGGTAAAGATTATAAAGGAATAGAAACTAGGTAAGTCTCTGAAAATGGAATCTTCTCAGAATAAGAAATTGTGTGACTACTGGTTTATTGAAAAGGGACAGTCATTAAAACTGAGGAGTATATTTGAAGTAAAATACAAAGCAGTGGTTTCCTTATATAAGCATTCCCACACAAGTTGTCTTGAGTCCCCCACACCTACATCTCCTGCACTTTCCACCTTTTCATCATTTATTCGATTATCTTCCCCATTCTCCTTCTTAAATGCCTTTCTCCCTCTTAGGATGTCATGACCCATACCTGTTCATATTACGTTGTCCATATGTAAAAATTAGGCTAGGATTCACGTATGAGAGGCACCATGTAGTATTTGCCGTTTTGAATCTAAGATATCTCAAAGCGTAATATAATTTCCAGATCTACCTATTTTCCTGTAATTTTCTTATTTTTACTCCTCAGTAGAACTAAATAAAACCCCATTTTATGTATATACCACATTTTCATTTTCTGTTCATCTGTTGAAGAACGTGTAGGCTTATTTCATGTCTAAGGAAATAATTTAAAGGCCTGGAGTAAAATCAGAGCCCAGAAGAAATAACATGCATAAGAAAACTGGTTATAGCCGGGCAGTGGTGACGCACGCCTTTAATCCCAGCACTTGGGAGGCAGAGGCAGGTGGATTTCTGAGTTTGAGGCCAGCTTGGTCTACAGAGTGAGTTCCAGGACAGCCAAGGCTATACAGAGAAACCCTGTCTCGAAAAACCAAAAAAATAAAAAGAAAGAAAGAAAACTGGTTATAAACTGGAGCACACAGAAAGGCTATAGGTGTCTGTGCTCTGGTAGAGTATTTCCATCATGATATTTTCTAGAGCTGAGGAATCTGAAAGAAGAGATGCCTAATAAATAACCTTTCTGGCTTGGTTTTGCTTTTTTTGAGAGAGTGCCTCACTGTGTAGCCTAAGTGGCCTCAGCTCACAACCCTTCCTGTGGCTTCTGAGTGCTGGAGTTACATGCGTATACTACTATGTGCAGCCAAGCAAAAATAACTTAACTGTCCATTTTACCAAGAGAGACTTCAGATGGAAAACTGTTAATTTTCTGCCAGTGATAACTCTTTAAATAAAGTAAGTCTTTTCATGCTGGTATCTGTTTAACATTAGTTAGCAATTATTATGGACAACTGGTACAGGCACAAGTGGCCTTGGCTGTGGAAACTGATGCTGGGACTATTATCAGTTTGCTTCAGCATTCACTGGGTTCGTAGTATGCTCCAGGACATATAGGTAATGCTGTGGTGCTCTGATGGTACTGAGAGAGATGTCAGGATGGCTCTAGAGCAGGAAAGTGTATGGGGAATTCTGGGAACGAGTGTTGAGGTGACAGAGGAAAGGAAAAGAAAAGCTAACAGTGGTCGTGCAAAGCCATGAAACACCTGCTGGTGCTTTCAGTTCATCCTCAGTTGCTCTTTGGTGTTTATGTTCCTGCTAACTCCACTTTACAGATGAAGAATTGAAGCTTAGTTGCTGGCCAAGGTGAAGTAGAACTGATAATACTATAGTTCTGCTCCAAACTGAGACAAGATACATTGAATTTGAGATGGATCAGTAGGTTAAGGTCCTCATCCAGAGGACCAGAGTCTGTTCCCAGGACCCACATCAGACATCTCTGAGCTACCTATAACTGCAGCTGCTTCCGTGGATGTACATGCATGCATGCGTACACACAGATTACACTTACACAGATAGACACATCAAAATAAAATAAATATTTTTAAAAGATACATTCAGTTTACATTCTGCCATTGTGGTGACATACTGTGTTTTATTTAGAATATGTCCTGGAAAGTAATTTTTGTTGCTCATTTTATTCTTACAATGGTAATATTATATTTTTATAAAATAACAATTTTAAAGAAACAAGATTACAGTGGAATCTTAGATTTTTAATAATGTCTAATAAAACACCTTAAACATACCTCTGTCAGATAAACTTTCTTGAATTATCTCTTCTTGCTTCTAGTCTCTTATCCTATATCGCAAACTGATGTCAAATTCAACATTCTTCTCCCTCAGACTCTTAAGCAATGACATTATAGATGTATACCACCATACCTTGCTCAAATTACCTTAGTATCAGAATTCTTACACACAAAACTTGAAGATATTAAATGTGTGTGCAGATGTGTGTGGGGTAAGTGTTTCTTCACGTGTAGCACCTCAGGCACTGTCAATTGTTTCTTTTAATTTAATTTTATTCTTTTTACTTACTCACTTTACATCCCGCTCACTGCCACATCTCCTGGTACTGTCAATCATCTTTAAGGCAGGGCCTTTGGTTGGCCTGAACTGGCCAAAAAGGTTAGCTAGCTAGGCTGAAGAATGAGGCACTCATTTGTCTCTGTCTTCCCAGCCCAGGACTGCCAAGTACCACTTTAATAGCTGACCCTCTCCCCAGCCCCACTCTTAAGTTTTTAGATAGTTCTTTGACTTCTTATTGTTGTAAGAGGAGATCTTGTAATATAGCTCATGCTGGCTTGTATCTCACTTGGTATAGCCCAGTCTGGCTTTACATTCTTATATGCTCTTGTCTCAGCCTCCAGAGTGTAGGCCTTGTGCTATCTTAATCTACTGTATTTGAATAGTAAATATGCTCAAGTAAATTGTCTTCAAAACTAGTAATGATTGAACACAGGCTAAAAGAATATCTGCTTCATATTTTATGTGATTTTATTCTTTTTTCAGTGAAAGTTACAGATCAGGTTGGTTGGTTGGTTTTGTTGACTGGTTGCTCAATTGGTTGGTTTGGTTGGTTGGTTGGTTGGTTGATTAGTTAGGTCTGGTTTGTTTCAATACAGGATTTCTCGTGTAGTCTGTGTAGTCCTGGCTATCTTGGAATTTCCTCTGTAAAGTAGGCTGTCCTCAAACTTAGAGTACCTCCCAAGTACTGGGATTAAATATGTGCACCCCCACCACCGAGCAATGATCAGTTTTTTTAATGTTAGCTATCTTATTCTGCTTGAGAGACTAGACTGCATTTCTCTGTAACTTCACTACCTTTAACTTGCCATAACAGCTGTTAGTCTAATCATTTTAATATATCCTACTAGTCTTATCTTCTACTTGGACAGATGAGGGAAGGACCAGTTACATAGATAAGATTTTGTTTCTCTGACAAGACTATAAAAGAGAAGCAGAATCAGAGTTTCAGAACTGCTGCTAACTGCCAGCACCTTTATGTTTATTCCTCATCTAAAACTTGGTGTGGAGTTCTCAGAATAACCCTGTGGGTAGATACTGTGGTTACCTCATATCATGAGTCTGAAGCCTAGCTAGCATGCATTGCTTTCCCATACAGCTAGTGAATCCCAGTTCAGTTTGGGTTCATTTCTAGTCCTTACCCTTTCTAACTGATAGCCAAAGAAATTATGGCTTTCCCAGCATCGATAGTAAGCTTGTCAAGGCTCTGAAATGTGAGAACAGGTCTCCTAACATAAGTTGCATGACGTATTGATAGTTTTGTTTTGGTTTAAATGTTGATGAACTAAATATAAGTTACATTTAAAATATTTTTTTAACAATAAAGGAAGAGAGATCTGGACAAATTACTCAGTGGTTAAGAACACTGGCTATTCTTCTGGAGGTCCTGTGTTCAGTTCCCAATATCCACATGGTGGCTCACAACTATCTGTAGCTCCAGTTCTTAGCCTCCAACACCCTCTTCTAACCTCCATGGCCACCTGTCACACAGGTGGTACACATGCAATTGAGCAGGCAAAACACCCACACACATAAAAACATAAGAAGGGTTTTTCTTTTCTGCATTTCCTTAAGCAGGTTTTGCATAAGGTTCCCTTCACAGCATACCTTAAACTTGGATTGTTTTGGCAAGATTTGGAGGCAGAAGGGATGTTGAGTGAAAAATTTATTCACAGGGAGATGCAACACATACGTGTCTACTCACAGCAGAAAGGAAGCCCCTGAACAGAGCAAAGTAAGAACTGCACCAGTGACCAGCTAGGTGAGCCAGTGAGCTTTTATTGGTCTTGCTAACAGGAGTATGGATGAGGGGTTGCTAACAGGAGCAGGAATGACTCAAGGGCGCTGTATCACTGAGAGGCCCATCCTAACAAAGGTGACAATTAATGAACCGTGGTATTTGAATTAATGGTAAAGATGAACCATGCAGTGTGCATGATGGTTTACAGGCGTTTTCATTGGCCCCAGATTTCCCTCTCACAGCTGTTCAGTCTCTTCCCTCAGCAGCTGTTTGCTCCGGTAAAGCTGGACAAGTACCTTGAGAATCGTGCAAGTTTCTGCTGGTGACATTTTGTTTACCTCCTGAGCCTCCTGGATTCTCAGTTCCTAGGAAACTGCTGTAGAACAAGGGAGTGATCGCTTTGTAAAGACAGCCATAAAGCTAGATGAACACTGGAATGAATCTGAATGCTTTAACTTGGTAAAAGCAGAAGAGATTCTAAAAAGAGGTGTATCCTGGGAAGTAGTCGTTTCCTAGGCAATCGAAATAAGGATCTGATTTGTATCGGAGGTAATCGCTGAGACAGAGCATGGTACACCTGGGAACCTGGATAGAAGCCAGATTGTTCACACCAACTAAGGTAGAGGAGGGAGACTAGAGATGAAGTAAAAATGCAAGTCTAGACCTATGGCCTTTGCTACCTAAAAGACATTCACCTTTGTCTCATAGGAGATAGTCACACACTGACTAAGTTGTAAGGGGAAATCATCAGATTTGGATTATTTCAGTTTGGCAGTAGTGGGGTGTTGAACCAGAAGGAAGGAATAAGTTAATGATCAAAGTACAGTGTAAAGGGAGCTAGTGATAGGAACTGTCAGAAGACAGTCTAGGAGATGGCACCTCCGCATCTGCTAACTAATTGAATGGACAGTGACTGCCAAGGTGCTGGATAAACAGTGATACTCTGGAAATGTAAGGCAAGCAGCAAGCAGCAAGTTAGTTCCGGGCAGTTGTTCCGCTTTCCTCACTGAGTTTGAGATGCACATGGATGGCACAATGTTCCACTACATTATTTCTTTTCATGTTTTTCTGTATCTCTAACTGGGTTTGTATTCGGAAGGACACTTGTGCATATAAAATTAGCTTACAAAATGACTAAAAAAAATTAGGCCTATGAATAAAATAGAACTGGGTCTTTAAAAGTCAATCTCCCCCAAGGTCATGACACTAACCTATCACTAGGTTTAAAAGTAAAACCTACACTATTTTATTTGGCCTTAGCACCAAATAAAATAATTTCTTTTTAAAATATATTTTATTATTTTGTGTATGTGTGACATCTTTTTCTTCTGTAACCAAATTCAAATCTATGTTCAGGCTAACAGCATATTCTGTTGCTGTGCCATGAAGCAACCAGAATGAACCCTTCACTGCCTTTCCTCCTCCTTCTCTAGTTAAATAGCTCCTCTCTCCTGGTTGAGTTAGAGTAATAGCCTCCAGCCATTTTATACCTTCAGGGTTCAGCTTAAGTGACACTTCTAAATTAATAAATACTGGGTCATGCAGCTCACTGTCGTCATTATAGAAAGTCTGGCTTCCTTCTGAACAGAGCATCCTGTATAGATTGCCACCCAGAGCCTAGAGTACTTTCTTCCCTTTTTTCCAAACAGTGGTGTGGCATCACTTGATTTATTTCTTGCTTTTATGCCACTTATTAGAGACTATTCGTCATCAGCTAATAAAATAGCTCCTCATTAATCTCAGTCACCTTTGCTCTGTTCTAGTTTTCTTCACAGACAGAACATTTTCTGCCTTAGAAAAGCAGCTTCCACTTCTCATAAAGCACCTGATAATAATAGGCACTTAGTACATGGGTGGGTAGATAGATGGAAAGATCAAAACCATACAGTTGGGTTTATAAGGATTGTGTGAAAGATATTGGCTAAGGGATAAAAGACTTATGTTTTACTCATTTATGTATTCGCTCACTCAGAAACTATTTTCTTACTAAGCTTGTTTAAGCTTATCTAAGCTTACTAAGCTTAAGTTTATTTCTTGTATCCTGTCAGATGGTAGAGATACCAAATAAAGGAATATATATCTACTTTTTATAAGCTCAGTCTTTTATATTAAATAACCATTAATTAAAACTATAAGAAAACATAAGATCATTTAGGAGTTTTACCATTATGTTTAATAATTTAATTTTCCCCTCAGGGTATAGAACTCTTTGAAAATTCTATTCATTTTTGTATTTTTCCTGCTTTTATCACCTTAGCCAAGGACAGTACTTATAATACTTTGAAATGAAAGAATTTCTCTGTGACTTAGACAGTACTGATTGTATGAAGAAAATGCCATACTACAAAAGAAAAGGTTGTCTAGAGAAAAAGAGAAAGCAGTTTAGGTCCTAATACACTTACAGTCATATATATGATTTGATAAAGTATACATGTTTGAGAATTGTTCATATATAATTGTTCAAAAATCTTTTATTTAGACCAAAGGACGCTGTACCTTGATAAGTGCTTAGAGTAATCTGAAGGCATAACCAAACTTGATCTGGTATCACATGCATTTAATCCCACCATTTAAGATAATTCTGTGAGTTCAAGGCCAGCGTGGTTTACAAAGCTAGGTACAGACTGGCAGAGGTTACACAGTGAGACCCTGTCTCAAAGAAAAGCCATAACCAAAATATTATGGGTCAAAGGCTAAATAATTGACTGAGAAGGCTAATGAAATACCTATTGTATTTCACATCCCTTTATTAAACAAGTAATCAGCAACAATATTTTCAAAACCATGGCTTGTTAGTTTTTATTTAAACATTAATTTTTTTGGTAATCTTATTTCACTGTGTAGAAATAGGAAAATAATTCTCCAGCAAGGAAAATGAAAATAATGTCTATATGGCTTTTTCCCCAAAAGGTGTTGATATTGAAGCAGCTCGAAAAGAAGAGGAACGCATAATGCTTAGAGATGCAAGGCAGTGGTTAAACAGCGGTCACATCAGTGACGTCAGGCATGCAAAATCCGGGGGCACAGCACTCCACGTGGCAGCGGCCAAAGGCTATACAGAAGTTTTAAAGTAGGTATTACTTTTTTACAGAGTTTCTGTACTTCATTTTTCTTAATTTGTTACTCCTTTTCTTAAGATATGTGCAGGTACTATTTGGAAGCAGACTATATAAATGTCTGTTCTCAGGAGAAAAGCAAAGATGATCTTGAATAGAACTGATTTAGTTTCTAAAGTTCTTTCTCAAATTTTGAATATTTCTGTTCTCTTGGTTTCTATGTTTCAGTTACAGTTTTCTCATAAAATGGATTTAAGTGTCAACAAACCATTATATGTTACCTGTCAAACTGATAACTATTAGAGTCACTAGCAGTTCTCATATTGACTAGATATTGAGAATAAAAACAATATGTAAATAATTTGCTTTTATTATAAAAACATTAGAATTTAGATTGCTAATACTATGATATTAAATTTTAATCCATAAACATCTAAGTCTATAAAAGACTATATAGTGACTGTAAGACTATAAGGTGATCAGCTAATTTCTTTGCAACAGAGTTCCTTTATGTTAGTTTATGTGTGCACATGTGCCTATATGGGTCTTCCTCTCAATAGAAATAATAAAGGAACGCTTCCCAGATTTCTTGGCAATTTTAATCTCACCTTCAGTACTGCAGGTCTAAGTGGAAAGGTGCTTTAGTTAAGTGTTCTTATCCCTACTTACTTCTTTCTAGTCTAAAACTTTTTGTATTTTCCAACCCCATTACTAAGTGGTATGGCTATAGTGAGTTACCAAGCAAATAACAGCTATTCTTACACATGTAAGAAGAAAGGTATGTGCAGGCAGCATAATTTGTAATAAGAGGAGAATGGCTTAATAAATCATGGTGCACAGTTTCCCTGGAAGACTCTGTAGCAATTAAAACATAAGTGAGAAATTTTCTTTTATATTTTAGAAAGAGTGCTAGGATTATTATGAAATGTTAACAATCTAGTGAAGAATAAGCATTATTTTTAAAAATTAGATTTGTAATGAAACATCTTCTCATGGAATTACCAAAATCTATGGTATCATTAACTTAGTAAAGTAAAACTAATTATTGATGTTCATCATGGGAAAATGTCCTCCTTTTATATTCTGTGTGTATTGATAATGAGTTTGTGTTGTGTGTGTTTGGTACCTAAACAAATAAAATGAGTAAAGTGAAGTCTTGTGCTTTTCCTCCCTGTCTCCTCTACTCCGTTCCATTTCAGTCTGCTCTTGGTGCCTTTTCCTCCTCTACAGCGTTGTGACTCCATAGGCCTGCCTGTGGGGCTGCTGCTCCTCACTCTCTCCATCACAGACACTCCTTGAGTGGAGGCGCTCTTCTTGTCCTTTCTTACTTCTTTCTTTCATTTGGGTTTGTTTTCTTTCTTTTTTCTTAAATGTCCTCATAGGATATTTAAAGAATGTGTTTGTTGAAGATGATGTATACTCCTGCTTAAGTCTTCCCTCTACATATCCTCCCAAGTATGTGTTGTTCAGTAGATTAATATTATTAGTTCATATTCCCCAATAAGGATATGTTTTTATTATCTAATAGTCTAGTGTTATTTCCGCTCTACTAATAAAATCTTGGATCATGCATATTGGAGATCATGCATAGTGGAGATCTGTTTTAACATAAATCTCTGGGTTTATATTTGTTGACCTGTTCTTTAGATCATTCCTTTTAAATACTAGTCTATAGACAAGTACCAGACAATATTATAAGCAGCATATGGGATTATTATAAGGATGATTTTTGTATAAATATCCTGTATATAAAAGTAGGGATGGATGGATATAGATAGCTGGCATAGTGGTACATACCTGTATTCCCTCTACTACAGAACCTGAGGCGGGGTTACCATTGACTTGTCACATGGTGCAGGCCTTTAATCCCAGCACTTAGGAGGCAGAGGCAGGTAGATTTCTGAGTTCCAGAACAGCCAGGGCTACTCAGAGAAACCCTGTCTCGAAAAACCAAAAATACAAAACAAAACGAAAAAAAACAACCAAATATATTTAGATAGACAGAGCCTGAATATACTGATTCAGTAGTACTATGATTGAGCTAGAGAATATTTTTTATTAAAGCAAGTTTTTAGGATGGCTCTGTTACTAGGCTATGTTTATAACTAGCTGCTATAGCTAGATGTTATTAATAAATAGGTTGATTTCTATTTCTTATGTTTTGGCTTGTTTTACCCAGTCCAACTCTGTAACCCAGTCTGGCAGCAGTCATCCTGCCTTAGCCACATAAGTGCAGTGATTACAAATATGAACATTCACACACAACCATCACTTCTTAACAGTAAGCAAATAGAGGTGACTGTGTATTAGCTGTCACTACCACCTCCTATAGGTAAGAAGACCTTCTCAAGCTCACCATCGTGGACAAGTCAGGTAAAAGTGTTCCAGATGTCTGATGTAAAGCATCGTTTGCCTGTGTGTGGGCTGTGCTATGTGCAACTTACAGGTTTATTATGAGAACATAATTTTTAAGTAAAACAAAGGTTGGTGTCAGTATGCAGTTAGAAGGGCATGCTAATTTATGTAACTTTGCATTGTATTACAATTTATTCCTATTTTATAGCTTGTTGGTGATTTGAATATCTGCTTTCTACTGATGCAAAATATATGACTTGATGCCCTTGAAATACGTATCTTGCTTTGTTTGTTTCTAACTGTCAGATTATCAATTTCTTTTAAAATTTTTTGTAGCAGATCATAAAGGTTCACAAAGCTTCCATAAACCATTTCTTCAAGTACAAAGTAACCAAGTATTGCAAAATAAGCTTCTTGGATTCTGGTACATTTTTAGGCCACATTTGACCTGAGATGATATATCATCTGGACACTTAAAGATAGCTCTTGCAGTAAATAGCTTTATATATATATATATACACACACACACACACACACACACACACACACACACACACACACACATTTATTTATTTATTTATACATTGATCCATTATGCTTAATCTTAAAACTGGGCTTTTCCATGTCAATTTTAACTTGCAAGTGATACTAACAAAAATTAATCAGTCATATCAAACTATAAATTAGGATCATTAGAAATGAATTAAAACCTCCTTTTTGTGGCAATGACTCAAAAGTGTCTTCTGTAGATGACTTGCTACTTGCCTGAGTTAATTCATTAAGAGGAGGAGGAATTGGAAGTCTCAAAAGAATTAAACTGCAAATTGTAGTTAAATTGCATGGTAGAAAGCTACGGATGATGTTTGTTATTTCTAGATTTTAATGATTATCTAATTCACTGTAATTTCTTTAGACTTTTAATACAGGCAGGCTATGATGTTAATATTAAAGATTATGATGGCTGGACACCTCTTCATGCTGCAGCTCATTGGGGTAAAGAAGAAGCATGTCGGATTTTAGTGGACAATCTGTGTGATATGGAGACGGTCAACAAAGTGGTAGGCCTTTAAAACATACTTTAAATACTAGACACAAAACTCTAACACCAACATGTAAAAGATTATGAATCATGTGATCTTTATCTACTGTCCATCATTAATTCACTCACTAACTTTTAAGTTATTTTAGCTTCCAAATGAGTTGTTTATGGCTCTGTTCTACAGAATACAGAATTAGGATTCTTTGAGTAATCGTACTATCATACTTATGCAAAACATTTGAGTTCTTGCATAGCTACTATATTTTAGGCATACCTAAATTAAGAAATTACATGTCTCTGTAAATGCTTGCTACCATCAATAGAAGCTGGAACAGTACACCAGGGTGTTTCTGATTTTCTTTGGCTGATAGTCTTTAGGGCTTAGGCTTGTTTGCTGGTTGGTTGGTTGATTTTGAGACAGGGTCTCATACAAAGCAGACCTTGACTTACATATGTAGCTGAGGTTTTTTTTGATTCTCCTGCTTCCAACTTCCAAGTACTGAAATTATAGGCTTTCAGCACCCCACCTAGCTGATGATAATCTTATTAGCCTGCACACTGTGGTTAAGTGGCAGTGGATAGTAAAATGAGATTATTGAGAGGTTCAGCATTTACAAGAAAATTCAGTGAGTACTTAATGATCCATAACTGGATAAAGGAAATGAGGGAAGAAATACATGCTATGCTATACATCATATTTTTATAGAATCAAGTTACCAAGTTTTTAGATGACTTTTCCCTTTCAAACAGTATCCTTTTACCAGGATTGCTAGTTAGTCTCCTACTCCATGTTGGTAAACAGGTTTCACATACTCACAATTGAAAGCTTAAAGTATGTATTCTGTCTATTACCATCTGAACTCTGGTCTTCATTTCAGCTTCCTTCCAGTATCCTAACAGGCCACCTTTCACTCACATTGTTAGTGCTGATAATTGGTTTATTTAGGATTAGTGGCCTCCAAAGAACACTAGAAGGGAGGTTTAGGAACTTTTTTGTTTTTGTTTTTGTTTTTGTTTTTAATGAATTTGAAATAGTTTTCCAAAAAGAATGTATAACTTGTGATTATGAACATACTTTCTTTCCCTGGCTGGATTGGTGGTCTCCTTAGAGATCTATGTATATGTAATACGTAATTTGTATGAGAAAAAGTATTTAATTTTGCCTTTGGCCTATATTTATCTTCTTGGGTATAATTCATAATTATGCACTAGGAGACAAGAAAATAAAATCATTTTATTTCATAACATTGAGTTTTCTTATTTGTATTACAGCAGCTTCTTTAATCAGCATGGACTTCTATGCTGTTAATGGCTCTGTTAATGACTTCAAGATCCGTGTGTCACGTGTTCTGTCTTGTCCCACCCTTTCCAAATCTATTCTTTAATGTTCCCCTCTCACCAGTCCCCAGAGATTGTGTGTTCATATTTAGGAATGCGCTCCAAGAAACCGAGTGATTTCCTTAAAGCCTCACTGTGAGGGGGTTTCTTTCAGTTTTCTGTTTCTCTACAATGTTTATTTTTATTTGTACAAATATTTCTTTTATAAAATATCCAAACTTTCATCTAAAAATAATTTCTTTTAAAAATGTAAGACTTTGCCAAGCTGTAGTGGCGCACGCCTTTAATCCCAGCACTTGGGAGGCAGAGGCAGGCGGATTTCTGAGTTCGAGGCCAGCCTGGTCTACAGAGTGAGTTCCAGGACAGCCAGGGCTATACAGAAAAAACCTGTCTCAAAAAAAAAAAAAAAGTAAGACTTTAAAAACATTATAATAGATATAAGATAGAATTCTAAATGCTTTTATACTGTATTTAATCATAGTTTTAAAGTTTTTATTTAAAAAATTCAATAATTACACAACTTTCCTTTGTGAGTTTAACTGCCTTCTCTTTTTTTT
>NW_022196910.1:35367183-35432109 GCF_008632895.1 Mastomys coucha
CTTATTTTTTCTTATTAGATTTTCATTTCATTTTATTTATATAAATGTTTGCCTACATGTATGTATGTGTATACGCCATGCACATGCCTGGTTCCTGCACAGGTCAGAAAATGCTGTCAGATCTTCTGGAACTGGAGTTGCAGATGGTTGTGAGCCACCATGTGGATGCTAGGAATAGAAGTCAGGTTCTCTGCAAAGGCAACAAGTACTTTTAACTGCTGGCCATCTTGCTAATCAGTCTTCTTTATTTTTACTGATTGGACTTAAAAGTAGTACGTCATGGTGTATTTGTTTGCATTCCCCTTCTCCGCTTTAAACAGGGTTTCTACATAGCCTTGGCTGTCCTGGAACTCACTGTGTAGACCAGGCTGGCCTTGAACTCATGGAGATCTGCCTGGCTTTGCTTCCCAAATCTTGGGATTAAAGGCGTGTGCCACCAATCCCAGAACCCTTTTCTTTTTGAGAAAGTGCTTTGTATACTATCTCAAGACTATCACTGTGTCCAGGTTGACCTCTCTTCTACCATAGACTTTCTAGTGCCAGGGTTATAGAGGTGAACCCCTATACTTGGCATATCTTATGTTTAATTAGAATAACTCATTTTGTGCCAATTGTGTAAACCTACTATATGAAATTATCATGTTATTTCACTCTTTAGTTAGTGCTTTTTAAAGAATTACCTTTATTTTATATACATGGGTGTTTTGCTGCATGTTTGTCTGTACATGTGTATGAACAGAGCCCAAAGAAGCCAGAAGAAGTAGTTGGATCTTCTGGAACTGGAGCTGTAGATAGCTGAGTCACCTTGAGGGTTCTGGAATTGGAGCTTGTTTCCTTGTTAGAGCAGTCAGTGGCCTTAACCTGAGTCATCTCAACGGGTCCCTTTTGTTAGTACTCTTTTAACTAAACATTGGAAAACAAAGTAAGTGTTCTTAAAGTACTATGAGTATTTACATGAATTAACTAACAGTCAAAAACATAGGTTAGGTCCTCTACACATGCCAACATGGATACACATTCATATCATATACATTGATTTAAAAAAAAGAAAATATGATATGTGGAAATATTAATATAGAAATGTATAAATTCTATAAAATCAATAAAAATCCTACATGGAAGTTGATGTTCTAAAAGTAAATAGAAAATTTTTTCTCAACTTTTTAACTTGTCTGCAAACTGTAAATTATCATTTTAACTCTTAATTTGGATTTTAAATATAAAGCTCTTATTTTGCTTTGTTGTCTTATTAAAATAACTTTTTATAAGATTGTACCCATTATCTCTTCTTTAATATCAAGGATAATACTTTTCTTGTTGGAATTTCTGTTAATGCACAATGATTAGAACATAAGTTATTAGCTTGATGTCGGGCAGGTTTAAGTGTTTCTGCCACTAATAAGCAGAGGTGTTTGTTTTCTGTCATGACCCAGCCTGACCTCATTCTTTCTTGCTATGAAATCAACTTATACGCTCCAGCAGTACAGACCTAGATTGTATCCCCTGTTCTCTATCAGTATACACTCAGGCTTATATACCTGTCTGAACAATGAAAATCATCATCATTTTTGTACCAGCTGACTTCACTAGTAGTTCCACCAAAGACTAAAAGAAATTAGATCTGCAAAAGCAATTCATTTAAAACAGGTGAGAAAAAAATGCAGAGAAAATGAAGTAGATTCAAGGCGTGTTCTTGATAGATCTGTGGCTTGACTACTTAGTAGGTATATTGAACTGATTTTTCAAGCAGCTCTTTCTGTTCTTTGATTTGACAAGAGCTCCTACTTTTTAGTATCTCATCACTGCATCCTTGGTTGTTTACAGCTGTTTTCCCTGATTGAGCTGCTTTCCTGTGCTTATTGTATTCAGTAGTAAAGCCAGAGGAACATGGTGATAGTTACAATGTTCAAAATCTCCTTAAGCTTCTTAGTGACTTACAGGTTGCATGAAAGTCTTGGTTATGTGACTGGTACGTGTAGGGGAGGTGTGCAGTTTAAATTGGAAATTTTTCTCTGTTTATAGCCCATGTTTTACTTGAGTTTTCATTCTCTATGAGCTGCTGTTTGCAAAGTAGAGTCACTAATGAAGGGAGAAAATGAAAAGAAAAGTTAGTAAGGGAACCCGTTTCTAAGTATTAAAAAGAGAAATTCCTTGGTTATTAAAAGAACCCTTTTTCATTGAACTGCTGCAAAAAATGTAATTGCAATTCAAAAGTTCATGATGGTATTTTATTCATAAGAATTGGTAAATTTTTAAGAAGTAATTGAGTTACTTAAACATAAGAGCATGATCTTGAGTCTGTAATGATGTGATTTTAGATACAAATTGCATTAAAATAGAAGAATTTCTAAAATTTTAGAACTAATTGTACAAGGAGTACAATATATCAAAAGTGAAATTAACATACTACATTAAAATTCTTAATCAGTTGTTTTATAACAGGGGTTTTTTTTTCTTAAATTCAATTTAATCCTTAGCTTTTAATACTGAAATGGGGCAGGAGAGATGTTAAAGCTTATCCCTGGTTGAGTTAGAGGAAGCAGACTTTAAAATGATGAGTTTTATTACCACAGGAAATAAAAATAGACTGACAAATGTTCCTTTGAAGTAATTTTAAAACTAAGCATTGAGACTGCTGCATATGCACACACACATGCATGTACACCTGCATGTATATACACATCTTTAATCAAGTTTTAAAAGAATTGCCCACAAACAAAACAACAAGCAAGCAAACAAAACAATTCTGTGCAGCGGTGTTCATGAGAAGCTTCTTTTACTTGTATTATTATAATTTGTATGTGCAGTTGAGTGACGTGCACTTGAATGTAGGCTGTGGGCAGCAGATCCCTTAGAACTGGAGTTATAAGCAGTCACTACCTGTGAATGCTGGGAATGAACTTAGGTTCTCTGCAGGAGCAGTCCGGCTCTAAACTGTTTAACAGTGCTTATGTTAGGCAGAAAACCAAAGCAAATGATTTAGATGAGCAAAATGAGCACATTCATGGAATTGTGTAATTGTGTTTTCCAGTAAAAGGGAGTAAAGTAGTCATACATGTCATTACATAGCTTAATCTTGCAGCATGTGAATTAAAAGAAGCCTATCACAAAGAGTATCTGAAAGAGTATTGTACAGTTTGATTCATGTAGAGTTGTTTCATCAGCAGATATATAGATACAAGGTAGGTTAGTGGTTGCCTTGGGTTAGGAGAAGTGGGAAGATGGAACAAGAGCATAAAAGATAAGCTTATTCTTTTGACGGGGGTGAAATTTTTCTTCTAAATTGTGGTGATGGAGTTGGAGCTGTCAGTACTCTGAAAACAACGCAGACTCACTCTGGTCCTAAGATATATGGAAGGTGTTCTGTGCTACTGTTCTCACATAGTGTCTCAGGCCTCCTTGCAGTTCTGTGTAGTCTATCGTTTTTAATTTCCCTCAAACGTGATTCTTGGGGCTGGAGAGATAGATACCTTAGTCAGTGAAGTGCTTATCTTGCAAGTCTTATGATCTGAGTTCAATTCCCAGAACTCATATAAAAGCTGGGTGTGGTAGCCTGTGCTTTTATTTCTAGAGCCGAGGCAAGTGGATCTTTTGGGTTCATTGGCCTAGCCTAGCTTACTAGGCGAGTTCCAGGCCTATAAGAGACCCTGTCTGTAAAACAGAGATTGGGAACAGATGTAAGATGGCCCTTTAACCTCTTCATGCATGCCCATACACATGCATATATAACTACACAGACATGAATGTGTGAGTGTACCCGCACTTACCTGGGTATCTGTGTAATTACTAAGAATTATGTCACTTTATGGTATATTGACGTTTTACTGTTACTACTTCTGATTTCCTGTCTAGGGCCAAACAGCCTTTGATGTAGCAGATGAAGACATTTTGGGATATCTAGAAGAGTTGCAAAAAAAACAAAATCTGGTATGTTTAACTGCTAAGGATGCTTATGTTAATGAGTTCTCCATAGTGTTGAATTTCAAACAGTTGTGGTATTCTGGTGATATTTCTTACTTCTTACTCTTAAGTAATCAAACAAAATGACAGTGGGCTTAAATAAGGGGCTTAAAGGTTGGTTGCCTATTTCTGTGTCTTGCTTTTTAAAAACTGAGTATTTAAGCATGTTTTCTAATTTCCTAAGACAACATGCTTAAAGGTGTTACCATAAACTCTGAGTTTATAATAGCAGGCCCTAACAAATAAGGAATTTCATAACTAGGAAACAGATTCTATGTAAGTTCCTATCAGCAACCACTGTAAGTAGACAGTGATTCCTGTCTACTTACGGAACTGAAGTTGGAGGAGTTAAGCTTCCCTTTTTATTGCTGGTTAGAATTACTGGATTGTGTTGTTATTTTCAAATTACCAAGTGTTTTTCAAGCTTGTCCTTTGCAGCTAAAATTTAGATCTTTTTATAATGCCATTTTTTAAAATTTTGTTGTCATACTTTGCACTTTGCTAATTCATGTTACCCTTCTTTTTTCTTTACATAATTGTGGATAAAGCTCCATAGTGAAAAACGGGATAAGAAATCTCCACTTATTGAATCAACAGCAAATATGGACAATAATCAACCACAGAAGACCTTTAAAAAGTGAGTAAATTATAATTAGGTTTCCTTACTGTTAATGAATGGAATAACACAATGGCCACTGGAACTACTACTGTGAGTCTGAGGGAGAATAGTAATGCATTTGAACCTTTCGTGTTTGAAATCGCAGCAAGGAAACATTGATTATTGAGCCAGAGAAAAATGCATCTCGCATCGAGTCTCTGGAACAAGAAAAGGCTGATGAGGAGGAGGAAGGCAAGAAGGATGAGTCAAGCTGTTCCAGTGAGGAGGATGAGGAGGACGACTCTGAGTCGGAAGCAGAGACTGGTGAGATTGGAAGAGTGCATTGATTGTAATTGTACTGGGCTTGTAGTTTGGTGTAAGGTAAGAACAGGCTTCCGGTTTAAGCTTTGGTTCATGTTTGCTAAGTAGTACCTGTTGCTGTCTACTTGTCAGGAGGCTGGGGCTAGCCTCTGCTTCTTGCCATGGTGTGTTTAGATTTGAAGAAGGTGCAGAGGCTTATCCGAATGTCCTGGGACTCCTCTAGGATGGTGCAGATAGAGTTTCAGGGTTTCCCAGCATACTGATTACTGTGATTCACTAGCCTAGAAGGCTGGCTCTATGTAAACTTTCCACATTCTCCCTAAGAAATGGTCATGGAGAAGAGGAGAGGGCTACTGAGACAAGCCTTTCCTGAGAGGCTATGGAGTACTTTGTTTAAGACAGTTGAAGATACAGCAGTGTATGTAATAAAAAACACTCAGAAGACTTCAGGTGTAATAGCTCTTGAAGCTCAATTATAACTTCAAATTTTTCTTTTAGTAAAATTAAGATATTATATACAGTTTTCTTTTTCTTTAACATGTATCTTAGCTTTTCTTCCTTCCAAAAAGGTAACTATGAGGGTTTTAAAATAAGTGTTTAGTTTGTGTATACTCTTATAGTATACTCAAGTAATATGTAGCAACTATACTGTAAATACAGGAGTCATAATATTGATAATATTTACTTAATGAGCTTGATGGTTACACATGAGTTCATTATTTGTCCTAGAATGCAAACTCAATGCAGTTAAGATGTTTGACACTTTCCTTCATTGAGTGATTTACTCCCAGTGCCTATAACAATGCTGGAAATAGAGGGACAGTGGGTATTTCTTTTAATAACACCCATTATTTATAGAAAGATGAAATTGTTCATATTTAACTTCAAATTTCTTAGAAGCAAGAAAGTCATATTCTCTGGAACACTTAGCCATATTGACATGACTGTAAGCTAATTATTGTCAAAAGTAATTTTTTAAATATCTTGAATTAATAGTCTTCAATAATAGTTACTTATTCAATACTTAGAAAACTCATGGCTATTGTAGAATTTTTATTTATATTGTTAAGCATTCCAAATTGAAATGTGAGTTAAGATTTCATCCTTTAGTTTCAAGAGTTATAGAAGTTAGGCTCTGTCTGTACTTTTTATTTTCAAATAGGTTTTGGGTTTTGTTTTGTTTTGTTTTCAAGGTTATTAAAAGTTTAGCATGCATAGATTTCTAAAAGCTCCTTTTAAAACCTACCGGTTGGGCTGGAGAAAGAGCTCAGCAGATAAAAGTGAGAGTAGTAGGATTTAGAGCTCTGCAACCTACAGTAGAAAAGATAGGCAGGCAAGGTAGTTACTTGGGATGCCAGACTTCAGGAGGCAGAGGCAGATTCCTGGGGCAAACTAGCTAGCTAGATGAACTGGAGTTGGTAGGCTTCAGGTTTGCTGAGAAATTTGCATGACGTTGGCTTTGGGCCTCTACACGTGTGAACGTATAGTTAAACAAATAATTTTTTAAAAAGATCTATTTGCAAAAAGTAATAAGAGCCATAGAGCCAAATTCCTGTAGAATCTTAACTGGTAACTTTTTGTTTTGTTTTGAATAGATAAGACAAAACCCATGGCTTCTGTAACTAATGCTCACACTTCCAGTGCTCAAGCAGCCCCTGCAGCTGTTACAACTCCTACTCTGTCTTCCAACCAGGGGACCCCTACATCACCTATTAAAAAGGTAAGCCAACATTCTGTATTAAACATGTGTATTCTACTTAAGTACCATTTGTACTAACGAAATAATATAGTTCTCAGCAGGGCGGTGGTGGCGCACGCCTTTAGTCCAAGCACTTGGGAGGCAGAGGCAGAGGCAGGCAGATTTCTGAGTTAGAAGCCAGCCTGGTCTACAGAGTGAGTTCCAGGACAGTCAGGGCTAAACAGAGAAACCTTGTCTTGAAAAAAACAAACAAACAAACAAACAAAAAGTTCTCAATGTTTATAGTTGTTTTCAAAACACCGTATTTTTCTGCTCTTATTTTGTAATTTCCTCTGAGCCATTGTGTGGGGTCTTTTTTGCCTTTTACAATTGATAGTAATTTGATATTATAATGAATAGTTAGTAAATGTTAGTTATTAATTAAAATATGGCAGGAAATCAAAAGTTTTATAATATTTAAATTGGTGGTTGTAGTAGTTTTTATTTCCATTAGGCTATTATTTTGAGGAACATAAGTTTTATATTCTTTGTCTCTCAACTAGAAGTGTATACTGATAATTTCTCACCCCAGAAAGTACTTCATGGAAAGTCAGTTGGAGGCCCACTAGCCACAGGAAAACAATAATCTAGATTTTTTTTTCCCCATCTCATACAAGGTGCCTGGCACGCCTCTGTGAGACCAGTAAAAGCGTGTTAGAACACCAGCCTTCTCCCAGTGTTAGTTGTTTTCACTTTGAGCAAATTATTATCTTCCCTACCAAACAGAACAAAGGTAGATAAATTACTGTTTACAAGTTGGTCGAGAGACAGAGCACAGCGGGGTTGAAGGGAATCCCAAACGCTGCCTTTGGTTCCTCTATGTCCCCTCCATAATACCCCAAAGCTGGGTTTTCCCACTGCTGCGCTACTCTTTCTCAAGTGCAGTGATGAAGAGCTTTTTGCTTCTCTCTTCTTAACTTTCCAGTCTCTTCATAGAAGTTTCTCCTCTGCAGCATGACTTACCTTTAGTGAGCTCACTTGTGCCTTTCTGAATATGTAGACATTGTTTTTCTCCAGAACGTTTAAAAATGTATTTCAGTCACCATTAATACCTCATCCTGACTGTGTCAGTGTGTATCTCCTAGGTACAAATGCATTATCCCTTGCTTCCATAGTAAAATAATGGTGCTTAGGAGAGCTAACTTTGATATAGTACATACTGCATAATCTGCATAATTATAATTGGATCTATGCTAATTAATATATATGTATATGTGCAAGTTTCCCAGATTGTGCTTCAGATAGTATCTTTTCTTGCTACTTCTGTTTTCTCTTTTTTTTTTTTTCAAAGAACACACCAAAGATTCTTTTTTTTTTTAAATTTATTTATTTATTATATGTAAGTACACTGTAGCTGTCTTCAGACACACCAGAAGAGGTCGTCTGTCTGATCTCATTACGGATGGTTGTGAGCCACCATGTGGTTGCTGGGATTTGAACTCAGGACCTTTGGAAGAGCAGTCAGTGCTCTTAACCGCTGAGCCATCTCTCCAGCCCCGCTACTTCTGCTTTCAAACCACATATCCATGTAAAAATCAGACGTGGTGTTTGGTTGTTGTATCTCTATCTGTTGCAGTGTTCAGATTGAAGGGATTTGAGACTGACTTTAATCCCCACTGTTTCTACTCAGTATTGTCATATGCAAGTTGGTTAAAATGTGGTTTTAATTTTTTTAATTGTATATTTTAATTGAGTTTTTTTAACCTGTACAGTCAGTATAACTCTCTCCTAAAACTCTGAGATATGAGGCTGTAACTCAGTAATAAAGTGTTTGTCCAGGAGTCATGAGACCTGGATTTTAATCTCCTATACTAGCAAAAAAATAGATAAATAAAGCTCAACCTAAGAAAAGCCTAACAGCAGGGTGGGGGGTGGGATGTGGAACTGTCAGAAGGGGATAAAGTCTGGACTGTACAAAAAAAAGATAAAGATTTTAAAGAAAGAAGGAAGGAAAGAAGGAAGGCCTAAGGGAAAAAACATAAATTTTCAGTGCTAGAAATATATAGATGTCACCAGTGCATAGTTTGAACATCAGAAAGCTATTGAAATGAGTTGTTACCTTTACTGTTCTAGAGCTCATGTTCTTATAACTATAATTACATATGCTTGATGTGAAATGCTCTTAAACTGTTGTAGCATTTTGAAGACTGTTATCATGTTATAACCAGTACTAGCAAAGTTTATCTGAACTATATTTATATTCTATTTTACTCTAGAACTGTCATGTATTCTTTCCATGAATACTAAATTTGTGTCCCTCCCATTTAGCTCTTGGTTTATCGTCTGTTAAGATCATAGGTTTATTTCAAGTTCTCATAAGCCCCTGCTAATGTGGGCAAACCAGCTCTCTTTGGTAATTTGACTCAGCAATTCCTTTCATAAAGACGAAAAAATTTGGCAGTAGATTTGTTGTGTTGGGTTATCTTCTTCTCAAGCCAGCCTTAGACTTAGCTCACTTCTCAGCTGAGACTTAGTCACTAGCTGAAAGGAATTTGTGTCTGGATTAGCTTGATGGAATAAGAATATTATTCTTGTAAAGAAAAATATTTAATTCAAATCTTAGTCTTGATTCTGTAATTAAATTGAATTAAACATATACATCTACTTCTATACTTTGTATACTTGGGAAATCTCTGTTCTCAGATTTCAACCATCATGTGACTTCCTTGAAGATCATACTTTGAGTTCACATTCTTAAGGTTTATAACCAATTTTGTCATAACTAAAAAATTAGGTACTCAAAACCTAAATTACTTTTGCTGATAGAAGAGTCTTACAGTATGGTATACATATATGTATATCAATATTTAGACTTTTTATCTATTTTAAGGTTTTGCCTTTAAACATTAAGAGAGACTTAGCAAATTCAAATTTCCTATGAATGAGTTTACAAGTACATCTTAAAGGTTTTCAGCAGAGTTCTAATTTCGGTTTTAAATCAGTACTCAGCTTTTAATACTAACACAGTTATCTTAGGCTGTTCAGCCTTATCTGTCAGAGTCCAGACTATGGATTCGTGGGCACTCACTCCAAGAACTAGGTCCCAGATGGAAGCACGCAACACAGCATTACATGTCACTTGTCTTCTTTTAGTATACAAGGTTAATTTAGCTAAAGATAGATGTGTTCGGCTTTCTTGCCTTAAGTTTTAAACCCAAACTAAAAGAGAAAAGGCTTGTGAATAATGGCAAGCTCATAATCTGTGGGGATCTTATGATTGAAACCATTAGCTTGGTCTAGGAGTACAGCCTAGCGACAGAACTCTTCCCAGTGTGTATAATGCTCAGTATTTCACCTCCACACACACACACAGACACACACACACAGACGCTGAAATTAAACAACAACAACAAAAAATCAACTTGATTTTAGACCTTAAGTCATTAGTTAATAATACATTGGGACTTTCTCTAGTCAAAGTAAATATTGTTGGGATTTCAACAACTCACAATTTCAAGTAAGTGTGAACTATATTTGTCTACTAGCTAGTAAAAATTCAGAATTTTCTTAGAATTGGTTATTCTGATTCACTGACTACTTAGTTTGCTGAGCAGAACACTAATTATATGAAGACTGATTTATGCTGTGGGTATATACCATACACCAGTATAAGTGTCCTGGTTCTAGAAAGCAATGTAAAGGTAAGGAAATTATATTCAATTTGAAGTAATATAATAAGAGCATTTGAGATAGATAAAGGGATCAGTAGCCAGCGCCTTGCCATCAAGTTTGCATAACTTAACAAGAGAAACAATGAGTGTGCAGGCATGGTATCTAATAGGGGAAGGAACTGAGAAGTTTAGTGTCATGGCACATATATACAGAAAAGGCCAGAAAATGGGGGTAAATGATGGATGCCTTCATTCTAGGGTAATAATAACTTATTTCCACATAAGAAATCCAAGGAAATGTGGGAACAGTGCTTTGAGAGTTCATTCTCTATAAGGCTCCTCTGGCAGTTTCTGTGTGAGTACATGTGATGAGGATGAGATCCTGAGGGAATATGGCCCACAGTGATAGATATACAAATAAGAGATACAGCCTTGAGCCTTAGAAATAGAGAGCTGATAAAGTTAGAAGGAAAAGTATGTGATTGATACATGTTAAGTTTAAGGCCTAAATGCAATTTTAAGTACTCTGTCTTATAGGTAAATAAAATAAAAGTCTAGGGCTAGCAAGATGACGGATGGATAGGTAGGTAGATAGATAGATAGACAGACAGACAGACAGACAGACAGACAGACAGACAGATAGATAGATGATAGGTAGATAGATAGATGATAGATAGATAGATAGATAGATAGATAGATAGATAGATAGATAGATAGATAGATGGATAGGTAAGTACATAGATAGATAGATAGGTAGATAGATAGATAGGTAGGTAGATAGATAGATAGATAGATAGGTAGGTAGGTAGGTAGGTAGATAGATAGATAGATAGGTAGATAGATGATAGATAGATAGATAGATGATAGATAGATAGGTAGGTAGATAGATAGATAGATAGATAGATAGATAGATAGATGGATGGATGGATGGATGGATAGATGGATGGATAGATAGATAGATGGATGGATAGGTAGGTAGATAGATAGATAGATAGATAGATAGATAGATAGATAGATAGATAGGTAGATAGATGATAGATAGATAGATAGATAGGTAGGTAGATAGATAGGTAGATAGATAGATAGATGATAGATAGATAGATAGGTAGGTAGATAGATAGATAGATGGATGGATGGATGGATGGATGGATGGATGGATGGATGGATAGATAGGTAGGTAGGTAGGTAGGTAGGTAGGTAGATAGATTAGATGGATAGACAGATGAACAGACTGACTGACTGACTTTGAATTAAGAAATTTAAGACTACAGGCAGTGGTGGCACACGCCTTTAATCCCAGCACTTGGGAGGCAAAGGCAGGCAGATTTCTGAGTTCAAGGTCAGCCTGATCTACGGAGTGAGGCCAGGACAGCCAGGGCTACACATAGAAACCCTGTCTCAAAAAAATCGAGAGAGAGAGAGAGAGAGAGAGAGAGAGAGAGAGAGAGAGAGAGAGAGAGAGAGAGAGAGAGAGAGAGAAGGAAATTTAAGGCTAATAATTTAAGGGTTGGGGTAGAGATTTTAGAATAAATTTAATAAATTTAATATTTAACTTGAAAGAGAAAACTACTCTCAATCCTTGGCAGAGGGAGAAAGGTAGCCTAGACTACCTGGGAACAGATTCTTGGAGTACTTGAGTTGAAAGAGTAGACAAGGGCAGGTTGTTAGCCAGAAAGACTAAGAAAGTGTAGATATGGTGTCCTTTTATAAAAGCAAAAGAAGAAAATGTTCAGGTAGAGAATTACAGTCATGTATTCAGTAGATTTCTTCATGTACCAAATCAAAATGAAAGGGACTTTTACACATCTGAACCAGGTCTTGAATCTAAATCCTTGATGTTTAAAATGGGAGTTTATCAAAAATGGGAGTTAATCAACTGCTAAAATATAGTGATGTCATTTTTAAAATTGATATTACTGCTCTGGTTGAGTCATGTCTAAAAGAGCAATAGTAGCATTTCATTGTGTACATGTGGTGTTACATTAAGATAACTCATACTGAGTTATGAGAACTTAGGATAGACAGGAGTAGACCTTTTTTACATGTGGGCCTCTGCTATACAAGTAAACATTACCTACTGTCTGTTTGCTTAGTCACAGTGGAAAAACATTTCATTTTGCAGGAGATGCAGTTGGAGCAGGGATTCACAAAATAGGCCTGTTTTTGCATAGCAAACAAGCAAAGAATGTTTTTAATATTTTTAAATATGTAATGTGCTACTTTCTGACACATTCAAATTTCATTACCCCTAAATAAACTTTTATTAGAGCATAAACATATTCATTCACTTATAATCTATCTTTTACAAAGCCCAAAGTGTTGCTTGGTGTGTATGCATGTTACCAAAATGCATAGCTATTTGTGGTCAAGCATAATAGTGCACACACTGATGATCCAGCAGTAAAGAGGCAGAGGCAGGATGGCTGGTCAAAGCCAGCTTGGACTGTACACTGGGACACATAGGGAGGACAGAGCTAACCAGCTACTCCAATAAGATCACAGTACCCAGCTGGGCAGTGGTGGCGCACGCCTTTAATCCCAGCGCTTGGGAGGCAGAGGCAGGCGGATTTCTGAGTTCGAGGCCAGCCTGGTCTACAGAGTGAGTTCCAGGACAGCCGGGGCTACAGAGAAACCCTGTCTCGAAAAACCAAAAAAAAAAAGAAAGAAAGAAAGAAAGATCACAGTACCTTATGTAGAATTCTTGTTACTTTGTTTGACATCCTGAAATAATTGAGGATGCATTTGGGGACCTGTGAACTAAGTAGACTGTTGATGGAAATGAATTACAAGCTACCAGAAGTATTGTGAAGAAGCGGTCCCTAGCACCATGATACTGTGACTAAAGTTCTGCTAACCTGCAGTTTGAGCAGATTTTGACCATGAGTGCAAAAGATTTTTCTTTTTATTTCACAATACCTTCTTATGGGACTGGTGAGATGGCTCAGCAGGTAAGAGCACTGACTACTCTTCCTAAGGTCCCGAGTTCAAATCCAGCAACCACCAGGTGGCTCACAACCACCCGTAATGAGATCTGACGCCCTCTTCTGGTGTGTCTGAAGACAGCTACAGTGTACTTACATATAATAAATAAATCTTAAAAAAATACCTTGTTATATTTAGTTGATATAATCTCTCCTCTGTGCATTGAACAATAAAATTCTGGAATTGAAAAGGTAAAGTTGATAAAGTAAGTTATTTAATGATAATAACTAATGTACTTTAAGGATGATAATGTTTTAACTAAAATGTACAAATTAATGTTTATTAGGAAAAATAAACAGTAAATTTAAAGTTAAAATATTTTAAAATACTACTAAATCAAGTTTACTTAGAAAATACCACTTATTAAATTTCCACCTAGGGTGTGTAAATCACTGAAAACAAAATTCATATGAAGTAATTTTTTACTCATGTGCTGTATCTCTCTGTGTGCCATTAACTGGGTAAGAATTTTCTTTATTAGATTCTTCCCAATTACCTCTTAATGAGACTAGACTTGTTTTAGTGGCTTTCAAAGGTCAGGCCATCACACATAGTTACTGGATTATAAAATTGAAATATAGGGGAAAAGTGTGGTTGATTTTTTTTTTTTTTTCTTTTAACCTCCCTTTTCTGTTCTCATACTTTCAATCTGTATCCCTTGACCTGTCTTATTTTAATTGGCTTTAGTTTGATTTCATTGCTTCTCTCATGCCTGTGGAGTCAGTAGATCCCGCATCATGGAGGCAGGGCTTGCGCAAAACTGGCATTGTGCTGGTGCCCAGTAAGGGCGAAAAGTCCATGGTGAGGCATTTCTATGTGCAGAATGTATACTGGTTACGGCATAACAAGCTTCATGAGTGTGGGTGTCAAAGACGCATGGTCTAAGTCCTTACAGTGTGCTCATGTGTTCTCTGCATCTGCATCATAATTTTCTGTGTGATATGAAGTGTGTAGTGTGTGTTTATAAAGCTAACCTCTAGAAAGGTGGTCTATTTATTTACTCTTTAAGGTTTAGACTTTTATATTTTTGCCTTATGACATTAACCTTAGTAAATGTGTTTTCTCCTGAAACTTATCACTTAAAATTTTAGACATTATCTGTAAATAAATTATTTCCAAATTAAGGAGTGATTGGTTTTGATAACTTGTTTCTGTCTTTTATGAAATAAAAACAGTTTCCAACATCAACTACAAAAATTTCTCCCAAAGAAGAAGAAAGAAAAGATGAGTCTCCTGCCTCCTGGAGGTTAGGACTTAGAAAGACTGGCAGTTATGGTGCCCTGGCTGAGATCTCTGCAGCTAAAGAAGCCCAGAAGGAGAAAGACACTGCAGGTGTGATACGATCAGCTTCAAGTCCAAGACTCTCATCCTCTTTGGATAATAAAGAAAAGGTAATAGATGGATGTTCTAGTAAGCAACCGTTAGACCTTAGGTATCAACTTAACTCACCAACTTTATTAATGTAGAATGTTCCTGTCTTGTGAGTGCCTGGAAAGGCAGTTGTGTTTGTTTAAAACAAGAAATTTGGGGAGATACTAAGCTTTTAAAACTCCTTAATATTTTTTTAGATTTATTTGTTTGATACATGTGTTTTGCCTATGTGTATGGAAGTGAACCACATGAGTGCCTGATACGCACAGAAGTTAGAAGATGTTGGATTTCCTGGAACTGGAGTGACAAATGGTTTTAAGTCCACTGTGTGGGTGCTAAGAAACAAATCCAGTTCCTCTGCAAGAGCATCGAATGATCTTAACCACCGAACCATCTCTCCAGCCCTCCAGATCATGCTTTTTGAATAGAATGTTCTAGGGAATGAATAAGTTTATTTTATTTATTATTGAATCCGTTTCCCAGAGTTAAGGAATGCAAATTTTTTTCTAGCATGTAAGCATGATCAAGCTTAGTTCAATTATTATTTGTAATTGCCAGGCAAGCTTTTTTATCTTATACAAGTAAGTATCTTTGTCTTAATGAGTTTTAACTATATTTAACTATATTTTGAAAGACAATGTTTCTATTGCATCAAATGGGTACAATCAAACTTGCTCTCTTACTGGATTGTCTGTGATTGGGCTTCTTAAGGCTTTTTTTCAATACAGTTTTTCTTCTCTTGAGTGTTACCTTGTATTAGACATTCTGATATGAGGTTTCTTTTCTATTGACGTTAATGTTTTGCTTTCTTATAACTTTATCGTCCTTTTTTCCAAGTATATTGGCAATGTGGAAGTATCTCCAATACTACTTACTCTCAGCCACATATCAAAGTAATACAATTTAGATAATGTATCTTAATATTTAAAAGCATGAATTGTTGTAGTTGTAAGCAGCTTATATAACTAAGTGGCTCCTTGTTGAACTGTATTTGAACCTTATTTCTTCAAAAGAAATAAACATATTTTAACTTATTACATTAGCTTTATAAAAACCTTAGAAAAAGTCATTAATATAAGATTTTTTCCCTTTCATTAAGTAATTTATTTTCTTTTTTTTTTTTTTTTAAGATTTATTTTATTATTATATGTAAGTACACTGTAGCTGTCTTCAGACACACCAGAACAGGGTTTGTCAGATCTCATTATGGATGGTTGTGAGCCACCATGTGGTTGCTGGGATTTGAACTCAGGACCTTTGGAATAGCAGTCAGTGCTCTTACCCGCTGAGCCATCTCACCAGCCCAAGTAATTTATTTTCTAATTTTAGCCTAAGGAGCATGAAAAGAGAACTGGTTGAGCTGGCTATTGTTCATTGCTTTTGTAGGACCTCATTGATTTGTATGAGTATTAAAGTTCTAGGAAAGTACTGCACAGTAAACTGTGTAGTCATATAAGTATACATCATTTAAAACCTTTTCTTTATATTTTCATCACAATTTTTTTCATTCATGACTTTTCTGTTGTCAGGAGAAAGATAATAAAGGAACAAGACTTGCATATGTTGCCCCTACAATCCCAAGGCGACTAGCCAGTACGTCTGACATTGAAGAGAAGGAGAACAGGTGAGATGGCTGTGTGCATCCCTGCAGAGTCTGCAGTGTTAGCATTGGTGTTACTATGTGAGGACCGTAAGTATGGAGGCAGGCATTCAGGAAGAGAGAAGATGGTCCAGAACCAGCAGAATACCAGGTACACAGTCCTGAGGGACAAGAATGCACAAGCTTAGTATGTTCCTAAATAGTAAGGAAAGCTTTGCTGCTGAGCCAGAGAGAGAGGAAATCAAAAACAAAGAATACACTAATAGGTTCAGAAACATAGAAAAGGGGAACCCAGCCAGATCATAGTAGCAGCACGTGCCTTTAATCCCAGCACTCAGGTGGATCTCTGGGTTCTCAGATAGCCTGGGCTACACAGAGAAACCCTGACTTGAAAAAAAAAAAAACAAAACAAAAAAAACAAAAAGCAAAAAAGGGGGGAAACACTATGCGTGGTCACCGTCAGGGTTTGGGGGTTTTTGTTTTTTTAATTAATTTCTTATTTTTTTAGTCTTAAGTGTTAGAGTGCTTTAGTGTCTAGTTATGTATCTTCATTTTTTTCAGCTAACATTTTATATATTGTATATGTTCTCAACATTATTTTTCTCAGTATATAATATATCATATAGTATGTCTATATATCTGTCTCATGCTGTGAATCACGGTATTTTGTCTTATAAATAATATGCTTATAAATGCTCTTATTTAGGGTTATATACTGACTCCTAGAACTAAAATTCCTCCTCCTTTTGAGTAAATATCCTGAAGTTTTCCTATGAGATTTTACTTATATCTACTCTTGTTCACTAGTATGTGCCTTTCTTAACCTTCTGGTTAAGATCACCTACCAGAATCTGAAAGCTGTTGTTTTCACAGAGAGTCTTCAAGTTTGCGAACAAGTAGTTCTTACACAAGAAGAAAATGGGAAGATGATCTTAAAAAAAATAGTTCAATCAATGAAGGATCCACTTACCATAGAAGGTATGACATACTTTATAAAAATAGCCCTTGATTTAATATCAGTTATGCAAATCTTTTTTAAACTCTTACATCTTTTTGTGTGCTAAATTTAATTTAGAGACACAGTAAATATAAACATGGTGTGGATTTACTCTAACTTCTCCTCTGCTTATATATTTAATTAAACTTGGTATATTATGAAATGTCTTTTAACACTTTTAAAGGAACTTCTTATGTCTGATTAAATCATCTGAAATGGGATATTATCATAATTGATTTAGCTATTGTCTATGATCTGGAACATTTGTTTGGACTAGAACTCAGAGCTATGAAAGCATATCCGTTTAGAATCTTGATGCTATTATAGTGGAGACTGGGAGACTTCTACTCAGTTCTGCAGAAAGCAAGAAGAATAAGATGTGAACACATACACCATAGACACGGGTCACTCCTGAGGAGTTAACCCATTGTGAAAAACTTTTCTTCGGGTGGGCCAAATGCCTTATTTTCATTGAATAAATCTACTTCACATTTTTCGGTCAGCCTAGCATGACCATTTTTGGTCTAGCATATTCTGAAAATGTTCAGTGTTAGACTGTTATTGAAGGCTTTGGGAGGAAGAGGCATAAAATTCTACACCATCAAATCAGTAAAAGTAATCTATACTCTAGCAAGTTGTAGACCCAACTCTTGGTGCTGGAGCTGGTGGTCTGATTAGGAACACAGTTTGTTTTCTACTGTGTGCGATTGTGTGATATCTAAGATAGTGAATGTAGAATACACATACAGACACATCCTATATAGAAATGCCTCTTTCCTTTAGTTGCTCCTTTGGTAGAAGACAAGATGATTTGATTAGTTGTAGTGTTCCAAGCACCACATCAACACCAACAGTTACCTCTGCAGCTGGGCTTCAGAAAAGCCTCCCGTCCAGCACAAGTACTACTGCAAAGACTCCCCCGGGTTCTTCCTCCGCAGGCACACAGAGCAGGTGAGTCACAGAGACATTCTGTGTTCAGGTCTACTGTGTGCTTATGTGCGTGCATGCATCATTGTGTAGATGAATTGGGGCTCTGGATTTTTTTATTTACCGTATCAAAATTGCTCTTAAGCAAAAATTGGTTACAACGACAAAAAAAAACAAAAAAACAAGCAATTATGCATGTCTGGGGAAAAAAATATTGTCTTAAATCATATTGCTTAAAATAAAAATTTATTTCTTTGGCAGCTCTGCGTGAGCTGTTTGATTACTAATCTTGTGTTTTTAAAAAATCCATCCCTGTGGTCACATGTTTTCAGCTTCTAGAAATTGCTTTCGTTGTTTAGCTGTTTTCCTTTTCTCTTTTTGTGTTGCTGCTTATGATGCTATAGTACCTCAAATCGTTTGTGGGCTGAGGATAGTACTGAGAAAGAAAAGGACAGTGCTCCTACCGCAGTGACCATTCCTGTGGCTCCAACTGTTGTAAATGCTGCAGCTTCTTCTACCACCACCCTGACTACAACTACTGCTGGCACTGTTTCCTCCACATCAGAGGTCAGGGAGAGACGCAGGTGTGTACAGGTCCTCACAGTACTAGTTCTGCTGATATGCTTGGCCAGTTTCTGGTATTGTGTGTTCTTTGCTTGTTTGTTTTGTTATTCTCGGAAATGTGATATGTATTAGTAATTACTTTTCTGTTGCTGTGCTAAAATACTTTGACCAATGCAACTTATAGAGGAAGGGGGTAGGCTGGAGAGATGGCTCAGCGGTTAAGAGCACTGACTGCTCTTCCAGAGGTCCTGAGTTCAATTCCCAGCAACCATATGGTTGCTCACAACCATCTGTATAGTGTATTCATATATAAAAAATAAATAATTTTAAAAAAAGGAAGAAGAAGAAGAAGAAAAAGGGATTTTTTTTGCTTATAATTTCAGAGTGTTAGAATGCATAATGTCGGGGTAAAGGTGGCAGACAGCTGTGGCTAGAGCAAGGTGCTGAGAGCTCCTCACATTTTCAACTACAGCCCAGGAGAGAGGAAGAGCTGGGAAGGGCAGGGAGCTTTAATATCCTAGAGCCCATTACCAATGGCATACTTCCTCCAACAAGGTCTCACTTCCAAAGGCCCCTCAAGCAGCTCTACCAACTGAAGACTGAGTGTTAAAAGATATGATCCTAAAAGGGAATTCTCATTCAAACTGCCACAATGACCATTTCTCTTAATAGGCTAATAAATGAAATGTCGTGTATTGATTCCAGCCTAGGTAAATGGACACAGCTAGCAGTTATTAGCAGTTAGACGTTTTAGTCATCTCTGAAAGATTTATGTTTGGGACAATCAAAGGAAAAGCCAGACAACTGTCTTCTTAGCTTTTAGCATCTTAGTGTTATTTGAAATTGTGTGTGTGTGTATGTGTGTGTTGTGAAGACTTAAAGATACTTGCAAGAAATAATACACAACATACCAAGATAAATTGTTCTTGTTACAAAGGAAATAGATGTATTTTAAACAGTTTTGATTTTAATTTTCATTATAAGATTTGTGGGCTGGCTGTGTAGCTTAGTGGTAAAGCCATTGCTTCCCACACAAGTCCCAGGTTCACTCTTTCATCTTCCTCCTTCTTCCCAGGTCTTTTCCCCTCTGTCTCCTTATTTCTCCCTCTTTGTCCTTTCGTTTGCTTCCTTCCTTTTTTTCTTCTTCACTGGGAGTCAGACAAGGGGCTCCGTCTATTATTGAGTTACACTGGAGACACTTGGGTCATAACACTTATAAATCAGCGTTTCTGTATAAAAGAAAGGTCCTTGCTGTACAGACTTTTTCAACTTCCAGAATCCATTCTATCTCTAAGATCCCATGCTTTTAATTTAAACAAAAGTCTCAATGACAAATAAAATGTAATGAATATCCCTTCAGAATCAGCAATTATTTCAGATCCAGGATGAGTCTCTCCTCCCATCTTTCCTCCCACCTCAGTGCTAGGCTCAAAACCAGTGCCTTGTGTATTCTGGGACAGCTCTAGCACTCAAACTGATTCTTACGTCAGCAAGATTGTTCATTGATTGCATTTAAGAAAAGAATTGAAAAGTGTATGGCTTTTAAAATTATTCTTAATTTTAGTGGATGATTTTAAAGATTAAAAAATAAATGTTTGCCGGGCGGTGGTGGCGCACACCTTTAATCCCAGCACTTGGGAGGTAGAGGCAGTCGGATTTCTGAGTTCGAGGCCAGCCTGGTCTACAGAGTGAGTTCCAGGACAGCCGGGGCTACACAGAGAAACTCTGTCTCAAAAAAAAATAAAAAATAAATAAATGTTTAATAAATTGTTAAATACAACAAAGATTATTCTAATGGCATAAGAAAAAAATGTATATCCTTTTTTCTGTCAACTGTAAGCAGTCTTTATTACTTAAACACTGTCACAGTTTTGCCTTTCAAAAAGAGCTTTTAAAAAGTGATCTGGGTGTAACACCATCGTTACTAGGGTGGAATCCTCAGTTAAAGACAGAAAGGTAAAAACAGGCTCCTTCATAGAGAATTTGCAGAGCCGACCACACTCTGATTTTCCAGGTTTTTTCATTTAGCTTTCAGACCCTTTGTCTTAGTTCCCATGATTTCTGCTGCCTGGCAGTCCTTTCTGCCTTCAGGGCCTCAGCCTATCTCTTCCTGGATCTCTTGTCTGTCTCTAGGTGTTGGCAGTAGTTACACCTTAACTGTAGAAATATGGTGATTTGGCAGTAGTTACACCTTGGCTGTAGAAATGTGGTGACAGATGAAGGCCCACTGACATTTGCTTTGATCGCAGAGGTGAGCTCTAGAGTGGTGCACCACCTTGAACACTGCCTTCATCGTGTATTCCCAGTGCCATTCTTGCAGGGGTTTGTGAGAGTCAACAGACCCCTTCACTGTGTCTGCCCTGCTGGGCCTGTAGTCTCCCAGATGCAGAGCTGCCGATTTCTTTAGCTTCTTTTCCTCTTGCCTGTGCTTAAATTCCATTTCTAGCTGTGGGAAGATGCATCTGGTCACTCTCCCGGAAATTACAAGTGATAATAGCAGTCTGGTACTTAGCCTTGGAGCTTGAACCTCTCCTTGCTGTAAACTCCTAGGTATTCTATTTCTGAGATGACTTCCTGCTGAAGGCTGGCTTGGAAATGAGTCTCTTGAAAGCCTTCCATGGTTGTGTCTCTTGACCTTGTTTCTGTTCCATATTCTAGAGAGTCTGTCCTGTTTCAGTAATACCTAAAGTAATTTTAGTTTCTAGACTTTCACATGAAATAGTTAACTGGGAATTTTTATAAGTTGTTAGCTTTTTCTAGTTATCTTTTCGCTAAATTCTACCAGTGAATCTAAAATATATATAATGATTTATTTGTCTTAAAATATATACATAGTGGCAAAAAATATATTGGGCAGGGCTAGGAGTTTGGCTTAGTGATGAAATACTTGCTAGCAAGTGTACAGTCCTAGGGTTGGTAATTAGTGCTAGAAAAAAAAAGTTAATAAATTGTGACTGAAAAAATTAAATATATTTATCCTATTAGGTATTTTAAGATATAATAAAGTTATGTAGCACACTGTTCAGTTATTCTAGTTGAACAGGATTGTATCTAATTCCTCCTTTCTTTTTAGGTAAAAATTTGAATGCCTTAATTTTTTGTTAATTTATTTGTGGGTTGCTGGGGTGTCATGTATCTGTGGTGTTTGTAGGTGCATGCATACTTGTGCACATATACCTTTCCGCATGCTTTCTTAACAAGAGTTTTTCAGTAAACACACTCTGTCTTCCAAATCTGCCTCTCTCAGCCCTTAATACTGCAGTTATAAGCATGTGCAGCCATGCCCAGCTTTTATATAGGAGCCAAGGATTTGAACCCTGGCCCTCATGCTTACACAGCAAGTTTTCTACCCCTCAAGCCATCTTTACAGCCCCCTGATAAATAATGTTTGTTTAAAAGTAGAGAAAAGCTAACATCAAATGGTAGGCTATACTAGCAGATGATTTCAGAGTAAGTGCTTGTTATTTACCGTAATTTTAGATGCGCAGAAGCGCCTGACAAATAATACTGCATTTACATGGAACCAGTGCTTTATATGGTTATTCTCTTCCACTGTCTTTTTAATATTTCCTCCAAGCTAGACAGGCTGGATCATGCCTGTAATCCCAGCACTCAGGAGGCTGAGACAGAAAAACCACAAGGTTAAGGCCAGTCTGGGCTTAAATAGTAATTTCCAAGCCAGTCTGGACTACATAGAAAAACTCTATTAAAAGGAAACAAAACAAAAATATATTTTCTCTGAAAAGAAAAGGCTAAGTGTGAAGTAAGAAGGCTATTACTCAGTTTTTTAAGTATATAATATGGTTGACCAATTAAAATATCATTATAAGTAAATCTGTTTCAGCTAATAAATAAAACTTTGTAGAATAAATCATTAGAAAAATCTTTGTATTTTATGTGTATGAGTACACTGTAGTTGTACAGGTGGCCTTGAGCCATCATGTGTGTGGCTGCTGGGAATTGAACTCAGGACATCTGCTGGCCCGCTCGCTCCAGCCTAATACACTGTAGCGGTCTTCAGATGCACCAGAAGAGGGCATCAGATCTCATTATGGGTGTTTGTGAGCCACCATGTGGTTGCTGGGATCCGAACTCAGGACCTTTGGAAGAGCAGTCAGTGCTCTTACCCATTGAGCCATCTCGCCAGCCCTAGAAAAATCTTTTAATTAAAAAGAAAAACATTGCCTGGTCTACAGAGTGAGTTCCAGGACAGCCAGGGCTATACAGAGAAACCCTGTCTCGAAAAACCAAGAAAAAAAAAAAAAGAAGAAGAAGAAAAACATTGAATTGATTAAAAGGCCATGGTTTTATTTTAATTGCAGTCAGATATTACATATAAAATTAAAGTACACAGATTTTACAAGCCATTCAACTGGTAGTTTATCCCTTTAACAAACAGTTATGAGAAATTAACATTCATGGAAATTTGGAAGTAAATTTAAAAAATAATCCAGGCTTATTGAAATAAAAGGTGAGTTTATGGATTTAGATCCAAACTAGTATTTAGGTGCGATTTGGTAAGAAAGTATTCTTCTGTGGGGGCTGGAGAAATGGCTCAGCAGTTAAGAGCACTAGCTGTTCTTCCAGAGGACCCAGGTTTAATTCCCAGCACCCAGATGACAGCTCACACTTGTTTGTAACTTCAGTTCCAGGGCTTTTGACACCTTCACACAGACATTCATATAGACAAAGCACCAATGAACATAAGCTAAAATTATTATTTACTTGCCGTTACTTACCTATCAAAGAAATTATTATTATTATTATTATTATTATTATTATTATTATTATTATTATTATTATTATTCAGTTACAGAAGAGATGTTCATCCAGATAGACATAGTGCTGCTGTGACACAGGATTTAACACTATCATGGTAAAAATCTATCAAGAACATAGGTGCTAAAAGGACGTAAAACAAAAACAGTCACATCTTTCTGACCGAGACGTGATGCTCAACCGATGAGGATGCACAGTATTTCTTGAAACCAGGCTTTCTTAGGGTTTCTGTTGGTGTGACAAACACCATGACCAAAGCATCATGGGGAGGGAAAGAGTGATTTCAGCTCATAGCTTGCTGTCCACTCACTGTCCAGGGAAGCTGGGGCAGGAACTGATGCAGAAAGGCCATGGAGGGGTGCTGCTTACTGACCTGCTTTCTTAGAGAACCCACAACCCCTGCCCACAGTGAGCTTGGCACCTTGCATCAGTTATCAGTGGAGAAAATGCACTACAGGGTTGCCCATGGCCCAATCTGTTGGGGCATTTTCTCAACTGAACTTCCCTCTCCAAATGACTCCAACTTGTGTCAAGTTGACATAAAACAAACTAGCACAAAGACTATAAAAACAGCCTAAGTCAAAATAATTGCTGTGGTACAATTTTGCACTTCTGTAAATTTGCTCACTGTCCTATTGAAGGAAAAAAAAGACCATATTTGACCTTTCCTGACTGACTTGCTCTCAGTTACTGTAATCACAGTAGAAGCAACAAGAAAGCAGTCTTCTCACCCTGGTTCAAACTAGGTTTCACCTAACTGCCAAGATTGAAAACCACTGATGAGAAATAAATTTGTCATCTGCCAGTACTTATCTGAGAAAACAGATGCTAAGAACAATTAATCATATATTCTAATCTTAGCAAACTTCAGAAACAGTCAGAAATATGAACAGTAACGAATGTGTTCCCAATGTTTAAGGAGTTGAAGCCCTCCAAAGAATTTTAAAAGACCACTGCAGATGGAGTGTGAGTCTGCTACTAGATTCTCCGAGTTTAAAGGGCTCATGGAAGAGAGGCAAATGGCATAAAACTTACAGCTGCCTGCAGAGCTTATTAAAAAACAGGGAGTAAGAAGCTGAGGTGAGCAGTAAAACTGGCAGAGGAGCAGTCAAGTAAGGAAACTGGCCTTGGAGAGCACAGCGGGGCATGCACTAACCCTTACAGAGAAAGTAGAGGATTCTGTAATGTGTTCAGACAGAGGGAGTTCAGTGGCAAAAGTGGTCATGATTGAACTACCCCAAGTAATCCTGCTTATGAGGGGCAAAGCTTCGTCTCCTTTTGAAATTATTCGATTTTTGTTCAAAATGTGAACAAAACTATGATTTCTACTCAGTATAAATAATAATAGGACTGTGAAGAGTGTCCCCATGTCAGTAGAGACATTCTGACATTTACAGTAAAGACTTTAAGTCAGACATCTGCACAAGTCATCTAAGACTGTTACAGCAAAGCAAAACAGGCCAACATGGATGGCATAAGGGATTTGGAGTCAGGTTTATGAAGGAGGATGTACTTAAAAATGTTTTAGGTATAGAAAAGATAAAACCTTCACTCCCAGTTTTTTTGTTTGTTTTTTGGTTTGGTTTGGTTCGGTTGTTTGAGACAGGCTCTCTCTGCTTAGCCCTGCAGACTAGGATGGTCTCAAACTTAAACAGAGAAATGCTCACCTCTGCCTCTCAGGTACTGAGATTAAAAACGTGTGCCATCACATACCCAGCCCCTTCCCTCCTTTTTTATATAATAAAAAATAACAGAACTTGGCTCGTTAAGTGGGCAGTGCTAATAAGTGGACATGTGGGCCATTAGAGAAGTAATGTGGAATGAGTTGGTTCTTAGCGGAGATTAGGATCATCCTCTCCGTTTCTGTGAATTGGCTCTGTCCCGATGAAATGCTTATGTCTCTCTCTTTCAGTAGAGTAAAACATAGTCTTCAGTCCTCTCATTTCTTCTTTAAGATTAAGGTATGTTATTTTTAAAATTAAGACCATTAAATATAGAAAGGAAGAAATCAACATGCTATACTAAGTATAACTGGTTCCTGTCCAGAAAGAATTGGTCATGGGCTAAAGAACCTACTCGGTGGTTGGGAGCACTTGTTCTTCTTGTGAGCCCAGTTTCAATTCCCAGCACCCACATGGTGGTTCATAGCCCTCTGTATGTAACGCTACTCCCAGGGGGACCCAATGGTCACTGTGAGCATTAGGCAGGCAAGTAGTACAGACATACATATAGATAATACACCCATACACTTAAAATAAAAATTAAATAAGAATGGTCACATTGCATTAGTGAGTTTCAAAGCCAGGTACAAACACTTTCTGAAGATTATTTTTTAACCCATTAAACACTATGCTTGCTTGTTTTAATCACAAACATTGATAAGTATTTCTACTCATAAATATTGATGCTCCAACTAACAGCTTTTTATTTATTACTGTAGGTCATACCTCACTCCTGTTAGGGACGAAGAGTCTGAATCCCAAAGAAAAGCAAGATCTAGACAAGCAAGACAGTCTAGACGGTCAACACAGGTATATCTAATGTGTATAATATAGAGAACATATATATGTGTACATATATATATATATATACTTAATATAACATATATATACATATGTGTGTATATATATATATATATATATATATATATATATATATATATATATATATATATACTTAATACATGAGTTTTCATTTTCACTCTGTGGAAAAAATCAGAAAAGATAAGGATGATGTAGTAATCCTTCCATAGCTTTTGTGTATAAGTTTATGCATTTGGTATCTAATTAGTATCTTTTGTCTCTTTGAATGTTGTTTCTTTTAATCCCCTATTCCTAATTTGGTTTTTGGCACAGAGCGTATTCATAAGTGTTAATATGAATCAATTATATGATGCCTTTTTTTTCTTGGTTTTCAAGACAAGGTTTCTGTGTAGCTCTGGCTATACTGGAATTGGCTCTGTAGACCGAGCTGGCCTGTAACTCAAAGATTCCCCTGCCTTTGCCTCCCAAGTGCTGGGATTAAAGACATGTGCCACCACCACCCAAACATATGGTACCTTATAATTATTAAAGTCTTTTGAATATGTAGAGGTGCAGGGATGGCGAAGAGGCCTAGTGCTCAGTATAGAAAACAGCAGCTGGGAAGATGTAAGAGGAGTGTCTCTCTGGCTGGTTACTGTCTCACTTCCTATTCAGCATTGTGATTATGATAACTGCCTTTCCTGCTGATGAGAAACTCCATAGTGTAGGTGCAGCTGTTTGAACCTTGCCGTTACTTGCCTAACAAAGCGTTACGGTTATTGGGTCTTAAGTTATAACTTTCCCAACTCCTATCATTATTGTGATTCATAAACTGAATGTTACATTCATGTTTGATATATCAGCTTATAAAGTATTTTTTTTTAAAAATAACTGTTAATGTGTATCACAATTTATGCCTTTTTGGTATACAGGGAGTAACACTGACTGATCTTCAGGAAGCTGAAAAAACAATAGGAAGAAGTCGTCCTACAAGAACCAGAGAACAAGAAAATGAAGAGAAAGAAAAAGAAGAAAAGGAAAAGCAGGATAAAGAGAAACAAGAAGAAAAGAAGGAATCAGAAACATCTAGAGAAGATGAATATAAACAAAAGTATTCCCGAACATACGATGAGGTAATGCTGGTCAGCTCTGACAGTGCTGAGATGCATGACCTAGTAAATAGTATGAAGTACATGAGAGGCGTGGGCTGGAGGCTGACAACTTTGGCGTGATGGGAACAATTCTTTGTGGTTTATGTGTCTTTAATATTTCAAATGGGTTTTTATGCTTCCCAGACTTACACACGTTACAGACCAGTGTCAACTTCAAGTTCAAGTACACCGTCGTCTTCCTCACTTTCTACTCTAGGCAGCTCACTCTATGCCTCAAGTCAGCTCAACAGGCCCAACAGTCTTGTAGGTATAACCTCTGCCTACTCGCGGGGATTAGCCAAGGAAAATGAGAGAGGTAAGAAACCCCCTTTTCTTTCAAGTGATCCTGGGAGCAGGGCTCCCTAATTAGTAGTGCAAGTACAGACCATCTTAGGCTGAGGTACTGAGCAGAAACAGTGTACAGTCACTAATGTTCTGTATGTGTCTACATTGTTAGCACATACAAAGGCCCTAATAATCTTGTAGTGCAGAGGCCATTTACAGTAAGAAATGGAAATCTTAAGACTAGCATGTTTATATTGATTTGCTTTTAATGAAAGATAGAATCAGAAGAAAAGGTCTGCCCTTAGGATGGAAGTAAAGTGCTAGAAGACATAGTGGAGGCCGCAGGCAGCACAGGGCTGCTGCCATGTGTCCCATTGTGTGCTTCTGTGTGCTTTCTCCCCTCAAACAGTAACATGCGGGTAACATGCTATCACACATTAATCACGAGCCTGTCCTGCCAATCAGCCAATCAGCCATTTTCTACACAGCAAATATGTCTCTAGGGATGGGTTTATTTTGGACAGCAGAAATGTAGAGATAATTTGTTCTCCTGATCATTAAAAATGTTTCATAATGGGAGATTAAAATGCAAGTTTATACTAAATACACATATAGGGGTACTGATGGGGGCAAACATTATTTTAATTGAAGAAATCTAAGCTTTACAAAAATGGCTAACAAAATTAGAATACTATTTATGTTGTACATACAAGCAAGGGCATATGTTTGTGTTTAAGTATGATGACATACCTGCAGAGGTCAGAAGATGCCTTGTCAAAATCTGTTCTTCTGCTATGTGGGTCCCCTGGCTTGACAGCAATTGTATTTACCCACTGAACCATCTAGCTGGCTCTAGAATTGTTTTGACGTATGCTTCTAAAAATTGTCAGGATAAATTGCAATTGTGTGATTTATGTAATCCATAAATAGAGGGAGAGAAAAAAGAAGAAGAGAAAGAAGGGGAAGATAAGTCACAGCCTAAATCAATCAGAGAACGACGACGACCCAGAGAAAAACGGCGGTCTACTGGAGTCTCCTTCTGGACACAAGATGTGAGGCCCTCTCAGAACCACACACTACCCTAACAGGAGTACTTGCTCGTGACTCCTTACATCACTGAGAGGATAGATGACTTAGATCATCAGTCTATTAAATCTTAAAATGCTTTATGAACACAGTCACCAAATAGGTAGATTTGTGTGTGGGTGTGTATTTGCTACCTGAATAGAAATTCTATTCCAATTTTGAAATGATTATAATGGCTATTGGTTATAGTATACACATTATTTAAAAATGCTAATATCCCTGTCAAAGAAAGATGCTTTGCATGTTGTACATTTAACATAATTTTTATATTATAAGTGTACATAAAGAACCCATTTTGCTTCAAAGATGCAAGATTACAACAGTCCTGTGAAAAGGAAAATTTTCAACCTAGGGTTATAGGCATGTACAAAGCTGTAAGTTTAATTCCCAGTACTGCAAGTAAATAATTTCTTTTTCTAGATCTCAGATTATAACCCTAATATTGCTATTTATTAGCAAAGAAATATGGGGTGGCACTGTTAATGTGAAAACATTTTAATATAACAGTTTGTTTAATATAACAGTTTAAACAACAAAATTATTTTTATATTTCTAAATGTAGCCTCTTAATAGTTTTTCAATTTTTTAGTAATTTCTTTGCAAAGCTGAGGGTACAATTACACATTCTAGGCAAATAGATGCTTTGTTATTAACGTAGAGTCTCAATCCCAAAATGATGTTTATCTAGAAACATAATTAGTAAGTGTACAGTTTCATGAAAGCATAAAAATGGCAATACAAAGTCATATATTTCCATAAAAAATTAGAATACTATTTATATTGTACATGCTAGGCAAGGGCATATGTGTTGTATAAGTATGATGACACACCTGCAGAGGTCGGAAGATGCCTTGTCAAAATCTGTTCTTCTGCTATGTGGGTCCCCTGGCTTGACAGCAATTGTATTTACCCACTGAACCATCTAGCTGGCTCTAGAATTGTTTTGACGTATGCTTCTAAAAACATAGTCAGGATAAATTACAGTCATTTTTATCATTCTAGTTTTGAAATGTAAAAGCATTTGAGTATACAATTATATTATGCTTTTGAAGTACATCTATTCTGTTATATCTAGTGGTACATTTATTTTAATTGCTATAAAAAATGTTAATCTCTAAACTGTCTACAGCTGTTGAAAACCCACACATCTCCATATGTTGCACTTACACTTAACAAAGTCTACTTTTGTGGCAGTTAGGGAGATATCATTACGGATGGTTGTGAGCCACCATGTGGTTGCTGGGATTTGAACTCAGGACCTTTGGAAGAGCAGTCAGTGATCTTAACCGTTGAGCCATCTCTTCAGCCCGGGATTGTTTTTTTTTAAGACCAGGTTTTCCTGTGTAGCCCCTGGCTGTCCTGGAACTCACTCTGTAGACCACGCTGGCCTCAAACATAGAAATCCGCCTGCTTCTGCCTCCTAGGTGCTGGGATTAAAGGCGTGCATCACCACTACCTGGCTTCAAAATATAACTTTTCCCAACTGTTGTTTTCAGTTTACTTTTCCTATAAACAACACATCCTAGCCAACTTTTTTTTTTAATCTACCTTTTTCATTTCAGGGGCTTAATTATATCTTCATTAATATAATAACAGTGAGATTACATGTAGTACATATTGATATATAATACATGAGGACAAAAATCCAGGATGTATGTGGCTGGTTTGGGGTTTTTGTTTTTGCTTTCATTTAAGGAAACTTAGAATATCCTGGTAGAACTTAAGGTTCATAAAACCAAAATAAAGATTTAGGAAATTATACACGTTTATCCTAAAGTAGCCTTCTATCAACAGTATAACTCACAGCTTCTGAAGTACAGGCAGAAACTCTTAAATGTAGATTGAAAATTAAAAAAAACAAAACAAAGCTTTAAAAGCTGGGAGATAGTACCTAAGTGAGAATGATGGTAAAGGGCCAACAAATTGTTTCCTTTAAAACTTGTGATTTAAAATAAATTTAATTTAAAGATTTTAATATAGAAAGGTCAGAACATACATAAAAGCTTCATGGTATATTTTTGCACAGAATCATTTTAAATTCTAAAAGTTTAAAAAAAAAAGTAACAGGCGTTCGATGTGTCTGGTTTTGTAACCTGATCTGACAATGTGCTTTAGAGTGATGAAAATGAGCAAGAGCGGCAGTCGGACACCGAGGACGGCTCCAGCAAGAGAGAGACGCAGGTGAGCAGCTGGTGTTCCTGCCTGTGTGTGTGCCTGCATGCTTGATTTACACTGGGGCAAGGTGACTAGGACAGAGAATAGTTTACAGGTGATAGAAGGAGGATTTCTTTACTGATATACAACAACTGTCAGGAAACTTAAATTTAGAGTTAAACAAGGAAAGAAGGAAAAAATGTAATTGTAAATAAAGAAATGTAACTGTCCAAAGTTCACAAGTGGCAGAGATTTAGAAGTCAGAGGCGCAGGGTTTATTTCTGAAGTTTGCAAAGTTTAGATTGAAAGACAATGCGCCTCTGACTTTCTTTATGTGTGTTTAGAATGGATCCTCCAAAGGATTTTTTCCTGTTGATCATTCCTTGATCACATCTCACAATCAGGTGCTGTCTGGAAAGATACCGCCTCCTTCCCCCGTGGTGATCTTACCCTTCCTGCGTCTCCTGCTGGCTGTTCAGGCTAATAAAAGATGTAAAGGCTCTGTTCACAGCGCTTGACCTGTGTGGTATGAATTAGCCATCTGTAGCCTAAAAGGCACTCTGGCAGTTAGTGCTGTCATTTTCGTTCCTGGTGTGTTCCTTCCTAGAGAGCTGTTGCATTTCTTTCCTTAGGCTCTCAGGAGTATGAAACAAAGTAAAGTAGCAGCTGCCTGCCTGGACTAGGTAACAGGGTGGACATTGCTTCTAGGTCCACGTATACCTATTTTGACTTAGAAGGTTCTTTTGGTCCTTAGGCAAGCAGGCAGACAGCCAGCACATGAGTAAGTTAGTAATGAGGTGAAAAAGTAAGCAGAGTCTCGCTTGCCACATGGGCCTGATGACCTAACCTTGATCCGTAAAACCCAAAGGGTAGAAGAAAAGAGCCTCACCACTACCACCACACACAGCAGCAGCATTGACATCAATTTTTAATTTAAAAATACATATCAGAAGCCTTAAGAAAATGTTCAGGGGCTGGAGAGATGGCTCACTGACTGGTCTTCCAGAGGTCCTGAGTTCAATTCCCAGCAACCACATGGTAGATCACAGCCATCTACAATGGGCTCTGGTCCCCTCTTCTGGTGTCTTTGGAAACAGATATAGTACGTACGTATGTACGTACATACATACATACATACAAACATACATACATCTTTTTTAAAGAAAAAAATGTTAAGGTTTTTAAGCTTACTATTTTCACTTCTAGATATGTACTCCCAAGGTTGTAAATGAAGTATATAAAGTTAACTTTATAGAAAATACATTGTAACATTGCTTGTAAAAATAAAACATTGAAAATAGAGAAAGTACATGCATATACAAATGTTCCTATTATTTGTATGGATATTTGATGTACAGAATCATTAACAATTATTGTCTAGGGATTAAGTGAATGGATGGGAAAACACAAGTTTATATACTATAGATATTTATGTGAACTTATTTCTCAAAAAGATGTAAAGGAAATTTTTATTTTGGAGAAATAGGGAGCAAGGTCAAGCTACATGAAGTAAGCAAGACACATATAAACAAGGTATATGGTTGCAGTTGTGCAGTCTCACAAAGTCAGACTCAGAAAACAAACTCGGATTGTGCTCACCAGGACTGGGAGGAGGTAGGAAGAGAAGTGGTTATTTGTGTGTTGAGTCTCGTGGCATTGTGAACATACGTAATACTAGTATTCTATATCATTTAACTAATTTAAAATTTTAATTTAGAAAGTAAATTTTATGGAGTTTGAAAGTTACAGTTTAAAAAATACCATGGTAATACCATGATTCTTTTTTTAAAGATTTATTTATAATAATATAAATATAAATAATAGATTAATAGATTAATATATATAATATATTTATATATAATAATATATTAATATAGTATAAATAAGTACACTGTAGCTATCTTCAAATGTACCAGAAGAGGGAGTCAGATCTCATTACAGGTGGTTGTGAGGCACCATGTGGTTGCTGGGATTTGAACTCAGGACCTTCAGAAGAGCAGTCAGTGTTACTACCCGCTGAGCCATCTCACCAGCCCAACACCATGATTCCTAAAGACAGAATTCTAGTGATTCCTGATTGCTAGACTCAGTCAGCAAAACTAGTAATGCGTGTGACATGTGCATATTTTAGTTGTCTGAATATTTTATAGAATTTAGTATCTTTAAATTTTAAGTTTTTTAAAGTTAAATTTTTTTAATAAAAACTGAAGAGTTAAGTCAATACGAGTACTGAAAGCAAGGGCAAAATTAATTTTGGAAAGGAAATTTGAACAGACTTTAGCAAACCATTTTTAGTTTGAAAAAAATTAAACATTTCTGAGGGAACACAGTAATTTTAGAAGTTGTAAAAATTAAAAATATCAAAACTCTTAACAAACCAATTTTGAATGGTTATTTTATGGAAAATTATACATTAAGTGATAAAAGAGGAAACTAGATAACCCGCCAAAAAATTTTACATTTATCTCTATCTTAGTTAGGATTCCTATTGCTTCAATGAAACACAATGACCAAAAAGCTAGTTGGGGAGGAAAGAGTTTACTCAGCTTACACTTCCACAGCACTGTTCGTGATTGAAGGAGTCGGGACAGGAGCTCAAGCAGGGCAGGAACCTGGAGGCAGGAGCTGATGCAGAGCCCATGGAGGGATGCTGCTTACTAGCTTGCTCCCCCTGGCTTGCTCAGTCTACTTTCTTATAGAACGCAGGACTGCTAGCCCAGGGATGGCACCACCCACAATGGGCTGTACCCTCCCCAGTTCATTACAAATTGAGAAAATGCTGTACAGCTGAATTTCATGGAGGCATTTCCTCACCTGATGAGGCTCCTTCCATTCTGATGACTTGACATGCTGAAAGAAAAAAAAAATAGCCAGTACAATCCCAATTATTTATCTTTGCAATCATTTCATGATAAGGTAGGTACTTCAATGATACATGCTGGAAATAGTCATATTTTGTATGGCTTAATTGCTAGGTGTTTAGAATGTCAAGTAGTGTATCTATACTGTTCTGTAGAGAACATTATATCCATTTGGCTGTCTCATAGTAATTTCTTTAAAAATACAAATGAGTCAAGTGCTTGCTTTAAAGTGTCAAAAAGTAAACTTGTACTGCCGTCACCTCTTACTGACTGATTATAAGCAATGGATAGTTCTTAGTCCTTTTTAATTTTCTGTTTAAACAGTAAGTCCGCTCAATTTTAATGGAATTCAACAGAAATATCTGCAAATGAAATTGTATTGTTGTAAACATGCAAAAATATACAGTGAGTCTGTAGTCTACAATTTCCCTAAAAATGAGCATACTAAAAGAAAGCATGCATGATGGATGAGTTTAATAGTGTGAACATCATTGTTACCATTAGGTTGTTCGTATCAACTTCAATTAACAGTTTAATGAAAGAATAAAGTTTAATATGCTTTTTCATTTTTGTTTTTTACTTTCTAGACGGATTCTGTTTCCAGGTATGTTTAATCTTTTTTCCTGATATTTTTTCTCATTTTTACTGTTGATAAAAATATGTTGCTGGATGCTTAGAGAATTTGTAGATTTATAGCATTAAATGGATAATAAATATCTGAAAAATTGTAGATGGCCTAGGCTGGCAAGATGGCTGAGCAGGTGAAGTGCTTGCTGCCAAGTCTAATGACCTAAATCAATCCACAGGAACCACACAGTGGAAGGGGGACCAGCTCTCTCTCAAGTTGTCCTCTGCCTTGTGCATATATGCAGTTGTGGCATGTACAGACACTCACAAAAGAGCAATTTTTGAAAATACACAATTTTTTTAAAACTTAAATTTAATGACCTAATCACTGTTAGTGGTTTTCTGTGTTAAGGGGTAACGCTTTTAATTCATTGGTCATTTTAATAAGTTACTGTGAAGACGAATGTTCCCAAATCTCTACAGCAGTGTTCTCTTTTCTTAGGCTTTTCCATTTTTCCTGTTTCAATATTAACCGTCACGCTATTAATATCAGAAACTGATAAAAATCAACACCCAACCAGAAATATATTGAATTAAGTATTCAGTATCCTCTCCTTAAAAGAAAATGGATGAGTGAAGGTATTTTTCACATCATCTAGTTAGTTCACAATCACTCTAGCCTTGATTATAATCTTGATCCATTTCCCTTGCCCACAGCTGGTGACTAAAGGCCTTGTGAGACTGAGAATAAATTTTATATACTGGTGATTCTTTGAACTGAAATGTAAAGCAGTAGCGCTTATCAGAAAAGGTACCTGAACCAAATTACAAAAGAATTCACAGTTCCTGATAGCACAGTTCCTTTTTAAGACAAACCTGTTGTTTAACACTTAGGAAATTCATTGATTATTTCATCAAATCTAAGATGCTACTAATTTTAAACATTACTATATACCACTAAAGAAAGGAAAGATGTCACCAGTTAGACTATAGTGAATCATGGCATAAATTGTTATAACGTAATGAAATATGAAAAGGTAATTTAAAACTCTAAATAATTTAGCATAATATGAAAACAGCTTTGACTTTTATACATAGAAAGGAAGAATAACTTCCCATTTATTATATATCGCAAAATTGATAATAGCTTACAGAGACTATTACTTAACACCTGGGAATATCAAGGTGATACATAATCAGTGTGTACTAACATAATTTGTGGAAGACTATAATACAGTTTCTGTTTTCAACTCCACTTTTGAAGGTATGACAGCAGTTCCACGTCATCAAGTGATCGGTATGATTCCTTGCTGGGTCGTTCTGCTTCATACAGTTACTTAGAAGAAAGAAAACCTTATAGTAGCCGGCTAGAAAAGGATGACTCAACTGACTTCAAAAAAGTATGTGGTTTATTTAGTTTTTGTACATTGTTTGTGTGTGCTATGTATATTTTAACACTATTCTGAAACACTTATAAAAAATCAATATTTTGAAATAACTTATTTTATTATTAGTTTATAACAGCTAATAGTAAATAACATGTAAATAGCCATGTCTTAGAGGAAAAAGTAGCCAGGGCTTCACATTTGTCATGTCTGTCTTGCTGGAATGAGAAGGAAAGGGCCATTCAGAATGAGGTAGTATGAGTCTATGCACACACATACTTTGCTTCATTATCTTTTCATTTGATTATTTTGTTTAAACACAGTCTTGCTGTTTATTGGCCTAAAACTTGCAAGTTTATTTAAGTAATTAGAATATATTGTTAGTTTATTCTTTATAGTACACATCTATTTTAATATTGTAGTCATTGAGGTCTGTTCAGTAGAACAACAAAAGTAATCTGTTCTTCACTAATTTTTCTAGCTTTATGAACAAATTTTAGCTGAAAATGAAAAGTTAAAGGCACAGCTACATGATACGAATATGGAGCTAACGGATCTGAAGCTGCAGTTGGAGAAGGCTACTCAGGTTTGTACCTTTCCTCTGTGTTAGTCTCCAGGTGCCAGGGTGATTTAGGGTACCTAAAAGCTTTACATCTAATTTGTGTGTAATATTAGTTCTGAACATATATTTGGTTATTTATAATGCTTTACTTAGTAATAAAAGGGAATCAACATAATTAACAGCTGATTTCTAGAATATGAAAATACAGAAGTAAAGTCATATAGAAAGAATTCAAAAGATTTTTGTGTTACAGAAAATCGAACCCTAAAGACACTTAAGTGTTCTATGTCAGAGCTGTGTACATCTCTGCAGCCTCCCATATTTCTTTATAATAATTAGTATGTGAGGCTGAAAAGATGGCTCAGTGAATAAGAGCACTGGCTTCTCTTCCAAAGGACTCAGGTTTGGATTCCAGCAGCTACGTCAGAGGTGCTCAACCTGTGGATTGCAACCCCTTTGGAGGGGGTTCAAATAACCATTTCACAGGGGTCACCTACAGCCATCACAAAATGTAGATATTTACACTACAATTCATAAGAGTAGCAAATTACAGTCATGAAGTAACAACAAAATAATTTTATGGTTGGGGGTCACCACAACATGAGGAACTGGTATGTATTAAAGGGTCCCGGGCTTTGGAAAGTTCAGAACTACTAATCTACATGATGGTTCACAATGCTTTGTAACTCCAGTCTGTGAGATCTGATGTGCTCTTCTGATCCCACAGGAACTTTGGGCCCAGACATAAATGCATAGAAACAAACACACTCACACATAGTTTTTTCAAAATTGTAAAGAATATGTATTATAAAGAGTTCTATTGTTCAAGTAAAAGTGATCTGAGTGTCTAGCTCGTCAATTAAACATATTTCCTGCTAATCTAGGATCCAAGTTCAGTTCCTAATACCCAAGTGTCTCACAGTTGCCTGTACATACCAGATACAGAGTATCTGATACCCTCTCCTGACCTCTAAAGGAGCTCATACCCATCCTTCTTTCTGTGTGTGTCTCTCTCCCTCTCCCTCTCCTCCTCCCCCTCGCCTTCTCTCTTCTCTCCTTTTTTCCCCGTTAGAAAGCTCTTCTATGTAATCATGCCTCTGATAATGTTTACTTACTTTTTTATAACTTCTTTCTGTGGAACAGCTTAGAGATAACAAAGCTCAGATTTTTGTGCCTAGAAACTTAGAATTATTTCCCAAGGTCGTTTCCCATGGAACACTATATCTGAGAAATAATAATTTATCTCCTCCTCCTTTGCCTCATCATTTTAAAAAACAAGAAAAAAAAATCATCAACAAATAATAAAGGGCTACATGCTTCTTTTTTAGCCAGTTTCTAGTTCTTAAAGTTTATCTTCTGTGTTGAACTCTTGTTGCTGGGTCTTTCCCCTCTCTTTTATAACAACTTGTCTCACAAAGCAATTGTCTACACACAACAGATGCCGTGCAAAATTCCAGAATCATTTAAAAGATGCAGTCTTTTGAGAGGGTTTATTGTGAAAATAAACAGGAATACAGAAAGCAGCAGCACACTTCATAGTATGGTGTTGAAATAACTCGGAATGCCCTTCAGGCTGCATAAGTGTCAGGCCTTTGAGCATATAGCAAATACACAGAACATTGTTTTAATTGTTTTCTTAGTAAAGTTGCCACTTCCTGTTTACCTGGACTGATGATGCAGTCCATGTAAATGGTGAATCAGCTAAGCCATGTGTACTGGCTGGTTTTGTGTATCAACTTGACACAGGCTAGAGTTATCACAGAGAAGGGAATTTCAGTTGGGGAAGTGCCTCCATGAGATCCAGCTGTGGGGCATTTTCTCAATTGCCCCTTGTGGGTGGTGCCATCCCTGGGCTGGAGGTCTTGGGTTCTATAAGAGAGCAGGCTGAGCAGGCCAGGAGAAGCAAGCCAGTAAAGAACATCCCTCCATGGCCTCTGCATCAGCTCCTGCTTCCTGACCTGCTTGAGTTCCAGTCCTGACTTCCTTGGTGATGAACAGCCATGTGGAAGTAAGCCTAATAAACCCTTTCCTCCCCAACTTGCTTCTTGGTCACGATGTTTGTGCAGGAATGGAAACCTTGACTAAGACACCATGTGTTCACTGCTAAGCTTGCTTACCTGTCTCTGCTCCTCCTTTTCTGTGTCCTTTTGTCACCTAATTTTTTTTGTCGGGTTAATTCTGATGAATCCTTTTTCATAATCAATCCCTGTAGGAGGGGAAAAATGATAATAGTTACTATCCTGTCTGGATCTGCTTGGTAAAGTAACTAGCTGAACATGGTCTTATGCATAGTATAAATCATGAGCTTAGAGAAAAATGCCTGGGAGTGGGGTCTTGGAGGTACTAAAGATGTAGCTCAGTAGTGGAAAGTGTGCTCAAGTCAGGCTCTGAAAGAAAAGAAAGGTGTTGTTTTGCAACCGCGGATACAGACAGATTTCTGATTCTGTAGTCTGAGAGGCACATCTCTGAGTGACCTGCTGAGGCCCTGCCGTCCAGCCGCTTCCTGCAGAGCCATTCTGCTTGCTAGGAAGTCTCCTTTATTCAGAGTGCTAGCATCTGATCAGTCCGATTCCCTAACCCTGATGGATTGAGGAGGTAAGTGTCCGAGGGAAGGCTGATGTTTGTCATGCCCTTACAGGTGCTCCTTTCACACTCTGTAAAATGACAGCTGTGAGGATATAACATCCACCATGAGAGTCACATTGGATCCCTCGTCTTTATTACATGTTCATCTCTTTTTTTAATTTCTTCATTACAGAGACAAGAACGATTTGCTGATAGGTCACTATTGGAGATGGAAAAAAGGGTAAGTCCATCTTACTGAATCAGTAGTGTTTGGATGAGCGGCAGTAATTTGGCTTTGTTTCTGTAGATGGTAGTTGGGTATTGCAAACAAGAAGAAATGTTGATCTTCTTGATATAAGACGAAATCCTTATATCATTTTCTTTTTCTACAATATTTCTGTTGGTTGTGGTATTTACTTGTATTTCCAGTTATTATTGCTCTGGAGTCTAGACATGATCGTAGGAATAGTCTGAAAGCTTAAACTGTAACAGTGATCCAGATGTTGAAAGGAAACCTATATAAAGCAGCACATCTGAGTGGCAGCTAGATTTACAGGTGTGGAAGAACAAAGATGTGCCACAATAACCGTGATGTGCATTCTTTAAGTCAAAGATTAAGTACCAGAAGCGGTTGATGTGGAAGCATTGTTCTTTCCCAACATTTTTTTTTAATTACCAATTTGGCTTTTCACGAAAAACAATAAAATGGTACAGAATAAAATAAAATATACTACATTCAACGTCTATGGTGTTTACTGAACTGTTCTGTACAATAGTTCCTCTTTTATTATAACTTCAGCAACCTTTATAAAATAGCATTTAGATGCCTTCTTAAAGATTGATGTAGCTAGTAGTTGCTAAAAATTCAGAATCATATATTTTATTAAACACTGAGTTTTATCCCTAAAACATATAGAGTGACTAAGATCAGTTTTCCTACCTTTATAAATAGTTGATATGGAAAATATAGTAAAATAGAATAAAATTTATATTTTGTTTCACAAGAATACTTGGAAGAGTATTTCTTACAAAGTCAGTGATTATTACACAAATTTAAGCACAAGAAAGAAGTAAAATCTTTAGTGATATTATCTCGTATAGGTAATTGCTTATTTAGTGCCTGTCATTGTGATATACACACATTTATATTCTGTTCCTCTCATCTGACCTTGTTTCTGCTTGCCAAATGCAGATAAATTACAAAGTAGCTTATGTGCTCCTGTGTAAAAGGCTTTGATGACTACAGTTTAATTACCATACAGATTAGTGTTAGAAGTGGCTAGCATATATTTGATGACCTCCATGTGTAAGGCAGGCGCTATACTAAGCCGTTTACCTGTATGGTTTTCCATTTAACTATTAACATCTTCTTTGAGCTAGTAGGATAGGCAGTTGGGAAGAGTATTCCAGTGTTGCCCAGTAATTGATTTAAAGTCTTAAATGCACCTAGGAAAATTGAGGTTTGCTGGAGTAGTGCTTATCAGTCCAGACAAGATTATATATGTGTTTATGTTTTTTGTATACACACACACATATACATATTCTACAAAATTGTAAGGATAAAATAAGAAGCTATATTTTATTTGCTGGTGTTTTGAGAAGTACGGTGGTTTATGTGATTTTGTCATTGTTATGCTCTTAGCTAGAAGGGAGGTCTTTGATAAAGTAGCATTTATGTTTATAATAATTTTTAAGCATGTTGATATAAGTGGGCCTCCATCCCTTTTTAAAAGCACATGCCCTAAACACATTGATAGTTATAATAATTGTACTTCATTACTAAATATTAACATTAATTGTTAATCTGGGAAGGAATGTCATTGAAATCGTTTCAGTGTTGTTAAACTAAATGTAAATGGTTTGTATCTGAAGGTGGCCGGCAAGAGTCAGTACCTTCTGGGCGGTAGGACCTAACCTGTTTTACACTTCATCAAGGACTGCTGCTTGCTTCCGCTTAACACTTTAGAATTGCTTATCATATAAGGGACAATGAAACAGGACACTGCGATAATACATTGTTGTTGGCTTTGCCTGCCACTCTTTGAAATGAATTTAAAATAAATGCTGTAGTTGCTGTCCTATATTCACTGCATTAATGCTACACACAGTATCAACCTCTATGACTAAATCTGTATAGCTGTAGAGTGAACCAAATAACTAACTCACAGTAAACACTGTGAGTGGAGATGAGTTTCTCTGGGTTCCATTTGTAATTGGAAAGCACACATAGTTTAGGCACGGTTGCTTCTTGCCCCTCTGCTCCTGGCACTGTAGTGTAAGTGCATCTTTGTGTGTGTGTGTGTATGTTCTTTTCTATATAGTCCTCAGCCTTGATATTGGCTTACTCTATCCCTAAGTTTATCTGAACTTGAAAAGCAATCATTTGAATATGTTGTGTAACACCCTACTAGAAAGACAGAGCATTAAAGAAAGAGCCTGTGGGAAGTAATTTTAAAAGATCGTCAGTTTATTTCCCAGTTCTGGAAAGCTCCTACACAGCACCAGCATCACATCTTTTATTCACTGCTCTTGATTTTTATCTTTAATGCTGAAGTGTTACCGTGTCACAGTACACAAGACAGTATGAGTATAACTGAGTAATTACTGGTCTCTTCCATTGCTCTAGGAACGAAGAGCTCTAGAAAGAAGAATATCTGAAATGGAAGAAGAGCTCAAAGTGAGTAAGCCGTGCTGTTGAGAGCCACTTGTGACTGCTCTGGGTCGTGTTTCTCTTCCTAAACCCAGCTCTTAATCATCTAGAAGGGGAGTTAAAAACCTAAAACATTTTTGATACGTTTCCCACTTATTTATTTGTTTATGTTTTATGTTTATATGTGTATGGATGCACATGCCGTGTGTGAGTGTTGAAGTCAGAGGAAGAAGTTGTTTCTCTCCTTCTACTATGTGGATCCTGGGTGTTGAACTCAGGCCATGAGGCATTAATTTTTTCATAGTTGTATACGTCTGTATAATTCATTCTGGTTACAATCATCCCCCACCTTCTCCTCCATCACTCCCCCATTCAGCCTCTTCCTACTCTTCTCCCTACAAGTTCCCTTAGCATTCATGTCTATTTTGTCTTTTCACCTCCTGACATTAACCAGCGCCATCTGTGTGATGACAGCGGATTGGGTTTAATTTAGTCTTTAAAGACAGTGCCTCACTATGTAGCCCTGGCTGTCCTGGAACTCACTATATAGATCATGCTGGCCTTGAACTCACAGAGATCCTCCTTTATCTGCCTCCCAAGTGCTGAGATTAAAGGTGGGAGTCACTTCATCTGGTGACCATGGGTTCGGAACTACTAATCAATTTGTATGGTGCTTCTAATATCCAGGTATAAAAAAATTAAATAGTTATAGAATGTAAGGTTTATTAGTTCTGCACGTTCCCATTTATAGCTCAGTATTTCTTTGAGGGTAAACTATAGAGGCGGACAAGAAAAGATAAAAATCTCCTTTAAAAATAAGAAACCTTTAAGAAAAAGTTACTGAGGCTGGGAATATAACTCAGTTGTATAGAGGTAGTTGTGTAGAGGTAGTGTAGAGGTGTTCCATTCAGTCTTCAGGGTTAAAGTAAAATAATGACTTGAGAGTGACAGACAGAAGACTCAAACTCTATTGCCTCTGGTCATGAGTTTTTGTTTTGAATGTTGAACAGTGCAGAGGGACAAAGTGGTGTGGTTAATTGGTTAACTGTTAGCACTTTGTGTGTGTGTGCGTGTGTGTACATATATATGTGTATATATATTTATATATATACACACACATACATATAGTGTCTTGTCACATAATTAATAGTATAAAATGATACCTATACCAGCACCTCAGAATTCTGCTTATGAAATTAGAATTTCAAGTTTTAATCATTTCACTGAATTAGTTTGTAATTAGACCATTAGGTTTAATTACCTTTGAAAAGTAGAAGCAAATCTCCTGTATTTTGTTATGCATTGCCTAGTCTGACAAGGAATTTTAGCAGTGAATTGTTTACTGTTTGTTCTAAATGTGTTGGAGTATTCCTTTAAATTTTCATTTTTTTTAGTTCATTTCCTCTGATTCTATATGTTCTTATTGTACTTTTGAGTATTTTCTTATTTTTTATCCTTATTTCTTTATGTTCTGATTCCTGCAGAACCTGCACCAAATAAACCAAATTGACCCTCTGAGAGAGCTAAATGAGAGGCTGCTGGCAGAGAATAGGGCCTTGACAAGAGTGGTAGCCAAGCGCTCAGGGTTCTGTAGGCAACTGCAGTCTGGGAGCCTGTAATTCATAGTCTCATCATTTCTTCTTGGTAGACCCAGGCGGGTGTTTCTGTTAGTAAGCGTGTTTTTGTAAAAGCTCACAACTACAAATTAATACCATGTGTCTAGAACTATCACATATGTAACTGTTTAATTGTGCATGGCTTCTCAGAACATTAAAATTATCACTAATTGTATATCGCAACTGATAAACCACAGTAAAATTAGGGACTGGGTTAGGAATTAAAAGACTTCTCTGACCTTTGTAAATCCCATTCATATTTCTTTTGCTCTAAACATAATTTAGATAGATCCAGTATTGTCTTTTATGAAATACAAAGTAACATTTAAATTAAGTTGAAGATTGGGCTAGCTTTATCTCCCTTTGAAAATAGTGTCATTTGTACTCAGTTCATCCTCTCGTCACTGTCTGTTATAGTTCCCCTGGCAGCCTCGGGCTCTGGGTTATCCCTTAACACTGAGCTCAGGAAGAACTTTGGCTTGCTGTAACAGTCATTCTTCTTGTAGGCATGACTTGAATGAGTAGTGTTGCAAGTTCCAATTTTGTTCTCCCTAATGTACCGGTGTCACAGGACATTCTGAAACTTAAAAAAAAGGAAAATTAAATATTTTTGGAAAATACATTTTTAATGTCCAAAATAAAAACTATTGCATTTCCTAGTCAACCTGCCAGAGTGCATAATTTCAGTTACCCTCCATAGAAAGTTAATGTAGTTTCTGGCATCCCCACCCTCACCTTCAGTTTGTCTGTGCAGAAAGAGAACATTGAATTTTTTTTTTAAATATATACTTTTCTATATACATTGATTATTTCCACTTAATGTGTGCCTCTCTTGGATCACACACTATTAGGCCATCAGGCTCGGGCTTGAGTTCTTTAAGAAATTTTATTATATTGAGAATGAATCCTCAGTTTTTTCTAGTTAAGCTGGTTTTTTTGTTTAGTGGTAGTGTTATCTGGCTTAGGTGTTGACAGGAGCTGTGGAAGGAACTCACTTTATGACTCTGTCCTAACAACAGGCTTCATTTCACGGCTGCTCTAATACAACTTGCTTGTGAATCATAAAATCAAGTAGTCTAGTGAATTTAAGTGGATAATTTTGAGAGATAAATGTTCATCCCATCGTTTATTAAACTAATTAGCTTATGAGCAGTGCTTTTTCCTTCTGGTCTATGTTTTAGCCATTAGAAACACATTAACTGACAAAGTTTGATCATTTGTTCTGTGGTAACTGTAACATTTGTGAGGAAGGTTGCTTGGCACTTTGTACTGAAATGGAAACTTTTCCTTGTATTGTTTGTCTCCTCATAGATGTTACCAGACTTAAAAGCAGACAACCAGAGGCTAAAGGATGAAAATGGGGCCTTGATCAGAGTTATAAGCAAACTTTCCAAGTAAGACAGACAACAGACAAGCAAAACAGCGGGACTTGCACACACTCCCCGTGGACCACATTGGCAGTCACTGGGCGCCGGGAAGAACCCTCGCAGACTGTCAGCTTCCGATATCCTGCCAAATGCCCTCTCATCTAGGAGTTTGGTTTCGTTTCATTTTCTGCCCCCACCCCTTGGTTGTCAAGACCATCGGTTCATGTTAAAGCAGCTGCTGAGAAGATTTTCTTTTCAATGACTGAGAAAACTTGTTTACAGCTCCAGCAAATAAAGAAAGTGTTCAAGGCCAGATATGCCTCAGATATTTAACCAGTAAGCCTTAGTTGTACATAAATACTTTTGTGTCAACAAAAACTCCCAGCTCTCAGAGAAGACAGTTAGTCAACAGGTTTGTTGTTGTTGTTGATGATTTTTTTCTTTTTTTTTCTCTCTCTTTTTTTTTTTTGATGTGCCACAGTTTCTAGTTTCTTGATATTTAAGTTGTTCGCTTTCCGTCTAAGTTTGGGTTTGTATTTTTCCTTCTAACTCTTCATGTGTCAGTCTGTATTCACAACCTTCTCATTTACAGAAAACTTGGTCCTCTGAGCATCTTGTCACGTGTTAGGCTGGCGTGTTGTCTCCTACCTGGAACTGAATTGCACGGTGGGATACTTGCTGTCACTGTTTGTGCAATACTCATTTATTTCTTACATGAGTGCTTTAATGTCCATTGAGATTTGATCTTTCCAGACCTATCTTTTGCCCTCATCTGTCACTTTTTGTTTTTTATTGTAGTATAAGATGCTAGATTCTGTACTCTTCACATTCATTTTAGCAGGTACTGAGTGACGCTGTATATATAAATAAGTGTATTGTTTTGATTTTTAGATCACCACATGGCATGCTTGACTATTTTCTTAATTCAGATGTCTGCTAATGCACAGTAGGCTGCTCCATAATGGTGTTTCACAGTGGGACACAAGGACCTTAAAGGCTACACGGTTTATGGAGCCCTCTCTTTACAAATTTTTCTACTGTAAAGTGCTTTTACTTTTGTTTTCATTTGGTAGTATTCAAACCTAATTATAAAGTTGCATAAGAGAACTGCTTCACATTTCACATGCCTATATTTATCTGAGTGCTGTCTGAGACTGTTGTGCTAGCCAAAGTAGTGCTAGGAAAATCCTTTGCAGACTTAATCTGTGAGTAATGTTAAGTGCACTGTTATTGCCATATGAGGAGGCATCAGCTTTGATACCACCGTCATGTTCACACCGTTTTTATACATTTCAGTGGCCTTTTTTTAAGGAAAAAAACTAAGCAAAATGAAGTCCATAATGAAAGTGACTTTTATTTGGACAAATAACTTTTATATTTTCATCAAACCATGTTAAAAAAAAAAAAAACATTACATCTTCCTGGCACATAACTGTCTCCTTAACCACTGAACAGTTCAGCCATTGAATAAATTGTACATTGTAAAGCTTATAGTAGCTGACTGTATTATTGAGTGTATTGTATACTATACTAAATGTGAAATTTGTACCCCTTCATTTTAAAAGGTCATTGTGTTCTACTGCCCATTTTAGATTACTTTGGGGGATGGGAAAGGGTGTTTTGGTAAGTAAAACTTAAGTCCTCTCTCGATTGGTTTTATGAAGATATAAGGTTATACTCTTACTACCAAGCTCAGGATTCTTTTAAAGGTACAAGGATAGGTGTGAGGATTTATTTTTGGTTATATTTGAACTGTATGAATGGTGGGTCTGAATACAGAGTATTTCATGATCTAATGAGGAGGTAAAATACGCGGATAATTGATCAGTTTGAGTGACTGCAACTTGTTCTGGGTGCACAACAGTTAGGCATGCTGTGGTTTATACTTGTGAAGTTTGGATGCCTGTGAAGAATGATTAAATACATGTTTCTAATATTTTAGTGTTTTGTATTTAGGTTATTTATTCTTTGTATCTAAGATTGAACAGCTACTGTGCTATATTGACTTTATTGGTAGTACTGAGCAGACCTTGTTTCTGCATGAAACTAGTTGCAAAACCCACTATTTTGGAAATAAAAATGTATTTTGACATATACAAATAAAATGAATTAAACTATTTTAAATGTGTGAACTTTTAATGAAAACAGTTTAAATTTTGTTCTGAGATATTTAAATTCTGCATGGGTATTTTTTCACTAAATGCTTTACTTGGATACCAGTTTGAATAATTTTTGAAATTGTAATATTGTGATAATTTGCACAGCAATGTACATGCTCATCTGTAAATGCGAACTTAACTGCCGTATTTATGCAATCTGTGTACCAATTTGAACAAATGTTTATGTATTTTACATAAAGCTATCTGTATGCAGAATCTGAGAGCTAGTTTTTTATGCCAAGTGGATAAAAATAATGGTAACTTAGACTCAAGATAGTTGCTTTGTAGCATGAGATTCCATTTCCATAAACATTTGCAGTATTTAAAAACTAAACTTGTTTTTTTTTTTTCTTAGCTGTAAACTCAGGCTTAAGAACATACACAAAGATACTATTCCACAGAAATTGTTAAATCTTTTCCATTACTATTAGATTATTATCCATCTTAGGTTTGTCCAGGGTTCAGTCTACCAGCACAGCTCTAAGTGGCTAACTTGCACTTTTAACTTCTCATGTGGGCCTTTATGAAGGGAACCTAAAGTAAACCAAATTCTTTTCTCTAGATTTCCAGTACTTTATGTATTTTTCTTCACAACATTGTCTGTATTGCTCTTGTTTTTAAAAAGAAGAAATACATTTCACATGCAGCTCTCTTGAAAGCCAAGGGGAAGAGAGAGTCTGCAGATGCATCTCAGAGAAGATGCCCATGAAGAGTGATGTGGGGTTGTCATTATTGGGCTTCTTGATTCTTTTACCTAAAACTATTTCCACTGCTGGGCACGGAGGCACATATTACAATCTAAGCAACTGAACAATAGAGCCTGGAAGATCGGGTGTTAAAGGTTTTTCTTAACTACACAGCAGGCTTGAAATCAGGCTAGACAACATGAGGCCTGTCTCAAATAAGCAAAAGAGAAAATACATTGTATTGCCATCTAGTGTTCCTGGCCTACCTGAGCCATCCATGACTTCTGATGCCAGCATGCACTGACACTGCTACAAGAGAAAATGCACAGAGAGCCAGGTGCTTTGCTTTGTTTGCTTTGCTTTCTTTTTAACTTTTACTCTTTCCTCATATGTCCCAATCAGTTCCCCTCCCTCCGTTTCACCCAGTCTCTCCCTCTTCCCCTCTCCCCAAGATCAGCTTCTCTTCTGTTTCCCTTCCAAACAAAAAGAGTAGACCTCCCAGGGATATCCACTGAACTTGGTCTAACAATAAGACTAGGCATATACCCACATATCAAGGCTGGACAAGGCAACCTAGTAAGAAGAAAAGGGTCCCAGGAACAAAGGAGTCAGAGGCATCACACACACAAACTCACGTTGGGAATCGCACAGGAACACCAAGCCACACAATCAACATTTATGCAGAGGAACTAGCTCAGACCCATATAGGAGTGTGTGTTTTTTTCATTTCAGTCTCTCTTCAGTCCTTATAAGCCCTGCTTAGTTGACTCTGTTGACCATGTTCTCATGGTATCCTTGACCAGTCTGGCTCCCACAGCCCTTCCCTCCTCTGTGAAGTTTCCTGGCTCCGCCTAGGGTTTGGTTGTGAAGGGCTATCTTCTCTAAAGGCCACGTAGCTTTGTGGATTTTCTTTGACATTATATGTGGCACACAAAGTAAATGCTCTAAGCAGGTATTAACTGTCCACCAATCGTATCTTCCCATAAAAAACTTATAACACAAAGATGAAAGATTGCTGATAGTCTTTTCTGTGATGCTGTTTTCTGCTATAGAAGTGTGTTTTCTTAATACAGGTGCAGCGAGGGTAACATACATATAAGTAGTACTGTGCAGAAATACTAAGTTTAGAATGAAATATTACTTATTTTCTTCCAATATCTCCCTATGTCCCTACTGAATCTATCGATTGGTTTTAGAGAGCATCTCTGCCTAATTCCCATGTAAATGACAGTGCCTTTTCTTGAGGAAATAATAAATGTTACATTGCTGTTTTGTGTCTACAAAATAACCAGATTACAAAATAGTAAAACTCTGTGTGTGTGTGTGTGTGTGTGTGTGAGAGAGAGAGAGAGAGAGAGAGAGAGAGAGAGAGAGAGAGAACGAACCCAAAGTCCAGAAGGGCGAAATTTTATTTTTGTAATATGGTAGTCTATAGCATTTGGGCGGTGGGTTTGTTATTAGTTAATGTGTCCAGTACTCAAACAGCTAGTTGATTCCTTGATGCAGATTCTGACCATGGCCAAAAGTAAATAATGCTTGTAAAAGATTTCCTATTCTTGTGTAGATATATATATATATATATATATATATATATATATATATATATATATATATATATATATATATATATATATATATATATATATGTGTGTGTTCATAGTCTTCCAAAAGAATTTTTTTCAGCTGTCAGTTGAAGCTAGCTTTATTCTATGGTAAGACAGGCAGTTTTGATAGTCGTGGTATGTTTTCCTGTCAGTGACCATGTGTGTAGAATGCCAAATAGATAAAAAGAAAAATTGCATTTCTATAAACTCATAGAAAAAACACACACATACATACAATAGGACTCAAAACCAGCCTCCCCAAGGCTGTGTCGGACGGCATCAGGACCTTTGGCCTACTTTGTCGTAGTTCTTGGACTGTGATCAGATCATTCCTGATCAGATTGTACTTAGCCCATAGTTTTTAATAAATGTGTTTTGCTTGTGCTCTAGTGTAGTTATAGTGTGCCTGAAATAATTTGTATTAGCCTAAATTTTAAGTATGTTACTACCCTGTTTAACAATAAAAAGAACTACTGTGATAACTCCATAATCCAAGTTAGTGCTTTAATATCCCTCAGTAGTTAGAATGTGGACCAGAGAGATGGTTCAGAGGGTAAAGTGCTTGCCTCACAGGCATGAACACCTAAGTTCTACCTTGAGAACCCATGTAAAAGGCCAAATATGGTGCCACTTCCTTGATATCTTAGAGTTGGAGAGGTGAAGACAGGGCAAGCCCTGGGACTCACTGACCAGCCAGTCTAGCCTAGTTGGTTAGCTTCGGGCCAGAAAGACCCTGCCTCAAAGAAGGCTTTTGATGTTTTTGAGGGTGACACCTGAGGTGGATCTCTGGCCACACACAGGCATTGCTCACACATGAATACATATGCACTTAAAAGTTTTTATAACTTTTGCCATGTGTGTTTATAATTTCTAAAAATAAAGCAGTTTAAGCAGATCAGATTTGAACTGAACTTTAAAAGCTGTAAAACACAAGACTTAAAGGGAGCTGGCTTGCAAACCTTTGACATAATGATTTTTAAATTGAGTCAGTACTACATGCAGACCCTAGCTTCCCTTGAGAAATGTCAGGGCTAGATATCTTGTAGTATAGGAAGTTTGATACAACTCTTTCTGACTGGAATACATTGGAAAGAGAATTTGGAGATAATACACCATGAACATCTATTTTGTTCTGAGACTGGTAAGAGAAAGAGGCAAGAGGTGGGTTCAGAGAAGTTCCTTGAGCACTGTTGCAGAGAAGTGGAGAGAGTCCCTGTAACCATGTCATCAGACCTGTCCTAAAGGATCCCAAGGACACTGACCTGACCCATGAGTTTCTTTATGAGCTCCAGTTGCTTGCTGTCATCAGAGACATGCAAGGACAGCTTTTATAGCTGTCACATGCAAATTGGCATGGCGGGTAAAACGGGCTGTAGTGTTGTACTAATACTTAAGGGTTATTATATGCTGCTCTTGTTGGGGCACACCTTCAGTCCCAGCACTCGGGTGGCACTGGCAGGTAGATCTCATGTGAGATTGAGGCCAACTTTGTCTATATAGTGAGTTCCAGGTCAGGCAGGACTACACAGTGAGGCCCTGACTCAAAAAACAAGTAACTATTAATTGCTATTCGCTGTGTCCTATTTTAAATTAATTTATAGATGGAATTTTAGGTTTATCAAAAAATGCTGCTTAAACTATAACAGTCACTTTGGTTGGTTGGTTGGCAGCCTTCAAGTCAGCCTGTTCCATAGGAACCTCTTGCCTCCTTTCTTAACAAGTGATCTCTTCATTGTCTGAAGCTTAAGTCCTGCCCACTTCATTCTTATCCTGCACTGTCTGCTGTGTTGCATTGTCTGATGCCTAGTCAGTGCTTTACTAAGGCCAAGAGCAGAAAGGGGTGGGAGAAAACTCTAGTTTAGTATTTTTCTATGTGCCCTACCCCTCACATTTTTTAAGGTTGTTTCAGCATTTTTTCTAGGACTTGAATCTTGATATTTAGCATAGTGCCTGGTATTGATTGGATCTTTTAAGAAAGAAATGGATTAGTTTAATCCCTGATCCCAGGATGAAAGAAAAACCAGAAGCACAAACACATGATGATGACAAAATGTTTTAAGGAAGTAGTGACGCTAAATTAGTTACGTATATTTTGTGGAAGAAAAAAATCTTGGCTGGCCTGTGTGTATGTTTGTGTATGTGTGTTTCCTGTGCTGGGGAGCCAATCAGGGACTTCACATGCATTAAATGCCTTGTCAGTGAGCTACACCCTCTGCAATGGCATCTAGAGTTTGAAAAATGCTGTTAAATGTTTATTTAACAAGCTGTTCTGTTAAAACTGCTGTCTGGGAGTATAGCTCAATAGTAGAATACCTGCCTAGCATGTACAACGCCCCAGATTCTGTCACCAAAACTGCAAAGCATAAATAAAAATAAATGCATCTTGCAGACTTTGTTTCAGCCATTCAATAATCTCTCGATTATTACAAGCCAAGCACTTACCTGTGTGGTGAGTAGACATCCAAAACTAAATGGGAAACAGGAAGATTGAAAAATGTGAGGCTGTTTAGAAGTATGGTTAACTTTGGAAGTAAACGGCCCAATAAGAGGTTTTGTAATTGACGAGGAGAGAAGTCAGAGTAGAGCCTTGCTGAGAATATAACTAGAATTAAAACTGCAAGAACTTTAATTCAAATTAAACTGTTCCGGTTTCAGGGAGAAAAGCATTTCCAGCAGAGAAAATGCAAACTAAGGCCTTAAGATGAACTTGTGGTTGGGGTTGAAATCAGTAAGACTAGTGATCTCAGAGGAATGATCGATCACTGCTCTCAGAGAGAGGCAGTAAGAGTGGATGCCAGCTTCCCACTTAGACACTGATGACGTCGTATGCTGGGCTTGCTCTGCAGTCATACCTGTTTCCTCAGAAAGCCTTGGCTATGTACGTTTTCCTAAGGATTTGGGAATTTGGGAATGGGGGAGGTTGTTTGCTTGCTTGCTTGCTTGCTTGCTTAGTTTGGTTTGATTGGCTTTTTTTGAGACGAGGTTTCTGTGTAGCCCTGGCTGTCCTGGAGCTCACTCTAGACCAGGCTGGCCTGGAACTCAGAAATCCACCTGCCTCTGCCTTCTGAGTGCAGAAATTAAAGGTGTATGCCACCACTGTCCAGCGCGGTTCTAAATATATAAATGTAAAGTTGTTTTTAATAAGATCATTGAGTTACGAGTTTTCAATTGGTAAGAGTAATTATCTAGGAAAACCTAGCGGAAGCCTCTTAGTAGATACTACATCGATCCTAACAGCCAATTAGAAATTAAAAACTAGGGAGGATGCATTATTCAGTGTGAGGCCCAGACACAGCCCCCAGCACTACAAAAGACTGGAGAACTTGAATATTACAGGGAGAGAAGAAGCTTGCCAGTTCTTGCAATTCTTCTCACTGATTTATTAATCTTACATGGGCTTTATTTTTTGTGTGGATTTATGTGTGTGGTGCATACATGTGAATACAGATATGTGCATGCATGTGCACATACAGAGGCCAGGCCAGGACACCAAGTGACTATCTTCCTGCTTTGAGACAGTTTTGACTCACTATTTATCCCACAGTGCTGGGGTTACTGTCACATTCGGCTTTTTACATGGGGACTTGGAATCCAAACTCAGGTTCTGCTTTTGGGATAAGTGCTCTTACCCACTGACCTGTTTTCTTAGCTGCTTGTGGGCATTTTTGTATCAGCTATGTTCAGGTCATGTATGTATTCCTGCTCTGAAAAGCCGGACTATTATGGTGTGCTTCCAAGTGTGTATGACACAGTTCCAACCAAGATGATAGCACTGTCAGAGTGTGTGTGTGTGTGTGTGTGTGTGTGTGTGGTCACCATCTTCACCCAAAAGTGGTTAGCTTAGACCTTCTCCTAGCAGGAACACTTTATCTTGAGTTCCTACAGCACTTGCTCAGACAGTTGGAACCCTGATGTGGATTTTGCATTTCCATCAATTTTTTGGGTGGTGCTTATGCTGCTAATCTGGGGACCATAGTTTAAAGTATACTGCATGCTAATGTCACTTATCTCTTGGGCTTAGAAATGGAGAGTTCCAAAGTAAAATCAGTTACAAGAGCTTAAGGTGTAGATGCTCAGTGTTAATTGCCAAAAGAGATTTGTAATAATAGATTTCAAATCTTGGCAGTCATTAGCAATAGTTTAAGCATAATGCATTCAATCCTATCACACCCATAGCCCTGATAAAGAACTGCTGCGGACAAATGCAATCAAGTTTGCCAGAAAAACAAAACGGGAAGTCTTTTCCTTTGGGATAGAGTAGCCAGTCTTGGATCTCTGAGAAAAGGTTTTCTCTAACAGAAAAATCTGAGGACTCCCAATGGGGGAGGCAATAACCTAAAAGGTCATATGCAAATCCAGCATTGAGAAATGATACATTTGTAATAACTTCTTTTCTGGTAAGATTCAGGATTCCTATATTGTATAAAGAGCATCATACTGGGGAACAGCACATTGTAGATAGTCGTCTGCATCTAGAATATTCCTTTTTTCACTCCATGGTGGATTATGACTAGATTCACTAGGATTGCTGAGCTTAGCCCATAGTTGAGGATGGGGTTTATGTTTCTGGAAAACTCAGCTGCCAGGAAAAGAACTCTGATCAGTGGCTTTGAGGGTTTTGTCTCCTCAAAAATTTAAAGAATGAAATCCACCGACAACAGAAAGTGAGTTTTAGTTTTCTATATTCATAGGGTGGGACCTTAAGAGAAAGAGATGATTATGTCCCTCCAGTATGGCAGGAGCTGGTCTCCAGGAGCTGGGTGCCATTGAACTGCTGGACTCAGGGGGTTTACGGTCTTCTTTTTTTTTATTATTATTGTTATAATATTTTATTAAAAAAGAAAATAAAATTTATTTTTTTAGATATTTTCTTTATTTACATGTAAATTTCTCCTTTCCCAGTTCCCCTCCAAAAAACAAACAAACAAAAACAACAAGAACAAACCCCTGTTGCTTCCCCCCTCCCCATGCCTGCTACACCGCCCTCTCCCACTTTCTGGCCCTGGCATTCCCCTACACTGGGGCACAGAACCTTAACAGGGCCGAGGTCCTCTCCTCCTACTGATGATCAAATTTGCAATCCTCTACTATACACATGCTGCCAGAACAATCAGACCCACTCCATGTGCAGTCCTTGGTTGGTGGTTGAGACCCTGGGAGCTCTGAGGGTACTAGTTAGTTCATATTGTTGTTAGTCCTAAGGGGCTGCAAATCCCTTAGCTCCATAGGTCCTTTCTCTAACTCCTTCATTGGGGACCCTGTACTCAGTTCAATGGATGGCTGTGAGCCTCTACATCTGTATTAGGTACTATCAGAGCCTCTCAGGAGATAGCTATATTTAGGCTGGCTTGTCCTTCCTTCAGTCTCTGCTCCATAGTTAATCTCTGCAACTCCTTCCGTGGGTATTTGGTTCCCCCTTTTAAGAAGGAATGAAATGTCCACCTTTTGGTCTTCCACCTTTGGTCTTGAGTTTCTTGTGGTTTGTGGGTTGTTCTTCGTGTATTCCAAACTTCTGGGCTAATAACCACTTATCAGAGAGTGTATTCTTTTGTGTTTGGGTTACCTTACTCAGGATGATATTCTCCAGATCCATCCATTTCCCTAAGAATTTCATAAATTCATTGTTTTTAATAGCTGAATAGTCTAACTCCATTGTGTAGATGTACCACAATTTCTGTATCCACTCCTCTGTTGAGGGACATCTGGGTTGTTTCCAGTTTCTGGCTATTATAAATAAGGCTGCTATGAACATGGTGGAGCATGTGTCCTTATTACATGTTGGAGCATCTTTTGGGTATATATGCCCAGGAATGGTATAGCCGGGTGGGTTTATGGTCTTATGACAGAAATTAGGGAGGAAGATAAGTTGGTCATTCCTGTTGGCCTGACCAGGTGCCTCTCAGTTTCTGTCAAGTCTCCCAGACAAAGATATGTGATAACAAGGAACTCTATTGTTGCATACCTGGCCTCCAGCAAGGACATTCTCAGAACTGCTGCCATGGTCACTGCCCTCCCAGAGAAAATCTATCTTCCTTTCTTGTCACTGCCAGTTACTGTAGATAACGATCCTCTGATGAAGGTGAAATCTTAAAGTACTTCCTATTAGCATATGAACCTACTAATTCTCTAAATGCTATCCTGAGACCAACAGTATCAGCGTTATGTAGGAATTTGTCAGAAATCCACATTGTCAGGCCCAAAGAATAAGACAGCTTAACAGTCTTCAACAACTTCTCCCAAAGGATTGTGTTGCAAGCTAAAATTTACCTGCTGGCCTTAGGTTTCAAATCTATATCATTTGAAATGGAACTAAGAATTAGGGAGGGATTCCCACCCTCCCCAGGCTGTGAGTAGGAAAGAGCAAAGGGCTATCCCCAGCTGCTGACAACCATGCTGATTCTGTTCCCTTATCTGAAAAACAATAGAGACCTAGAGCCTGGTCTCTGGAATGAGGTCAGAGAAGTTCATGGTCATTCATTAACTCAAAGTGCAGCTAATCCCCTCAAGAGAACAACTTACCTCCAGTGGTATCCTGTAGAAGAAACCAACCTTATGGAGCAGACAATCATATAGATTATATAGTAAAATGAGCATGTTAGTTATAGGTGAAGCTGCAGGGAAAGGGGGTGGAGGGGGCACTCAGATTCACTATGTCCTAGTTCAAGATTCAGTTGACTGACTATCACCTATGCCTGTCACCCGCTTCTCTCAGTTCAGTGACCTCATTCTCTCATTGCAGGTGACCTTCCTCACTTCATACAGTTAATGAAAAAATCCTCTGACTGTGAGTGACAGCAGTCTCCCGTATAAAGAGAAATAGTTTGTATTATTGCAGTATCTAACACAGTAAGTCCCAGGGCATTAGGTTTGGTTTGTTCTATTTTGTTATCTCATGGAACTGGGTACAGCGTGGTCAGGACACTACTCTGAGCAAGAGTGAATTGAAGTTCTGTGGTTTGTAGCAGCAGAAAATACAATTAAAACGATGAACAGTACCCTATTCCCCAAAGGAGGAGGCTACAGTTAGGGAAGGGAACAGGCAAAGAATGACTAGTATGAGCATAACTGAAAAGAAACCTAATCACTCAGACTTAACCTTTCAAGTATGCTCACCATATTTATTAAGATAGACTTAGCATATTTAATCAGGAAGCTTTGAACATGTTATTGCTGTATTTATTAAACATCAAAACCCTTATACTGAGTTCAAAACATAAATCCAAACTGCAGATTTTTTTTTAATTTTTTGATTTATTTCATATATGTGAGTACACTACACTGTCACTCTCTTCAGACACACCAGAAGAGAGCATCAGATCCCATTACAGATGAGCTACCATGTGGTTGCTGGGAATTGAACTCAGGACCTCTGCAAGAGCAATCAGTGCTCTTATAACAGCTGACCCATCTCTCCAGTCCCAAACTGGAGACTTTTTTTTTTTTAAAAAGTGGCTGCTGGGAATTGAACTCAGGACCTCTGCCGGCCCCTCTCGCACCGGCGTAATTCACTGTAGCTGTCTTCAGACACACCAAAAGAGGGCATCAGATCTCATTATGGGAGGTTGTGAGCCACCATATGGTTGCTGGGATCCGAACTCAGGACCTTCAGAAGAGCAGTCAGTGCTCTTACCTGCTGAGCCATCTCGCCAGCCCGAGACTTTTTTTTTAAAAGAGATTTATTTATGTATTATATGTCAGTACACTGTAACTGCCTTCAGACACACCAGAAGAGAGCATCAGATCTCATTACAGATGGTTGTGAGCCACCATGTGGTTGCTGGGATTTGAACTCAGGACCTTCGGAATAACAGTCAGTGCTCTTAACCCATGAGCCATCTCTCTGGCCCCAAACTGGAGATTTAAATTGGGAGACTGAGCGTGTGTGTGTGTGTGTGTGTGTGTGTGTGTGTGTGCTTGTAAGATGTTGAGATCAAAACTGAATGATATCCAGGAGGGAAGAGATTCAGATGTTAGGTAGCAGAAAGAAGAGAAACCCATAAAGAATATTAAAGTTTAAAATATATATACACATATATACATACATGTTTGTGTGTATATGTGTGTGTATATGAAATTCAGGGACCATACTATAGCTCAAAGTAAAGAATTTCAGTTCTATGATAAAAAATGTGTATGTGTGAGCAGAGTGCCAAGGTGATTCTTAACTGTTTTAGTTATTCCTAACAGTTTTGAAGATTTAATAATACAGTGAATTCTTCTCCTAAGAACTTCATGCTAAGTACTGTAAAAGCACAGTGCTTAGAGCAGTTTTCAGGCAGGAGTGATGGCTTAGTGGTTAAGAATACTGGTTACTCATCCAGAGGATACAGGTTCAATTCCCAGCGCTAACATGGAGACTCACCAACATCTATAGAACTCTAGTCCCAGGGGACCAGTGTCCTCTTCTGGTCTCCATAGACACTGCATGCATGTGCTGCACACAAACATACAGCCAAGAGATCTAAAAATAAGACTATTTAAAGCAATTTTGAATTCACCCCAGATAGAAAAATATGTAAATGATAGAGGATGGCAAGATGGACCCAAACTTTTCTTTTTTTTTTAAAGATTTATTTATTTGTCACATGTAAGTACACTGTAGCTGTCTTCAGACACCCCAGAAAAGGGTGTCAGACCTTGTTACAGATGGCTGTGAGCCACCATGCGGTTGCTGGAATTTGAACTCAGGACCTTTGGAAGAGCAGTCAATGCTCTTAACCACTGAGCCATCTCTCTAGACCCGGACCCAGACTTTTCTAGGAACAGCATCAGAAGTGAATAGAGAAAAAAATAAGAAGTATTGGGGACTTTTTATTGCCTAAGGCAAATAACAACATTATTGATCCCTATCAGTATTATTTTACAAGCAGAAATAAATTCTGACAAGTTATGTGGTTAAATATGAAAGCAAAACCTCAGTATTTCAAGTAAAATATAGGAGGTGGTTTTTGTTGCTCTAAAGTCAAAATATAAGAGAAGCACTTGAGGAGAGTATACTGCATCACATGTAGGTTTTGTTGGGATTCAGACTCAGGCAAGAGGCTAAGGTGCCTGTTTAACACACTAACACAGACCTGGCCTCCAGGTTCTCCCATAATCCTTCTGTCCCTACCTGTTACAGGATGGCTGGCATACTCTGTCTTATAGTGTGAACTTTCCAGCTCAGACCAAAGGCTGGGCTTTCTCTCCACCAGAGTCTCTTCACTATGTAATCTGGATGTTTTGGTCCTCTCTCCACTATCCACCCCTGCCACCCCATACACTTTCATCCCTCCCTCTCTCCTTTCTTTTCTTCCTTCCTTCTTTCCCTTCCTCCCTCCCTCCTTCCCACCTTCCCTCTGCCTGCCTGCCGGCCCACCCTTCATTTCTTCCTTCCTTCCTTCCTTCCTCCCTTCCTTCCTTCCTTCCTTCCTTTCTCCCTCTTTCTTTCTTTGTTTCTTTCTGTCCCTATTTACATGGCAACCTTACTGGCCTTGTTCCTTGGGACCAGTAAACCCAACCAAAAGCTGCCTTTATGCTTTAATTTGGGTTGAATTGGCTTGGCTCCTCGGTGGAGAAAACCTATCCACTTTAAACCAAACAATGAACCAGTGAGATCACTAGGAGGAGATCTTTGCAAAGCTATAGTTGATTAGTCATGACATATTAAGGATTTGCTGGGGCCTGGAGAGATGGTTGCTCTTCCGTAGGTCCTGTGTTCAATTCCCAACAACCACATGGTGGCTCACAACCATCTGTAATGGGATCTGATGTCTTCTGCTGGTGTGTCTGAAGAGAGCGACAGTGTACTCACAAACATTGAATAAATAAATGAATAAATGAATGAATATATAAATAAATAAATAAATAAATAAATAAATAAGTAGGATTTGCTGGAACATCTTAACAAACAGAGTTCAGTGGCTGGTAAATATTACAAAGGTTCATATAACTCCTGCCCAACCTCACTGTAAATGAAATATAACCTAAAGCCACAGTGAGGTATTGCAGATGGGGAAGAAGGAAAACCTGGCATAACTCTGGCAGATGATCATCTGCAGGGCTCCAGCACCAATTTCTCTCCTGTTTAAGACACACTAAACATATTTACATGGCTAGCTGCACGGTTATCTTTGTGCCTATAATCGTAGCTGTTTGAAGGATTGAGATAGAAGGAATGATGGGGCCCAGAAGTTTGGAGCAGCAGGGCACATAAAGAGAATCCCACACACATCTCTCTCTCTCTCTCTCTCTCTCTCTCTCTCTCTCTCTCTCTCTCTCTCTCTCTCTCTCTCTGTTTTTTGAGACAGTGATTCTCTGTGTAGCCATAGTTTTCCTAGAACTCACTGTATTGACCAGGCTGGTCTTAAACTCAGAGATCCTCCTGCCTCTACCTCTGCTGTAATTAAAGGTATGTGCCACCACACCCAGCTCAGTTATTTTTTTTCCTTATATTGTCCAGAATCTATAGCTGGGGGCATTTAGTGTGATATAAAATGCTATGCTGCCATCACTAGAACCCAGACCTCGGTATTATTTTTATAACAGAAATCTATCTTTTTTAAAGGAGAAATGGAGAGTAGAAGAGAAAACAGCGAGGAGAAAGAGCTTGGTCCCTAGGTAGCAAGGGTAGAGTTCTCCAGGAAGAGCCATGCTGGTGTTACCGTAGGGCAAGCAAGTGGGTCCTGTAGACTTTACACGACTGTAAGGAACATTTCAACTACAAGGAAATGGTCAGTGTTTGGGAAGATAAGTCTCCTGATGCTGATTTAAACATTATACAATGTACACATCTATCAACTATCACATGATATGCCATTAAGAAAAAAACAGCTGGTGAGATAACTCAGTGGGTAAGAACACGGACTGCTCTTTGGAAGGCCATGAGTTCAAATCCCAGCAACCACATGGTGGCTCACAACCACCCATAATGAAATCTGACACCCTCTTCTGGTGTGTCTGAAGACAGCTACAGTGTACTCATTTATAATATTAAAAAAAAAAAAAACAGGTTTCTCCATTAATTAAAAAACAAGAAAAGACATGGGAGAAAAGGAGTCCCTTTGCTGAGAATAATTTTTTCTTTTTATTTTTCCCTGTGGTTTTGTTGTCAGTTTTTAACTTAACACTGTATTTTGGTAGATAGGATTAGCTTGGAGTAGAAGGCATTCCAGATGGAAGGATGGCTACAGGCATCAGTTGTTTTTAAGGCCGTAGCTCTAAAATATTTTTTTTTCCTCTGTAACAACGCACAAGATGGGTGACTTTCACATTCCAGTGTTTTCAGTGTGGTAGCCTGGGCCTAGATGGGATGAATTGGAGATCCTGAGACATTCCTTAATGCCTGTGGTAAGAGTCTCCCCACTCCCTTTTGTCCCATAACTGGTTAGGAAAGCACATTAGAATTAGAAAAAATAGGAAGAACATTATAATCGGAAAATCCAGAGTCTGCTCTACTTTATTACAGTAAAGAACCAGCAAACTGTATTCCTCTGTGTAACAAATATTTACTGACTGCTTTCTCTGTGCAAAGCACTCTATCTAGTTTACCATTGTTTTATTATTATTATTATTATTATTATTATTATTATTATCATCATCATCATCATCATCATCATCACATAGATTGTGACTGGTTTGTCTAAACTACTTATAAAAAGCAATGGGGACACTCAGAAGAACTGTGTTTTGAGTAATTCTAAATGCTTCAATCTTTGTGTGTGAACAAATTAAATGTTTAATGAGTTAAGAAGCTCACCAAGGAGAAGGCTTGGGAGGTCAAGTACTTACTCTACAGGAATTAGGTCCTGAGTTTGGATCCCCAGCACCTACATATAGGCTGGGCGTGGGAGCAAGCCAACTGTTCTCCATGAGCAAAGGGAAGGAGATGGATGGATTCGTGTGGCTGACCAGCGTAGACAATTCATGAGCTCCTAGTTCAGTGAAAGGGCCCTGTCTCAAACAATAGAATCAGTGAGGTGGGAGGCTAAGGAGGAAAGCACCCAGAGGTCACCTTTGGTCTCCCTGGGCACACACATAAACGCTTCCACATACATAGACCACATACACACACCTACATCTAATGACCTAGAAAAGCTCAGGCTGCAGAAAGCACAGAAGCTCTTGGAAGTCTCTGGAGCATCTTTTGAATGTAGCCTGGAGGGTGGAAAAGTAAAGCAAAACAAGAAATCTCAGCCGGGCCGTGGTGGCGCACGCCTTTAATCCCAGCACTTGGGAGGCAGAGGCAGGCAGATTTCTGAGTTCGAGGCCAACCTGGTCTACAGAGTGAGTTCCAGGACAGCCAGGGCTACACAGAGAAACCCTGTCTCAAAAAGAAAAAAAAAAAAAGAAATGTCAAGCTCTTTTCTTGCCCAGTTTACTATCTTCATGTCCTATGCAAGAATTTCTGCTTCTGTTCTTTCAAAATGCATTTGATAGGCCTCTTTCTTGGTGAGGGCTAACATTCCTGCCCAGCTGTATCCAGGGTTTCTTTTATCACCCAGAATATCTTCTTCCTAGGCAGCCTTCATGACCATGAGGAAGTGCAATACTTTGTACACGATGCTTAGGCAATACACATCTCATTAAATAAGTTCTTTCCTGGCACTTTCTTTTTATTGTCTCCAAATCATCTTCAAGATAAAGCTTGAATTCTTCAGGTTTGTTTTCAAGGACCTCTTTGTAAACTAGTTACCAAACTTTCTCAATCCCTCTGCCCTTGTTTTAAGATTATACCTCATTAAGCGGCTACCAATTTGCAAGTCCCAGCCAGCCTTTTCCCATGCTCCACTGCGTCCTGTCTGCTCCCTGAGGACATGCAGGCCCTGTTAGCCCACATTCCTTATCTTTCCGCTCCTTTTTAAGAGACTGACAGTCTCCATGTGTAACCAGTGCTCTTTTCCCCAGAGCTACGTACATTTTTTTTTAACAACCTCAAATGCCCATATTGCCTCTTGCCACTTCGTTTATAAGCACCTAGAAGACAGAATCTAGACATCAGGCCCGGAAACGCCTTGTTCTCTTCACTCGCCTTTGCCCTTTGTTTCCTTGTTACGTTTCACCTTTCCCTTTGTACATACCTGACTCACCTCTCTGGTATTCGTCTGAGCATCCCAACCTCTAATGAAGCCCGTTTCTTCTCTCTTAACTTGCTTCTGGTCCGTCTCTCCCTGCTCCACTCCGAGTTCTGTGAGCACACACCAGTCTTGGGGTCACTGGTGCATTTTCCAGAAGCTGGCAAAACAGGTAGTTGCTGGGTATTTGTTGATTCAATGAGTATCTCTTGGTTTCCTTGGTTTCTGTCTAAGTATTTTAATAAGTCCCTGTTAGAGAAGGAAAGGCACTTTGCAATGAGGACAGGGATGACTAGGCAGGGTCTCGCAGACTTGGCCTCTGTTCATAGTCCTCCACTAGCTGCCCACTTGCTGCTTTCTTTCTTTTCCTAATACTTAATTGAAACCTTCTGTGGTGGTTTGAATGAAAATGGCCCCATAGGTTCATAGGGATTGTCACTATTAGGAGGCGTGGCCTGGTCAGAGTAGGGGTGGCTTTGTTGGAGAAGTACTTCTCTGGGGATGGGTGTGAGGTTTCAGAAGCTCAGTGGCTCACTTTCTCTTCCTGCTGCTTGCAAATCCAAGTGGAGAACGCTCAGCTCCCCTCTAGTACGGAGTATGTGTCTGCCTGCATGCTGTCATGTTTCTCACCACGTTGGTAATGGATTAAAGCTCTTAACTGTAAGCCAACCCCAATTAAATGTTTTCCTTTATAAGAGTTGCCTTGGTCATGGTGTCTCTTCACAGCAATAGAAACCCAAACTGAGATACTTTCTATGTGTAGGCATCACTCCTGATGTGAGTAAGCAAATCAAAGTCACTACTTTTGGTAGCTAAACGCCTAGGTTAGACAAAGGGATTGAATACTAACAAGATATGGATATATTATTGGCCGTGGCAGTATGAAAAGAAAATCAAGAGACTAGAAGTCTAGCTCACTTAGTGGCATGCTTGCCTAACATGTTCAAGAGCTTGGGGATCCATCCCCAGCACTTTGTAAAACTGGGCATGGTTAGACAAACCTGCAATCTTAGCACTTGGGAGACAGAGGCAAGAGTCTTTTAGTGTGCCTTCCCTTTTAGACCAGAGAGGTTGTCTGCTAACGAGACAGTGTGAAAGAAACAAAGTCTTGCAGATGCTTCTTTGAACAGTGAGCAAATGGTCAAAAAGGAAACCTTAAGAGGCCCAAGTGCTGAGATTAGTGATCGTCCCAAACACGACATCTGTGTCACCCCTTCCGAGGTCCAGGGAACATGGTGCAAGGACTATGGAACCAAATGATGGGAGTGAGTGTGTTGGGGTATTTCATTCTGAACATAACAGCCATGAACAGAGCTATGACAGCATGCATGGGGCCTGGAGAGAAGGGGGTGGGAGGAAGGGAGTCTGAGGGAAGGACACTGTTGTAAGTGGAGAGCTAACTGGGCAGAATGGGTGGGCGAGCACAACAGAGATAAGAGTCATGGAGGAGGGGAAAGCGGTCACAGCCTGTTGTATGCAAGCATCATAGTGCTGAAAATCAAAATACATTTTTAAAACCCCTCTACATTTTTGCAGCCTCCGAAATCCCTTGCATGCTCCAGTGGTTGTTACTGGGATTTAGCTCCAGACTCATCCTCTCCCCTGCACACCCAGATCTGAGGACTGTCGCAACCTTTGGAAGTTCCTTGACGCATACTGTTTGTCCCCTGAGCCGGGAACAGAGGAGAGTGTAAGAACACAGTCACCATTCTGCACGTGAGGAACACGGCACCCTTCCAAGTGTTTCTCCTGACTCATTGGCTGCTGTGAACATAATAGAAACAGGCAACCCCAAATTTCCTTAGTCGGTGTTCTGTTGTTGTGAAAAGACACCAGGCAGACCTGGTGCTGGAGAAGTAGCCAAGAGTTCTACATCCAAATTAGCAGACAGCAGCAGGAAGAGAGAGCACTGGTACTACCTTGAGCTTTTGAAACCATGAAGCCCACCCCTCCAGCAAGGCCACGCCCACTCCAATAAGGCCACACCCCTAATGCCACTCCCTAAGCATTCAAATATATGAGCCTGGAGGGAGCCGGGCCTTCCTGTTCAAACCACCTCAACGCCCAATACTGAGTGATTGACTACGTAGAGAAATGTTAGATGTGTATCAACAATCATATAAGCTCACAGAAAGCACACAAAAAGTGCCCAAAATGATGGGCTTAATTTTTTTAAAGGATTTATTTGAGGGAGAAGGGGAACCATAAAAATCTATTAACGACTTAATTTAATGAGGGAAATAAATTTTAAATGGCAACACTATGCATTTAATAAGCATACATAGGTATTAGTTTTGTCTAAAGCTAGTACTTCACATTTTAAATGTTTTTTAAAGAAATTGGATTATACTTTTACTTTGTATATTGTGGTGTTTTAAAAAATGACAGAGCTTGACACTTACCAATAGACCAGCCTTTTATTTTTATTGAGTTTATCAGCACGGTGTTGAAATGGTCATCCATCAGTAAGAACTGCTGACATAAGAGTATATAATATTAGTATATGTCATGACTTATACATAAGTATACGACACATAAGTCTACACCAGTGGTTCTCAACCTTCCCAACGCTATGGCCCTTTAATACAGTTCCTCATGTTGTGGTGAGCCCCAACCATAAATTTTGTTGCTACTTCATAACTGTAATTTTGCTATTGATATAATTGTACTGCAAATATCTAATATGCTAGATATCTGATAAGTGACCCCTGTGAAAAGGTCAGTTGATCCCCCAAATGGGGTCAGGATTCACAGGTTGAGAAACAGTGATCTACAGTTAATGTTCCTTGGTGAATTCAGTCTTTGCTGATGAACACACTTTACCACTTGTATTCTCCCATTTTTACCCATTTTAAAAGCAACAGGAATATATTCTTGGTATCTTCTAAATATCTTTAGAACACCCATTTTACATTTGATGCTGAGCCCCAAAATAGAAGGGTTATTTTTGTAACTTACATATTTAATAGACCCTACTCTTTAGGAAAGTTCTCTGATGTTGGCTCCACACTAAGAAAATTCGCAAGTTCCAGTTGAAATGGAACAAGTGAGCTTCACTGTCGTGTAATTATTAGATTTTAAAAATATGTACGACTGGCACAAAATCGACTTGTTATAATTAGGTATAATAATAGATTCTCTGGGTATTAAGAATTTTATATATGAAAGCTGTGTGGAAAGAAAAGAAAAAAAACTTGTGGCTTTTT
>NW_022196910.1:35432119-35452250 GCF_008632895.1 Mastomys coucha
GTCTATGCAACTTACGAAACTGAAGACTGTGGGAAAGAAGTCTGAGGTCTGGGATGGTTGCTTCGCTAAGCATGTCTGGTAGGTTGAATCATCAAGAGAAAAGGAACTTGGAATCTTCTGTCAGGCAGGCAGGCAGGCATTTGTAAACACCCTATGCACAGCATATAGTTTAATTCTCTCAATGGCCATAGATCATCACCACTTTACAGCGGAAGACATAGAACTTGTGAACTGAAGGCATCAAGGCATCCACCATGAAGTCGGTTAGCTACAGCTAATAGCGCTTACCCAGCATGCACCGGGCCTGGATTGGCTCCCCAACTTCTAAGTGAAACAGACCCAAAAATAGCCAGGTATGAACAGTGTCCAACATACTGAAGCTTCAAGAAATCAACAGAAAATCATGTGCCTTTCCTTCCAAACCCCATTTTTGCCCCTCTAGTCTCTTTAACGTTGAACTAAAGCATTCTGAGGCTAGTCAAGGCTCGTTGGTTCACACCTTTTATCTCAGCACTGAGAGAGCAGATGTCTGAGTTCGAGGATAGCCTGGTCTACATAGTGAGTTCCAGAACAGCCAGGACTATGTAGAGAGACCCTGTCTCACAAAAGCAAAACAAAACAAAAGTCATCCTGAGGGTTGTTTCGATATCCTATCCCTTTTAAAGACAGCAGGTCTTTAAGACATTGGTGAAGACTTACGTGAAGAACTTAGTATTCCTGATGGGAATGATGGATAGTATGCATCAGTTTCCTCTGTGATCACACCCCACTGGACATGAGCTGTATCCGTATGTTTTTAAAGTAACTCTTGAACCACCAATCTGAAAAACACACTTCTACCTGATTGTTTAAAAACTCGGGCATGAGCTGGGCATGTTGCTGTCGAGCATGCCTTTGTACCCAGCGAAGGAAGCAGGGAAGGCGAAGGCAGGTGGCTTCTGTGAGTTAAAAGCCAGCCTGGGATACATAAAGAGCTTCAGAAACAGCCAGGACAACATCGGGAGACATAGTGTCTATATAGAGAGAGGCACTGTCTCAAAAACAAACGAACAAACAAACAAAACAACAACAAAAACCCCTTAGTCATGAAATAAGCGAGGAGCAACTGGAAACAAGATCCATTTATTTGCTTACACATGGGGGTAGGGCAAGGCTTGTTAGCCATGGGCGTGGCATTCCAAGGACACCATTCAAGGTTTGGTTCTCTCCCCCGTGTGGGTTCTGGGACCAAACTCAAGTCATCAGGTCTGGGTTGAGATGTTAGACCCTTGAATTAATTTTCCAGTTCTTGCTTAGTCACACTTGTCCAGCCTGTTCAAGCACTACCCCAGATCTTTCTTTTTAAAAACACGTTTTTTTTTCTTTTTTTTTCTTAAAAAAGACTTATTTATCCATTAACTGTAGCTTTTTTCAGACACACCGGAAGAGAGCATCCAGACTTGTTACAGATGGTTGTGAGCCACCGTGTGGTTCCTGGGAATTGAACTCAGGACCTCTGGAAGAACAGTCAGTGCTCATAAACGCTGAACCATCTCTCTAGCCCTACCCTAAATCTTTCGTTTTGCCATATGGTGTTTTATTTTCCAGACCCTTTTCTCTTTCCTGTTGTCATTTGCTCCATGCTTCTCTGTGACTGTATTTTGGATTTGGTTGGTTGGTTGGTTGGTTGGTTGGTTGGTTGGTTGGTTTTTCGAGGCCAAGCTTCTCCGTGTAGTGCAGGCTGTCCTGAAACTCTCTCTGTAAATCAAGCTGGCCTCCAACTGGCATTGATCCGCATGCCTCTACCTTACGTGTGCTAGGATTAAGGCCATTTTCTGTAGCTTGTCTGTTCCCTGCATAGACTGGTCCACAGCTTCCCCTTCCCTGTCTGTGGAGCATCCTTGTGCACTTGAGTACTTAGTCATCACTGTCATAATCGTTCTGAAAAGAGCTGTGATGAGTGGGCCGGTTCAGAAGTCCAGCAGTTTCTACAGTTAATAACACCCTGAGCAAACAAATTATTCTATGATTCACACCCTTCATGACCCCTCAGGAGAGAAACGCAGTTGTTAGAGGGTGCGTATGTACACATAATTGAGTATTTAGGCCTTCAGTAGTCCAAGTGAAAGGTTTGCTCTGATCAGATCATTTCTTTGATGTTAGGACAAGGGTTATTTCATTGAGAGAAATGCAGTTACATAAGGAACTTCAAACAGTTAAAAATCTCCTAAGGATTAAATTATGCACTTAATTCTAATTGCAGATATTTTCATATTACGGACACAATATAACCACAAATATTTCACAGAATAGTGACTGATTCAGTAAAGAAATCAAGATCAAAGAGGTGAATTATTCTTTTTTAAAAAAAAAAAACATGATAGTAGTTTTAAGCACGTGGAACTTGGCAATTAAGTTTTATAGAAATCATACAGTTGTACTAGGGAAGAGCTTGCTAGTCTGGTTTAAGAATTGAGTGTAACAAATAATTTGGTTTAAGTACAGGTTTTTTTAAAATTTTTTGTTTTGCTTAGTGTATGTGTGTGTGTGTGTGTGTGTGTGTTGGGAAGGGCGTGTGACACATTCATGTGGAGGTTCAGAAGACAACCTTGTGGGGTTTGTCTTCTCTGTCTATATTTACGCACGTTCCAGAGATCAAACATAAATCACACGCACAGCAAGCGTTTTTTAATCTACTGAGCCATCTCGCAGGCTCTGTGTATGCGAAATTAATTTTAGTCAAGAAGAAATATTTTAATGAAAAGAGATAAGGATGTAGCTAAACCAAAAGTCAGTCTCTTTCTTCTTATTAGAGAAAAGTATTTAAAAAAACAAAAACAAGCAAACAAACAAACAAAACAAAAACAAAAAACCTCCAACACCATGCAAGTGAAGAGACCGTGATGATTGTATAGGGATTACTGCTGGGCACAGCTCTCAATCCGGCCACTAGGTGGCGCCAACAGGCTTTTCCCAGCCTCTGCGTTAAACCATGGCTTTTAAAGAACTCCTTACTCACACAGCATCCACCTGTTGAAAACTCGTGTTCCAGACCAAGGCTCTCCACCGGTCCACACTTTCCACGCATCTGACACCTAAGATTGGACAATAATATGCCTGACACGACAAGTGAACAGTGTTGCTCTGGCAAAGTACTAGATGCTTAAGGAGATACTTAACGGTTGAAAATCTTGAAAAAGCAATAAAAATATAAGCCACCGTGGTGACTAGTAGGGAAAAGATTGCATGGGTCTGAGGAGGCCTTGCATTCGCTGCCCAGGATCTCTCCATCTTCCAACAGTCACAGCGTTCCATTTCTTTGATTTTTGGTTGATAAAAATGACAGACTGGGATTAGAGGAGTTGTCTTTAAATGCCGTAAGTAAAGCCTTTTGCTGTGGGAGCCTACACAAGGCTTCGGGAATTGTAATATGGACTCTGAAGAAAACGTGGCGGGAGGAATAGAAAAGGGGCTGGATCTCAGAAGAACAGGAACCATATACACACCACACAGACAAAAACAAAGCCAGCAAATTGCATTTGTGTGTGTGTGTGAGTGTAAGTATATTATATAAGTCCTAGTTATATATAACATACATATATATGTAACAATCATTAAAAGAAGCCACCAACATGGGAGGGTTTGGAGGGAGAAAATGAAAGAGGGAAGTGATATAATTATATTTTAATTTAAAATATATATTTTCAAAAATTAGGTGTTGGAGAGATGGCTCAGCAGTTCAGAGCACTGGCTGCTCTTTCAAGGACTCAACTATGATTTCCAGCACCCTTAAGATCAGTGGCTCACAACCATCTGTAACTCCAGTTCCAAAAAATCCAATGCCTTCTTCTGGTTTCCATGGACAATGGACACATGTATGTTACACAGACATATATGTATGCTGAACCCCCATACACACAAACACAAAAAAAATTAATTAAAATAAAAAATATTAAAATAAAAAACAGGAAGAAAATGCTCACTGACAATATCTAGAAAACATATTTCAAATAAGAAACAACAAACAAATTACAGAGCAATGAAAAAGAAGATTAAACTTAAAGCTGTCTGTTCCTGGAGCCCTTTGTGTGTAAGTCTGTAACACTATGTTTAGAGTTTACACCCTTTCTGACTTTTCTTGCCCAATTCCAGGACACAGTGACTAGTAACTTTCTATAAGCCAACCTAGACATAGACCAGAACCCAGACCTTCTGGTCTATTTTGATTTTGTTACTAAACTTTTTATTTTCATAAAATTCCACAGTCACATATTGGGGTAGGGGGTAGGGTAGGAAACGAATCCAGCTGAATCCCAAGCACCATCAATACGGCTTGCTCCGGCGGTAATGTACAGCCCAGGCAGGATGACTACAATCAAGACACAGACAGCCCCACCCCACACAAGTCGCTGCATTTCCCTTTTCCTCTATGCATTCTACCTTTGACTCACTCCCCGCTCCTGGGAATCACTCATTTGTTACATTTCAGGATTGTCATCTCAGGAATGTTATATAAAGGGAATCATACAGTATGTGCTCTTAGGATTTTGTTTCCATTTGCGGGCTGGGGAATCAAACCCAAGACTAGGCAGACTGCCAGGCCACCGAGCCGACCCGGATATGAATTTACATTATATATATTATGTATATATAGTTTATCCCAAGTGTTCACGCACATAGGTGCACACACCCACATGTGGAGGTCAGAACGACTTTCAAGAATTGATTGAGGCATTGGTTCTCTGCTCCCACATTGTGCTTTCTGGGGTATGTATTCATCTTGCGGGCTTGCTGCTTTACTGAACTAGCAATATTTGAGTCTCTCCTGCTTCTGTCTGCTTACTCTTCTAGTAAAATTTATTGTGTAATTTGATGCCTTTCCTTCTTTGTTTCTTTCTTTCTTTCTTTCTTTCTTTCTTTCTTTCTTTCTTTCTTTCTCCCTTTCTCTCTTTCTTCCTTTGAGACAGGGTCTTCCTATATATGTAGCCATGACAGGACTGAAACTCCTATGTAGACCAGGTTGGCCTCCAACTCCTAGCTCCTCCTGCTTTGCTTCCTGAGTGCTGAGATTAAAGGTGCACCCTGCCACAGCTGGCTCTTTGGTTTTTCTCTGTTGTTGTATTTGAATCATGTACATATTTCTACCTCTACTACGTGCAGTTTTAAGTATCTTCTACAGTGCTGGTTTAATGGTTGTAACTGTTTTGGTCTATGACTTACCATGGGTGGTCTTTATTTCTCCTTTATTTTGAGAATTAATGTTGTATATACTCATTTTCATGAATGGTTGTTTTCTTTCTGGGCTTAAAATACTTGACTCCATGTCCTCCTGTATTCTTGCAGGATGTCTATGTCTGTTATGATAAGTCCCTTCCTAAGTAACTTAACAGGCACCATCTTGAGAGGAGGGTATGCTGGAGAGCTGAAAACAACACACACACACACACACACACACACACACACACACACACCTCAGTAGCCAATGACTCTATACCATGGTGGTCCAATGGAAGACAGCCATAAGATACAGCCATACAGAGAGCAAGGGTTAGAGGTGGACTAGTAAAAACTTAAGCACCAGAGAGGATGACTGTGAAGGGTGCGGTGGATCCACCTGTGGGCTAGCGAGCAGACTGAGCACTGAGCCCATAGCAGGCTATTCTCTGGCATAGCTTCCGTTCTGCACTCTCTGCATTTAGCATTATATGATGCATGGAGGTGATTGTTCTGGCCGTGCCTACTACCTTCTGCTCTAAATGCCTCTTGCCACTTGATTTGTCCTTTACTTTCTTTAGAGCTGGGAAATTAGGGACTATAACCTTATTGAGTACATTTTCCAGGCCTTTAGTCTGTATTTTAAGTTCCCTTTTTGTAACAGAAATTTGTATTTGTAGGTTTGGTCTCTTAAATGTAATTTTTTGTTTTTTGTTTTTTGTTTTTTGTTTTTTCGAGACAGGGTTTCTCTGTGTAGCCTTGGTTGCCCTGGAACTCACTCTGTAGACCAAGCTGGCCACGAACTCAGAAATCAGCCAGCCTCTGCCTCCCAAGTGCTGGGATTAAAGGCATGTGTCACCACTGCCCAGCTTAATGTGATTCTTAATAATATGATCATAATTTATTTTTCTCTTTATTACTACATGTCAATCTTGAACCTTGTTTTCATTCCTCTATATTATTTCTTTTACTTGTAGAGGTTTTTGTTTATTGAACTTTTCATTTACATGTGTGTGTGTATGGTTTGCTTTCTCTTTCTGTTTTTCTCCTGTGTTTTGTTTTGGTTTTCTGTTTATCTCCTGTTTTTTCTCTGTTGAATTTCTCATCCAAGTCTCAAATTGACGTCTTTATTTAATTCAATAGTTTCTCTGAATCATCTTTATAAAGGTCAAGGTCAACGATCATTTTAACTAGGCTCTTAAAGTCTTTGTCGCCGGGCGGTGGTGGTGCATGCCTTTAATCCCAGCACTTGGGAGGCAGACGCAGGTGGATTTCTGAGTTCGAGGCCAGCCTGGTCTACATAGTTCCAGGACAGCCAGGGCTACACAGAGAAACCTGTCTAGAAAAAACAAAACAAAAAAAAAAGGCTTTGTTTAGCGTGTCAATAATTTGATAGTTTTTGGATAGTGAAGAGTTATGAACTATTGAAAAGTCATGTTGAGTTAATTTTTCCTATTTTTTATTCCTATGTTGTGATTTGTGTTTCTGTTGTTATGGATATCTTTTTTTTTAGATTTATGTAGGTGTCTTCTAAATGACTGGATTTTTCGTGAGGTCTCGATCAATCTCCAGTTCTGCCAAAGATCCAATGGCAGCACCAGTACCAAGACAAAATCATATTCGGAAAAAGAAAAAAATACATAATTAGGTAAAGTAAGGAAGAGGAATAAAAATAAAACCAAAAGGTTGTTAAAATAATGGCATATGACACAAAAGTACAGTAAAATAAAACACAAAGTGTGGGGCAGTGAGCTGTACACAGATAGCCTGGTCCCCGGTCAAGCACAGGCCGTGAACCCCGTGACCTGGTAGGTGGTGACCTCCACCTAGGAGGGAGAGCAGGTGTTCAGCCACACCCCTTGCCCCCCCACCCCGCGATACCCACCCCACAGAGGTGTGTGGCCATCAGTCATGTAGGCAATACCCAAGCTCCTGGTATTGTCTGGACTCCACCCCCACAGTTACCTGGCAATAGCCAGGTAGGCAATGGCCCACTATAAAAGGGGCTGCTTGCCCCCTCCTCTCTCTTGCTCTTGCCTCTCTCTTGCTTCCCTTGCGTTCCCTTTTTTCATCTTCCCTTTCCCCTTCCCTTCCCCCCCCACCTCCCACCCCCACGTGGCCATTGCCGGCCTCTACCTCTCTACTCTTCTCCCTCTCTCTGCCTCTCTACAATAAACGCCTTAAAACCGTGGGACTGTCTCTTCTCTTTGGGACCTGCTGTGCTGGAGCAATCGAACAGGTCTTCCCCTAAGGAGCTGCTCCAGCAAGCCTAGGACTCTCCTCTGCTGGAGGAGCTCCCTCCTCCCTGCCCTTTTAGGCCCCAAGCCAGAGCCCGCCCACTCCATTCTCATCAGCTCTTCTGCCACTTTTAGCAGTTTCTGTGGTGCCCAAGAGTGAGAACCTGTCAGCCTCTTTGGGGGCTGAGACCCCGCCCAAGCCAGCTCCCAGCAGGTCCATGGGGACCTCGGACTGTGCCTCCCTACCTCTGGAGCGGAGTCCAGTGGCCCTGAGCAGAGGCAGGACCCTATTTTTGACCCACAGCAAAGTGAAGAAGAAGAAAAGGAAAAGTCAGGACCTGAGTTGAGGAAGGGGTGGGTGGGAAGCAGCGGTGTCTGCCTTCTGTTACCCGGTGTCTCTCATTGGTTGCCTCTGTCTGCTGTATGGTCAGTGGCACTTTGCCAGGACCAGGACCAGAACTTCACTCACTTTAGAAGTTTCTCTTCTTTGTATAACCAGCCCTGTGTTCAAGTCAATTTTGTAGCCTGTGGATTAGGCATGCTGACTTTTATTAGCAAGACCCCAGTGTGTATACTCAAGCATATCACACAACCAGTCGGGGAATAGTGGAGTGCTCCAACCCCCAATTACGTGTCCAAGGAACAGACCGAGCACTAACGGGTACAGCAGGGAGAGACCCGAAGGCTTGGCTCTGCGCCTCTCAGATTGGGTGCTTTCAGACCCTCCCGGGCAGCAAACCCTGCTGTGGAGCATGAAGTTAGATATCTATCAACCCTAGGCTCTATGCTCATTGTCCCGTGTCACAACACACACACACACACACACACACACACACACACACACACACACACACACCACACCACACCACAACACAACCGTCAGAAAAACAGCTCTGAAAAATCAAGCAATAGCCACCATGGGCTCAGCGCTCAGTCCTTACGTTAGCCAGCAAGTGGGTCCACCACACGCACCCTTTACAATCATCTTCTCTGGTGCTTAAGTTTCTCACTAGTGCACCTCTCATCCTTGCTCTCTCTGTGGCTGTATCTTGTGACTGAATTTCCCTGGGCCCCCATAGTACAGTGTCATTGGCTACTGACGTGTGTGTGTGTGTGTGTGTGTGTGTGTGTGTGTGTGTGTGTGTGTGTGATCGTGCCTGCCTGTAGCACTCAGATATCAAGAAAGATGCTGTGGATTTTTCTCCAACATGAGTCTGTTACGCAGGTGACCCACTATCATTCTTTCCCAGATTTAAGGTTAATGAGAGCCGTGTTCCTTGTGCTTTCATTAGTGTTACCACCAAGGCTGCCGCGTTCTCCAGGTTTACTTTGTGATTATAGCTTCGACCTCCACCCCATCCCACTGGGAAATGGAGCTCAGTCTGTGTCCTCTTCTGGTCTGCATTGTCTTTCTGCTTCTCTGCTTGTTTGTTTTGGTTGGTTTGGGTTGGGTTTTGGTCTAGTTTTTGTTTTCTTCTTTCCCAGATATACAGGATGTTTTTAAGATTTTTTTTTTTTAAATTTATGAGTACACTATAGCTGTCTTCAGACACCCTAGAAGAGGGCATCAGATCCCATTACAGATGGTTGCGAGCCACCATGTGGTTGCTGGGAATTGAACTCAGGAACTCTGAAAGAGCAGTTGGTGCTCTTTTTTGTTTTTTTGGTTTTTTTGCTTTTTCGAGACAGGGTTTCTCTTTGTAGCCCTGGCTGTCCTGGAACTCACTCTGTAGACCAGGCTGGCCTCGAACTCAGAAATCCACCTGCCTCTGCCTCCCAAGTGCTGGGATTAAAGGCGTGCGCCACCACCGCCCGGCCAGCAGTTGGTGCTCTTAACCACTGAGCCATCTCTCCAGCCCGGATATGCAGGATTCTGGTTTTTCCCACTCCTCCATGTTTTCTCCTCTTTTACTGCTCTCTGCATGCAGCTTTAGTTACACCATCACGTTTAAGGTCTCACACCTATATAGCCTTGCTGAGGCTGGCTCACAGCATCCTGTAAGTGCCATGTCTCATCCAGAGCTTTAGTGAGTTCTCTAATTGAGATTGCAGGCTGGTAGATTTTATTCTAAAACAGAATTTTGAATAGAACATTCTAGAGAATTTAGACGTTTTGTAGAGGGCTTGGCCCCTTTCCTTCTTGCCCCTCCTCCCCCCCCCCCCCCCCCCCCACACACACACACTTAGTTTGTCTGCAATTTTCCATTTTCTGACTGCGGCATACTTTATCTAACTTTGACATTTTTCTGGTTTAGATTTCTCTTTTCCAGATATCTACCTGTAGAATCATCTCATGGAAAACTCAGTGAAATTTACAAGGAATACCTGGCGTTTTCCGGCTTGTCTCTGCACATCTCCCTGAGAGAGGACGCTAGCAGTTTCTGATTTCTTAGAGTCACCTTTAGTTGTCTAGCTGCAAGTAGGGTGCTTGTGTAGAAGAATTTTAGCTTAGTTTTCATTTCCTTGTTTATTCATTTATTTGTTTTTTATGTTCTCATTCTGGATATCAGAAGGCATAAGTGTTCCTTTAGTTAGTCGCTTGAGTTACAAAGGCACTGCCCATATTTTTTTTTTTTTTTTTGGTCTATTTTTCCTGCCATTTAGATTGGGCAGTTTCTATTGTTTCCATTTCCAGTTTTGTCTTCTGCATTCAACTGTTGGGAAATGAGTTTGTTTAAGTTACTCTATTTGATGTTGTTCTAAAATTTTCACTTGATTCTTTCTTATATCTTCTATTTTTTTCCACCAAAACTTTCTAGCATTTTTGTTGTTGTTGTTGTTGTTGTTGTTGTTTCTTTCAAGTATGTTTGCTCATTGAATTGTTTGGCACTACCCATCTTCCCTTGCGAGTGCAGTGCCAACAGAGCTAGCTAGAACAAACCTCCAAATGCTAATGACCAAATAGTCCTCATTCCAACAACAATGCAATTATCAGTCATACTAAGAACCAGGAAGAGCTGAATTCAATTAAAAAGAAAGAAAAGATCAACAGCTGCCAACCCTCACCTGTCAGGTGGCTTAGAAGGATCTGGCAAATATTTCAAAGCAAGTCCTTCTTGTAGGCCCTGGTGCTCTAGGCACTAATGAAAGTCTTGCTCTGCCCTACTAGGCCTCCTCTAACCCCACCTCAGTGGGGAGGGCCAGACAACTCTGTCTTTGCAGGGGCAGAGGAAGCCCAGTTCCCCTGTGTCATGGAGTGTTGGCGATAGGGGGCTCATTGCTGCCTAATGTGGAGCGCGAGTCCTAACCCCAGCCTAGTTTTCTCTTACACTAGGCTACTGAGAGCTCTGAGGTGTTTAACTTCAGCCCGAAGAAGATGGAAGTCCTGTCTCCACATGTGTCTTGTCCTTGCTGGGACAGTAGTGGAAGCCTGTTTGCCCCTGGGGTGTTTTGTGATATCCAAAGGGTCTTCCTTTTCCTGCCATTTAGATTTGTCTCCTGGTCCTTCGGTTAGACAAAGCAGTCTTCCTGAGATGTCCTTTTGTGTTGGTCTGTGCCAATGGGATTAGTGTGTATTGGGCATCTCTACAATCTGAAGTATAGGAAACAAAAAGAAAATGATGGCCTTTGCTGGATAGTCCTTGACTCCCACAGCCTCCCACGGTGCTGCCTGCCTTTCCTCTTTCTCTGTCCAGTTAGTTTGTTTTACAAACAGCACCAGATTTTTAGTTAACAGTTAATAAGATGAGTAAAGAAATGTCTTATTTATGTTCTTTTCAATCCCTTCCCTGAGATACTAGCCTCTCGCTGTGGAAGAGAGCAGACTGAAGCCATCAATTAAGATCAGCTTGGCAAGCAATCATGACTTTTCAAGAACTCCTGATGAGGGCAGAACAGACTTGTGGCCTTGCCGTAAGTAGCAAATGTTATCCCTTCAGTCTGAAACTCCATGACCATTGTTAAATATGGTTTTGCCTTTTACCAGATGGCGGCCGCTTTCCAGAGATCAGATGTAGAGTAAATGGTAAATGTCATGCTTATTTCACAAGGGAGACTTGAAGTACGATAAACTAGGCTCTGGATTGGAACCCTGTTCTGGATAAATCCAAATAATGAAAGTATAACTCTGCCACGAGGACGGATTCCTTTGTAATCAAAGCCAATGCTGGTAGAAGAGACCTCTGGGTCCCAGCCACTTGCCTCCGTGTGCCTCCGTGTGCCTCCGTGTCTCTGATGTATGGAAACAGCTCTGTTCTTTAATTGCCTGCGATGTAAGCTATGCCAGCACGGTGAATCACAAGACAATGAAATGCTTCATGTGGCTTTAGAGCTGCCAAGCTCTTGAGCCTCAGGGCAAATGCATTCCTGCCCAGTGAGGTGTTACAAGGTGGTGTATCAATTTCTACCATTTCTAGTTATATAAAAGCACCTTTCCTATAGCTGATGTCGTCCTTCCCATTAATCAAACAGACAGCCTTGATATCGTCCTTCAATCCATTTTTCTTCCCATCTGTGCACACAGATCTCTAGTCATGTCTTTTTAGATAAACACTTCTCATATGTTGAAAAAAAATGCTCAGGCATGGCCTTTTGTAGATCATCGTTTGTTTATATGTCCTCTCAAATTTCCAGGGGTATCTTAGCAAATATGCTGGGTCTTTCCTTACTATTTAAAAGAGATCCCATAAGAGCATTCTGGTTGAAAGCTGATCAGCTTAGAGTTGAAATGTAAGTCAAGCTGTAGTGATGCATGCCTTTAATCCCAGCACTTAAAAGACAGAAGTAGGTGAATCTCTGTGAGTTCAAGGCCAGCCTGGTTTACAAAGTGAATCCAGGACAGCCAGGGCTACACAGAGAAATCCTGTATTAAAAAAAGAAAAGAGAGAAAGAAAGAAAGAAAAGGAAAGGAAATTTTCAATGTATATTTTTCAAATAATTTTAAGTTGGTGTATATTAAGTACCCACAAGATGCTGGCTTTCTATGAGGTATTAGTTACAATAAAATGAAAAAGTAAAATCTATGCTAGCTTTAGAAGAATTAAAAGAACAATTTACATAGAGAACAATGAACTGATTCCTTCTTGCACTGGGGCCTTACACCTCATGACTAAACTTTCCACTGTGGGCTAAGGAACATAGAGAGACCAGGACTATCCTTTGGCCATGACTTGTTCTTCAAAGTTTAAGTGATGTACATTTCATAACCTTTATATCTCTCATATTTATTAAGGGTGGTTCTTTTTCATATCCCCATGACTTGCTTATATACTTGGCAAATATTTGCTAAGGGCCTGCTTGTGTATCAAGCCCTCATTTAGTACTATATAATGCTATATAGTACAGGGATTGACAGTGTACAGAATATACTCACTGACTTGGAGTGGTTCTCAGTGAAGATGCGTTGGTAATTATAAACCATGATGAAGGCTAAGTACAGAGAGGCACTGGGTCCTGGGCAATGGGCATAAAGAACCTCAGAGAAAGGCTGGATTTGGAGAAGCAGTATTTGGGTTGAGTCTCAAAGTAAATGTGATGTACTCAGGGCCCAAAAGGAAAAAAGGGGGCAGCCACTTCTGCAAGTTCTTCTGTTACTGTCATCCAACACTAGATGGAAAAAAAAAAAAAGGTGATATTGCAAACTAAGGTTAAGTTATGAAGAGGAGATTAGCATTTATTCTGAAGCAAACTAGGGAAATATTTTATTTCTAGTAGTGTAATCATCAGATGGATATTTTGTAATATGATTGTTATTCATTTTTGATCATTTCACATGGGTTCATAATACATGCTGGTTACTCTCATTCCCTACTCTCTGCTATTTCCCTGCTCCCCTGCCCCCTCCCTTCTTCCCTATAAATCTCTGCCTCATAGAGTTTTACAAACATGCGTTTGGAGCTATATAGGCAGCCTAATGGGATCAGTAGTGAAGACATAACAGGAGATAATGAGTGAGTGCCCATCTCTCAGAAACTGTCACTAGCCAATATTTCAGTAGTAATGGGGATGACCCTCTATCTTAGTTATGGTTTCCATTGCTGTAAAGAAACACCCTGACCAAGGTCACTCTTGTAAAGGACAATATTTAATTGGGGCTGGCTTACAGTTTCAGAGGTTCAGTCCATTATCATCAAGGCAGGAAGCATGGCAGCACCCAGGCAAACAGCGCTGGAGGAGCTGTTCCAAAGGAAAAAGGAAAAAGAGGAGAAAACTGAGTCTCCAGGCAGCTAGGGGGAGGGTCTCAAAGTCCATCCCACAGTGACACACTTCCTTCAACAAGGCCATACCTACTGCAACAGGCGACACACCTCCTAATAGTGCCATTCTCTGGGCCAAGAATATTCAAACCACCACACCCTCCAAGCCCACTTCCATGATTATTGACAGGGCCTGTCCTGTGCAGGTCCATTGCAAGTAACCAGTTATCAGTTGATGGTTGCAATGGTTTTATCAAGACTAGAAGACAATGTTTCACAGTCCTTCACCCTATCTTTCGACTCTTACATGTGTCTTTTTAAAAATATTTATTTATTTATTTATTTAATGTATATGAGTACACTGTTGCTCTTTTCAGACACACCAGAAGAGGGCATTGGATCCCATTGCAGATGGTTGTGAGCCACTATGTGGTTGTTGGGAATTGAACTCAGGACCTCTGGAAGAGCAGTCAGTGCTCTTAACTGCTGAGCCATCTCTCCAGCCCTCTTACATTCTTATTCCTTCTTTTGCAAGGTTCCCTGAGCCTTAGAGGCAGTGCTATAAACATCTTGTTTATGGCTAAGTATTAGGCTATCACTGATTCTCAGCACCTTGCATACCCCTGAGTCTGTAACAAAATTCTTCTCTGCATGAAGCTGAGAATAGCGTTTGTCTATGGATATAAACATACATATTTAGAAAATACTTGACACAATATATATTTACAGAACAGTTTGATATTTTATCAATTTAGGTACCCCATGTGGGTCTCTAACCTCCTCAGTGTCGGGCCTGGGTTCCCTTCCATGGAATGGGCCTCAAACCCAATCAGAGGTTGTTATTCCCATAACAGTTATGGCACAGTTGTATATGTTTATTTTTCCGGTAGTTTGCTTTCTCTTTTGTTGTGATTCACAGAGTTCACAGATAGGTAAGATCCACGATATCTTCTGTCTTCCAGAAGCCTACATGGGACCCTCTAGGACTTTGACAGCTAGCCAACCGGAAGTCTCCAGTTCAGTGCCAGGTTACATTCTCGGCATCTTGCAACCTGCATGTTGTCTTCGGCAATAGGACATTATTCTCTAATTCTGGTGGACAGCCAAGAGCCTGTATTGTTTTGGGGGTCCTTTGGGGGCTCGTTGGCTACCCTGACCAACTCCTCCAGAGATATTCTACACCTAAGTCTTGAGGTTTTGTCTATTAACACACTGCTTCTGGGTCCGGCACTGTCTAGCCAGGGAGAGTTGGTTACTCTCTTCAACCCCACTTTTGTTAACAGACACCAGGAAATGAGAAAGAATCATTGTAAGGTCAAGAATGGTAGAACATAGTCAAAAGGAAAATAAAGAAGAAGTATACTATAGAAGAAAATGTTTAAACGGGGAAAAGCAGAAGATCTGTAGAGAGGAAGGTGTGGGGGACTACTATGGACTCAACTCTGATTTTTAATTTTTTTATTTTTATATGAAAGGTGACTTATTCATCCATGGAGCTATCCTAGCTAGAACAGATAAGAATTCTCAGAATGGTTTTTTTTTTTTAATATTTACTTATTTATTTTATGTGTATGAGTTCACTGTAGCCGTACAGATGGTTGTGAGCCTTCATGTGGTTGTTGGGAATTGAATTTTAGGATCTCTGCTCACTCAGTCCCTGCTCACTCCAACCCAAAGATTTATTTATTACTATATATAAATACACTGTAGCTGTCTTCGGACACACCAGAAAAGAGAGTCAGATCTCATTACGGGTGGTTGTAAGCTAGCATGTGGTTGCTGGGATTTGAACTCAGGACCTTCGGAAGAGCAATCAATGCTTTTACCCATTGAGGAGCCATCTTGCTAGCCCCAAGATAAGGTTGGAGTAGCTAAGATGTGAGAGTTTCTCTCTTTTTTTAAATATTTATTTATTATATGTAAGCACACTGTAGCTGTCTTCAGACACCCCAGAAGAGGACGTCAGATCTCATTACGGATGGTTGTGAGCCACCATGTGGTTGCTGGGATTTGAATTCATGACCTTCAGAAGAGCAGTCAGTGCTCTTAACCACTGAGCCATCTCTCCAGGTCCCCATGTGAGAGTTTCATGGGGTTGGAGAAAGCAGCCTATTGTAACCCCTGGGATTTTGACTAGATACACAGAGATATCAATACACATTTCATTGATTTTTCCGTAGACTTTTTCATGATTTGAATACATGCCCAAACTTGAGTACATAGTATGTTTGATGGTTTGTCTCCTTCACTGCCAGTCAGTATTGATATTTTTTTCCTTCTCTGTAGGTACATCCTTCACATGAAATACCTTTGGTATAGCAAAATTTGGGGGAGATGAACAATTTTCAAAGAAGACAATCAGATTTGGACATGATGGAGAAAGTCATCAAGTGTGAGAGGCAGGAAGGGGGTAGGAATTTCATTGTTGCTGTTTGTTTTATGTTGGGGGTTGAAGGCAAGGCCTTGTGTTTGCCCAACTGTGCTTTATCACAGAGATGCTTCAGCCCAGGCTTCGCATAGTAAACAGGATCTCTCAGGTATTTGCATACATATTAAAGTCTGAGAGATACCAATCAAGTGTTTCACAACTCAGAGTTAGGAAATCCATTTGGTATGTCACTGCTGTCAATTTTGTAAATGGGTATGGTGGAGTGGGAGAGGAGAGGATTGATTAATAACAGAAATATTATAATATGTGTATTATAAAATTAGGGTAAGCATTATTTAAATTGGTGTTAAATAACATTTATTAACTGCAGATTATAGTCCAAATATTTGACATCTCTGACCCATAGAGTAGCTGGACCTGGAGTTAAGGTCGCCCTCTGGAGGAAAGTGATACTGAATTGTGACTATAAAGTCCTTCTTCTGAAATTTTAGTGCAACGCATACCATGGGATGTGAATTTGGAAGAAAGCCCTGGAGAGAGTAGAGGGAGGAGGTAGTGAGTCTGAACTGGCAGACAGACCGTTCAAGCTGCTGCTGTATAGTTTACTTGTGGCCCTTTAAGCTGAGCCCAGGAACTGCTGCCATGGCTTCTTTCCTCCCTTGCTTTCTCACTTCTTTTCACTAAATCCTCACCACTGACAGACCCTGAATACAAAGCTCTCCTCTGGCAACCAGCAGGAGCCCAGGACACTGGCCATTGCCTTACAAAGGGGGAGAGAGCAGCCTCTGATGGCTTCTGGATGGCTAGAGGTACACACACTCACAAACACACAGAGATATACACACAAACACACAGCCACACACACATGCACACACACACAGACACACAGAGACACACACAGAGACACCCACATAAACACACACACATGCACAAACACACTCATATAAACACACAGACACACATACACACACATGCACACACACACTCATATAAACACACAGACACACATACACACACATGCACACACACATTCACACACACACACACACACACGTGCACAAAAAAACAAAACAAACCCGCCAACTCCATATTTCACTATGAGACCTGTTGCCTGATGCAGACTGGAACATGGAAGTCATATTTCTTTAAGCACCATGAGTCTTATCACTGGGCTAGAATTTATTTCTAAAACGATTGTGGCAACCAAGTAGGTAGGGGAAAGTATTTGCAGCAGCTGGATGATAAGCCTAGCAGATAAAATAGTTTAGGGATGGACCTACAGAATTATCAAGTGCTTGACCCCTGAGAAGGATTCAGGCTGTTAATGCAAAACAGAAACAAAAGTCTGGGTGATGGGGGGTGGGGGGTGGTCAAGGGATGAAGGCTCAGTTGGTAAAGTACTGGCCACACAAACATAAGGAGCTGAGTTCAGATCCTAAGCACTCAAGCAAAAGCTAAATGTAGCGATACACGTTTGGAATCTCAGCATTGCAACAGCAGAGATTGGAGGCTCCCTGGGGATCATTGACCAGTCTATCAAATTAGCCAGCTCCTGGTTCAGTGATTACAGTGAGCAGCAAGGAGACATCGGAAGTTGGTTCTGGCCCCTTTACAGATGCATTCACACGCACCCACACCCATACGTGGATATAGGCAAACATCCCTCAGGGGTGTGTGTGTGTATGCGCGCGTGTGTGATCCACACCTACACACCAAAGCAATAACACTAATACGCCAGTCAAGACAAAGCTTGAAACCTGTTTGCCACTGATTATAAAAGTCCTGTGTTAGGTAAGTCCTCTGTTCTTCCAGCATTTTTCCACTTAAGGGAGAAGTTAAGCGCTTTCTTTAAGTGAATATTAATGACCAGCCATCACCACTGTGATGTGCCACTCATACTGTGTTTTGTCATCTTATTTCTTGATGGTGTTGAAGTTCCCCTAAATCATTGAAGATGTTAAGAAAGCGAATATGAACACTTTCTTGTTTTCAGGGGACATGTCAGGTGTTGAGAAATATTTCTTCTTAGTCAGACATCGATAGTTGAAACCTACAAACTCAGCTTCATAGATAGGTAAGGTAAAACTCTAAACTGGGATCTTCATTCACTTTGCTCACATATTGTCTGTTATTAAGTGTCGGTCAATTGAATCGAGGACTCACTATTGTTTGTGTTCATAGAATGAAGCTTGAACCCCTTTTCTTTGGGATGGGTCATATACAATGAACACCTAAAGTTTTGGAGACTAAAACTAAAGGCATTGTCCTGAAGGATCTTTTCCAGCCTATTAAGCTTCTCTGGGTTGCTTGCTGTCACGTGTGGAGCATATAATGTCACATGCATTCAGTTCTTTTACTTCTCCACTGAAACTTCAAAGAAGAGTCAGAGACCCAAGCATCCGAAAGTCAGCAATTTCGGGCATTAGAAATGTCCTTAGCTCAGCATGTGTGCTGTTAATAAATAACAGATTTAGAAGCTTCTGTTGCCTTTGCCATATTTTAAAAGAGGGGGGAAAATTAAATTGCAGAGGATTGAATACATTTTAACCATGATGGTTGATAGGGTTTCAGTATAAATCCAATTTTTTAGCAATTTATAAACATGATACTTTGGTAGTAATAGGGTATTTTTGAAACTATCCACATTCATGAACTTAAAAAAAAAAAAAAAGATATGCGTGCCAGACTGACTGAAACCTATCATTTACTCCGCAGACGTTGCAACATTTCACTGATAGAAAACCACACCGGGCACGCTAATTACCTAACAATCACTCAGTCAACAGATTGTTTTAACATCTATTATTTTTAAGGCATTTGTGGGAATGAAAATGAAAGTCTTTGCACAATTTTAGGGCCATTTTTCTCAACAGGGAATTTTGAGTCTGGGCTGGTTAAGGACTGATAAGTTACTGTGCTACTGGGTAACAGGGTATCTAATCCCTCCCTATGCTTGGCGGTTGAAAATTACATCACCAATGGGTGTCCGCCATAAATCAATGAGCTGTTTTAGAGCAGTAAAGTGAACTTTTTAGCCGGGCGGTGGTGGCGCACGCCTTTAATCCCAGCACTTGGGAGGCAGAGGCAGGCGGATTTCTGAGTTCGAGGCCAGCCTGGTCTACAGAGTGAGTACCAGGACAGCCAGGGCTATACAGAGAAACCCTGTCTCGAAAAACCCAAAAAAAAAAAAAAAAAAAAAAAAAGTGAACTTTTTATCAGTGAAAGTCCCTTGACACCATATGATACATGTCCACATAGTTCATGGTTTACCGATTGTTTGTCTTCTTTGTGCCCCTCTCCTGGAATGTTAGCTCTGTGCAAACAGACATTTTGTGGATTTCATCCAATGTTCCATCCTTAGTGCCTGTAAGTATCTGGCATGTGGTTGTACTACATACAAATGTATCAAATGAAACTGGAATGAATCTAGATGAAAGAGCTCCAAAAATCTACATTAAAGTGAAGGTAACAAGGTTCAGTGGCAATCTATTTTTCGTGCAAAAATGTATGTGCAATGTGCACAAACACATACAGGAAGTCTGAACACATGCGCATGGGGCCATCCAGGGACTCGATGAGAGGACACACAGGAAACTGGTCCACAGATGACAACACAGCACAACACAACATACCTGGTCATTAGGAGTAGAATTCCCTTGCTCCTACTTTCTCTCTGTAGCTTTGAATATTAGACCATATAAAACACTACAAAATTAAACACATGAAAAGCTAACTTTAAAACCTTCTGTTTTAAGAGGCTGGAAAAATGGCTCAGCAGTTAAGAGCACTCACTGGCTGCTCTTAAGAGGACCTAGGTTCAATTCCCACATGGCACTCTTTGTATCATCTCCAGCTCCATGTGATTCGACGTTCTTACAGACATAGAAGCAGGCAAAACACCAATGCACTCGAAAGAAAAATAAATCACTTTTTAAAAGTTAGTGTTTGAGTTCAGCATAGTGGCATACACCTTTAATCCCCACACTTGGGAGCCAGAGGCAAGTGGATCTCTGTGAGTTCAAGGCCAGCCTAGGGGCTGGAGAGATGACTCAGTGGTTAAGAGCACTGACTACTCTTCCCAGTGCTCTTAATTCCCAGCAACCACATGGTGGCTCACAACCATCTGTAATGGGATCTGGTGTGTCTAAAGAGAGTGACAGTGTACATGAAATAAATAA
>NW_022196910.1:35452303-35462285 GCF_008632895.1 Mastomys coucha
AAAAAAAAAAAGACACAGACAAAACCCACCAACAACAAACAAAAACAAAACAAAACTCCAGCTGGTTTAGAGAATGAATTGAAGAATATGGAAGCTTCTGAGGCTGCTATATTAATATGCAGAAAAAGCCCAAAAGGTAAACCATTGAGCTTTTTAGGGAGGGGAGAAAAGTCTCCCGCGCCTTGCCCTGGGATCTGAGAGCTTGTGGCCTCACCCCATCCTCAATGCCAGTTTTCAAAGGGCACCACTGTCCCCTTTCTCTGTAGGCACTGGGCTACTCCGTGCCAGTCTAGTCTACTCGAAGAGTCTCTTCATTCCTAGTGAATCATCTCTTTCCTTGTTCCGAGCTCCTGCCTGCAATGAGTTCTTACTTCTGTACAGAGCTGGATACTACCCTGTCTTTAACTTAGATTTCCTTTAGACACCAGTTTTTCGTCACAGGTTCCTTTCCACAACTGTAGTGTGCTGTGAAGGTGGGGACGTCCCTTCTGTGTCTACTTGCCTACAGCAACTTGGCTTGATTGAGAATTCTGAGGACGGGGTTTTGAACAGAGGCCTGGCTATGGGTTTTAACAGATCAAACCAAATCCAAGTGGCATCAGATCCCAAAACAGACCAGTTTTTCCTGCAGTCTCCCTGAAGATTCACAGATTCAGCCTGCCTGAGTCAGAGTGACAAGGAAGTCCTCTCCTTAATCCTTTACAAAACAGAAGCTGATATTAACTGTCAGTTCCTCCTCTATTGTTCTGTTCCCCTGTCCCCACCTCAGAGAACCAACCCATAGCCATGCACTGCTCTGTGGGAACACCATTCGATTGTGTGCGGCTAACCAATCAGATTTATAACTAAGTTTGCAGTGATATTTTGACAATTCGTAGAAAAAAAAAAATGGCACAATATTCTTTGAGTAAAGGGCCACACTGCTTTGCTTTATGTGGCTTACGTATTGTCTTAAAACCAGGAGCAATTTTTGTTGGAAGATGAAGGAGTCAGATCTCCTTCTAAAGGCTTTGAAAATATTAGTTTCTACTACCCTGAGGTTAGAGTAGAATGGTCATGGATAAAAGTGGCCTGGAAGGGAGCTGGGGAGGTGGCTTAGTAGGTGAGGTGCTTCTTGTACATTCAAGAAGGCTTGAGTTCAGATCTCCAACACTTAAGTAAAACCCAAATGTGGCAACGCACACCTGCCACCACAGTCCTCAGGGCCTGTGGCTGGCTGGGCAGACAAGCTGAAGCAGTGAACTCCAGGCGCAGTAAGGGAACCCGTGTCTAAAACAAAGACAAGATGGAGAAAGACATTAAACATCAATTTCTGGAGTCCCTATGGGTATGCTTAAGTGCACATACATACACATACACACACAAGCTCACAAACACACAAACACCCCCCCACATACACATACTATACACATGAACACACATATACTACATACAAAAACACACCACATACACATCGCACACACATGCCACACACCTATATACCACTCACACACACACACAAACATAAACATACTACACACACAAACATACACATACTACATACAAAAACACACCACACACATACCACATACACATACTATACACATATACCACATGCATACACACACGTATACACCATATACCACACACACATACCTATCACACATGCACATCACACACCACATAACTTGTCTAGGAAATTGAAACATAAAAAAAGTTCAACCTCTCCCCTCAAGGCTCAGGGATCTGTGTTGAAGAGGAGGCAGAATTTAAGGTAAGAGCCAGGGCCAGGGAAACAGTGTTTTCCAGACACAAACAACTAGGACTTATGCACAGATGAACTCATGATACTGGGGTAGCATGCACAGGTTTAGCCCGGACAGCATCCCAGCACTGAGAAGGGGAAGTAGACACAAAGGCCTGCTCCTAACCAAGAAGCTATTTCAAACTGATACATGCTAGGGAAAAAAAAAATGTCAACTTTATCCAATAGGGTGTCATTGGGTATACCAACCACACTCAGGGTCAAGCCCAACAGTAGTTGACCAACCCAAAATGAGCTCTATATTGGTGCATGTGTGTGCTTTTTGTTTTGTTTTGTCTTGTTGATATTCTTCTCTCTTTTAATTTGTTCTGATTGTCATTTTTTGTTTGATTTCTTTTTTTCTGAGAGAGAGAGAGAGAGAGAGAGAGAGAGAACGAACATGAAGTTGGGTAGACCTGGGAGGAGTTGGTGGAAAGAAAAGAATTTGCTCAAGATTTATTGCATAAGAAATTTAAATAAAAAATTGGAAGTTCATAACAAGTTAACCTTTTTAGAAATAAGAAAACTCACCTACCTGAAAGATCTCTGACCTCATGACCGTATGCATATGCAGACAACACGTGAAGAATGGACATGTCCGTCAGTAGCGAGGGTACAAGCCTTATCAGCTTAATGATTGTACATTCACAGAATATTTTCCAAAGCTGGCCTGTCCTCATTTCCCAAGTAACAACCCAGAAAACAGTGAGCTTCTGTCTGACAAATATTGTCTGATATAACACCTGCTGAATTTCTCATGGTCCTGCAAAGACAGAGCCTTAGACGAGCCAAAATAATGAGGTTGGTTTAGTTCAGTGGTTCTTAGTTTTTTTATTGAATACAGAGTCCTATGATTTTGATGAAAAATGAATAAAACTGCAAAGAAGCATACAAAGTAAGTGATTTGCACTCTTATTTTGCTGTAAATTAACCTTTTGGTGTATACAAAGGATGGATTCTGGAATCAGACTAACAAAATATTTTTGCATTATCTCTATACTTCCTTTTTCTGACTTGGTCAAAGGAATAATAATGCTTCTTTCCTGGGATTCTTTAAAGAGTTAAATTAGGTACTGTATATGAAATGGGTACCAAGGTGCTCAATTCATAGTAAACAATTAATTCCTGCTCAGTTTTAAGTGGCTGGTCACCAGTGTTTGACTATGTACCCATGAGCATATGGGCAACACCAATTGGATGCTTCTCCTCCTCCCCCTCCTCCTTTCCCTCCTCTTCCTTTTTCCTTCCTTCTCCTCCTCATCCTTCTCCTCCTTCTGCTTCTCTTCCTCTTCCTTTTCTTCCTCCTCCTTATTCTTTTTTGAGGATAGATCACAAGGGTGGACCTGAGAGGACTGAGAAATGAGTGTGCTCCAGGTTCATGATCTATAAAATAATCTATAAAAATATTACCAAAAAAGTATTACCTTTAGAAATTTTAATTCAAGCATGTTAAAAAATAAAACCCAACTTTTAATTGTACTCAGTAGTACATCAACAGTGCTGGAGACTTATATCGGATTTGCCCAGATCAGATCGGTTATGTTATTAGTGCTATCTAGTTGACATCAGAAAACAGTGAGAAACTTTGATTTGTGCAAGTCAATCCAATGTCCACACAACTTGAAATGACGTCATAGCTGCTTCACTCTTGTGAGTATGCCTTGGTGAAGGATATAGCTTTGAAGATTTTTTTTGTTGGTGGTTGTGGTCAAAAAGGATGATGAATTGATTCTTTAATTTTACATTTAACTGGGCGGAAGAAACACTGCACTGAATTCAGTGGTGTAGTTTTGTTTTGTTTTTTAGGTGGTGAAGATTTCTGCTCGAAAAGAAGCTAGTGAGAATCCTGGGATTTGGGCCAGAGAAAATACTTCCTGAAAGGAAATTTTATGTCTCCTATGTTTTTGAAATGATGATTGATCTACAGAAACGCTATGGACTCCTTCAGTAGCATCTGCATAGGACTCAGGATAAGAAGATTTACCCTAATTCTCAGAAGCAAAAACTCTTCACTGTCTAGCAAACAGGGATGTGCCCCAAACTGTTTTGAGCAGGTTTCCCTGACTACCTGCTCCCAAAGTTCTATCAAAGATCTGAAGCTCTATCCCATGGAAAGATTGAACACTGTGCATCTTTCTAGTCTGACTTTCTTCCCTAGGCAAAATTTCTCTGAAACGCTGAATCTGGGACTGGACTGTCATAAAGTTCATGACTTCTACAGTAGCAGATGGGACTCAGTCAAAATGCTGCAGAGCCCAACCTCTGTCTGTGGAAGAGGACAAGGAGCCACAACAGTGTGAGGACCGTCTTCAGCGAGTGGTGAGGACCGTCCTCAGCGAGTGGCTCATCCAAGAGTTTCTACAGGCTCCTTCTGTGTTGACAACATCTGCACAAAGCTTTGCTTCTATACAAAGGGGTACATCATGATTTGTCAAGTTTCAAAACAAAAAAAAGATTTCAGAAAAGTTGGAAGAGTTCCTGCAGGGCAATAGTATTGGAACACAAATAAAGGATGAGGATTATGTCTGCTAAAAAGACACAGGAAGTTTCATCCAGCTTTTTGCCTGTCCAGGCAAAGTCCCAAGAAGCAGTTCTGAGATCTGTTTCTAGACCTTAGTAGCAAGATCAGTGACATGGGGGGTAAAGATCAGTGATGCTAAAGGGGGTGGGGACTTTGAACTGGCCTGGCTTCCGTTCCCTTGTTTTGCTCCAAGCCACAAACCATTTTAAACATTTCCAGGGCACATGGTTTCACTTGGTTTCTTCTAACTTTGCAGAGATTTTACTTGTCAAGGATAGGGGGGTAGGGTGGGGTGGGGTGGGGGTAAAGCTGCCTCATGACAACTTGGGACATATCCAAGTTGGTTAAAGTTGCAGTCATTTTAAAAATCAAACTTTCCTTATGGAAAGATTACTCTCAGTCCAGATATGTTCCTACAAACTTTATTTTAGATTCTAGGATATTTCCAACACACACACACACACACACACACACCACTGAAAGTTATCACACGAACCAAAGTAACGATTTCTTTCACTCAAAGTCCAACTTGAGTAGCCAGTGGGTTTTTATTGAGGCTGGGGATGGAGCTGTGGCAGAACCCAGTGTGCAAGGCCGCAGTTTGCTTTCCAACATAACATTCAGGAAAAACCCATGCCAGGCACCGTGTGGCCCTTATACTTTCCCCCTTCATCTGTTCCGTGGAGTAATTAATACATCTTAAATTGTGTTACCGAAGTATATGTTGGCCAACAGTCTCTATTATTGTTTTGCAAGTTTTCCGTAAGTGAATGCTTCTGCTTTCCATTAATCTTAATTATGTGTCTGTGTGTCTGTGTGTGAATAAGTGGATTGAATGGCGGCTCCCTCAGGGTGCAGAGGAGGATGTCAGTTGCCCTAGAGCTGGAGTGGCAGGCAGTCCCGAGCCACCTGATGAAGCCCTAGGAACCTCACAGCCCTCTGCAAGAGCTGTGTCTTACCTGCTGAGCCATCACTCCAGCATGTAAAAACTGTTTTGTTTTGTTTTTCCAGGCAGAGTCTCACTATATAGTCCTGGCTGGCTGGGAACTGTGTGTAGACCAGGTTGGCCTTGAATGCTATTGCCTCTGGGATGGTGACTTTAGGGGTAGGCACCACCATTCCCAGCCTGAGAATGTTTCTGTTTGTTAGTTTTTTATTTTTGTTTTTTTTTTTTTAATTTTGAGGTGCTATAAAACATCCTATTATGTTAAAGAGAAACTATAATTGATTATACTTTCTTTAGCTATTTTGAGATATGATGTAGCTATGCAATCCCGGTTCACCCTCAAACTCACCATCCTCCTGCCTTAGCCTGCAAAAGCCTGGGAGAAAATACTATCACCTATAAGTCTATTTGACTGGATTATTGATAGTTTTCCCACAATTTCAGTTACTGTTAGTATCACAAAGCACACGCAGGAGTCAGGATGTCTCTAGAGTAGATGCCTAGAAGCAAAAACAGTGTTGTGGGAAGTCGCATCTTCATTGACACATTTCCTTAAAACTATTGGATCAATTTTGACTTGGCACTAACCATTCCCCTCTGACTTCACACCACCATTGGCGATTTCAGACCTGAACTGTGTCAATACAGAGAGTGTAAGAAGATGTCTTTGGGTATGTTTAGCCATTTCTTTTTGATCATCCTTTCCTGTTGATTTGAATGCTTGAGTGGAATATTCATTTTTGTGGTTATCTTTTTTCTTAATAAGTTATCATAATTCTTCTGGTATTCTGAATAATTTTTCTTTATACAATATGCCACTGAATTCTTACCTCCCACTCTGCTATCTTTTCATTTTTTCATGACTGACTTCTTGGTCTGGGTGAAGTATGTCTTAAAGATTTATTTTATATATTTTATGTGTATGAGTACACTGTAGCTGTACAGATGGCTGTGAGCTATCATGTGTGTGGCTGCTGGGATCCGAACTCAAGACCTTTGGAAGAGCAGTCAGTGCTCTTACCCGCTGAACCATCTTGCCAGTCCTGAAGTACGTCTTAAGATACTGTATCTTTCTCAGCTATCTCTTAGTCATCCATATTTTCTTCTTTAGGCTGAAGAATTACAAGGTGGAAGGTACTCTTTCAACTTCATTAAAATTTGGTTTTTACTGACAAGAGTACATACACACACACATATGTAACATGTGTGTATGTTCAGTGGTTTCTTCAATAACACAATCTAGAGGCTGAAGCTCATTTAATATTCTCAATAATCCCATAGGGTAAATGATTTGACCAAGAACTTATGAACACTCTCCAAGGTCACATGACTTGGTGGGAAGGGGCATGTTTAAGTTCCTGTTCTTAACTACAACCCTACTTGCCTCACAGGTCCCTTTTTTTTTTTAATTGGATATTTTCTTTCTTTCTTTTTTTTTTATTAGGTATTTGTTTTGTTTTTGTGTTGTTGTTGTTGTTGTTGCTGTTGTTGTTTAACGTTTTTTTTTCTTTTTTCTTTTTTGGAACTCACTATGTAGACCAGGCAGGCCTCAAACTCTGCCTTCAGGGTGAAAGGATTAAAGGCTAGGTTTTTCAGGACCATGACCCAGATGGCCACAGAGGCCAAGTCTTGGAACAGGTCTGTCCTGAAAGCCCAGGACTCACTGAATACTGCATTTGTTTTTTCAGAACCCTGGTAGACTTACTGAATCTTTCTTTTTTTTTTTTTTAAGAGATTTATTTATGTATTATATGTAAGTACACTGTAGCTGTCTTCAGACACACCAGAAGAGGGCATCAGATCTCATTATGGGTGGTTGTGAGCCACCATGTGGTTGCTGGGATTTGAACTCATGACCTTCCGAAGAGCAGTCGGTGCTCTTCCCTGCTGAGCCATCTCACCAGCCCCCGGATATTTTCTTTATTTATATCTCAAATGTTATTCCCTTTCCCGGTTTCCCTCCCTCCCAGGAACACCCTATCACATCCTCCCTTCCCCTGCTTCTATGAGGGTGTTCCTCCACCCACCCACCCACCCACTCATTCCCACCTCCCCGCCCTCAATTCCCCTACACTGGGGCATCTATGGAGCCTTCATAGGACCAAGGACCTCTCTCCCCATTGACGCATGACAAGGCCATCCTCTGCTACATATGCAGCTGGAGCCATGTGTACTCCTTTGTTGAAGGCTTAGACACTATTGTGGATGCCAAGAAGTGCATGCTGAAAGGAGCCTGATATAACTGTCTCCTGAGAGGCCCTGCCAGAGCCTTACAAATACAGAGGCGGATATTCGAAGACAATCATTGGACTGAGCGCTGTGTCCCCAATGGAGGAGTTAGAGAAAGGACTGAAGGAGCTGAAGGGGTTTACAACCCCACAAGAAGAACAATATCAATCAACCAGACCCCCCAGAATTCTCAGGGAATTCACACAGTCCCCTCTTATCTTTAACATTATGTGGAAGTAGAGTGCCTTCTATTATCATAGCAGCTGTATATCTTCAGTATCTAACAACATATGGATAATACAATATAAAAATTGTACGCTACCTAACTCCATTGTAAACTAGAGGCTTTTCCGTGCCTGCCTTTGTTTCCCAGTAACGACACAGAGACCTTTATATTTGTTTAGAAGCTTCAGGCACTGTAGCTGGGCAGGTTCTGAGCTACGCTAACCCCGCAATGCTGGCCTTAGACTATGTCCCAGCCATATAGACTGTCACCTGTCATCCTGGTCTCACTCTGGGACCTCCTTCATTCTTGTCCTGATGGGTGACACCCCTGCTCCCCACCTAAGAGCCTCTCTCACTCTCTGAGCCAGGAAGTTCCACCTTTTCCTCTCCCACCAAGCTATGGGCTGTCCAGATCTTTATTTAGCCAACCAGAAGGTGATGGAAAATACTGTTCTACAGAATACCAAGTCAGGAGATGCTTCATAATAATGGTAGTACCACAGTCCAGCCTGCAACCAGATCTCTGGGTACAGAAATCAGCATTCGGATACACAGTGCAAAGAAGACATCCTCCACCATCCCATAATGTCATAACTGGACATTCTAAACAATTTTCTTTGTGTGTATACAAATTCTCTGCCAATCAGTGGGGTACATTTTATTCAGTTTGTAGAGCTTTCCAAATCTCCCAGAGAACTTAGATTTGACATCTAGTATTTACTCTGTAGTGAATACCTAGTGTTTATTAGAAATTGCTGGTATTTGGGGATAGAAGGTTGACATCAACAGGTAAGATGTCTGTTTCAGAGGATTATTCTAGAATAGGAGAGACACAATAAACACATATGGATGATCCCCAATAGTGATAGTATAGTAAACTATAAAATAATGCTGGTTTATGTTTATGATGTAGATTTTGTTTCAGACTGGGCAATCAGGGAATGCCTTTTCAGGGGAGGTGAGAGTTGAGCTGAAATTTCAATGACCAGAAAATATGACTATATCTAGACAATGAGACAGGAATGAGGTTAGGATAGTTTAAGAACAGTTTTAAAAGGTGAACTTAAGCAAAAAAAAAAAAAAAAAAAAAAAAAAAAAAAAAAGGTGAACTTAATGCAATAGTGTGTCACCGGACTTAAAGCCAGTGGCAAAGGCAGAACTTAATGAACTGGATGTGTGTAAATGAACTGAATGCATGTATGTGTGAGGTTTTCATTAGCAGAATGAAATACCTGAGGCAAGGAAACTTTATAAAGAAAAGTGAGTTATTTTGCTTAAATTTGTGGAGATCAAGTGCATGGTACTGGCATTAGTTTAGCTAAGAGGGATCTCATGGTATACCATAGGTGTGTGTGCAAAAGGGAAAGATGATCCTTGTCTTCATTTGGGTTTCATTGCTGTGACTAAACACCACTATCAAGGAAACTCTTATAAAAGAAAACATTTAGTTGGGGCTGGCTTACAGTTGTGGGTTGCCCCGGTGCTGTTGGTATTCTGATGTTAATTCTGCTTCCTCAAGAGAGGCTGCCCTGAGGGAGCTGATCACTTTGGAGATTTCACATGAACCTTCTCCCCATTCTAAAGGATCAAATGAAGGCTAGAGTCAGTGATTGGCCAGTGGAAGAGAAAGGTGGTCTAGCCCCACCTTTTAGAGAAGAGAGGAAGGGAAGGGCGAAGATGGAGGAAGAAGGGGGGAAGGAAGACAGAGCAGAGCCACATGGCCTGGAGAAGCCAAAAGTAGCTAGGGATCTCATAGCTGGGGAATACATTAGTGTAGTGGTAGATCTGCCCAATCTAAGCATGCAGCTTATAAACACAATAACTGGGTTGTGTGTTTTTTACATGGGTTTATTGGGGTTGGAGATTTACTACAACAGCTTACAGTTTTAGAAGTTTACTCCATTATCATCATGGGAGGAATCATGGCAGCATGCAGGTAGACATGGTGCTGGAGAAGGAGCTGAGAGTTCTCTATCTTGATTTGAAGACAGGCAGAAGGATACTGTCTTCCCACGGGCAGCTGGAAGAGGTTCTCTTTCCCATTGGGTGGAGTTTGAGCTTAGAAGTCCTCAAAGTCTATCTACACTGTAATATGCTTCCTCTAACAAAGCCACACCTACTCCAAACAAGGCCACGCTTCTTTTTTGTTTTTTATTTTCTTTATTTACATGTCATATGGTTTCTCCTTTCCCAGTTTACCCTCCAAAAAGCAAACAAACAAACAAACAAAAACAACAAAAACAAACCCCTGTTGCCTCCCCCCTCCCCATGCTTGCCA
>NW_022196910.1:35463134-35490948 GCF_008632895.1 Mastomys coucha
TTATTACATGTTGGAGCATCTTCTGGGTATATGCCCAGGAGTGGTATAGCTGGGTCCTCTGGTAGAAAGGGCCATACCTCTTAACAGTGCCAGTTCCCACGGGCCAAGCATATTCAAACCACCACAATCTTCAAACCAAACAGCAAGCCAAAGAGTCTGCAGGCTCACATTCATGTGCAAGGGACTTAATGATTTCTCACTAAAGTCCCTGTCACCTTACCCATCACTACAAGATGGACCATATCCCCAACACATGATTCTTTAGGGGACAACTCATATCCAAATTATTACATTCATCCTGAACCTCTAAACTTTATGGTCATTTCTCAATGCAAAATATAGTCACTCTACCCTCAACCATCACAGAGTCTTAACTCTTTCATCATCAGTCAAAAGTCTAAGTCCAAAGCCTTCCCTGGGACTCAAGGAAAACTCAGATGGAATCCCCTTGCAAGGCAGGATGGTGACAGAATAAGCATTCCTGTTCCAATAGGGAAAATGGATAAATAGAAAAAAAAGGGGGGGGGCGCTTAGCTCAAACTAAGTGTGGAGGTTTGAATGAGAATGGCCCCCATTGGGTCATATACTGAATACTTAGTCATGAGTGAGTGGAACCGTTTGGGATCAGGGGATGTAAATCAACCTGGGATCAGGTTGTAAAGCCCTTAGCTATGGTTGCAGCTCCATGCTTGTCTCCTTCCTGCCATGATGATCAAGGACTAAGCCACTAAAGCTGTCAGCAAGCCTTCAATAGAAGAGTTTATAAGATTTGCCTTGGTCAAGGTGTCTCTTCACAGCAATAGAATGGTAACTCCAACAGTAACATCAAAACCCAGCAAGGCAGACAACGTGTACTCATAGCTCAGTCTTGTGCACAGCACAGTAAGTGGTAGCCCCAAACATCGCAGGCCTTGACCCTATGGCTCTGCTAGTTTCTGCACACACAGTTGCTCTCTCACACTGATATTGGCAGCTCTTCCTAAAAGTTCACCATATGAGTATAAAGGGGGGTACTCTTTATCTCACCATGCCCATAGTTTCACAAGGCATTCATTATTCATCAGGCACTGTCTGCCGGGGTTCCAGCTCTGCAGCAAGATTCTGCCTTGCCTCTCAGACTCTGACATCTCAGTGGAAGCTTCCATGGTTCCATTCCTTTCCTTTCTGCATGCCTGCTGAACAAGTACCACACAGATGCTGACGAAGGATGCCACTGGCATGAGCCACAACTGACGACATAGAGTGTTTGCGGGAGTAAATACAAGGAAAAGATTCTTGAGGGGGCCCGCACATCTGGTTATATTTGGAGAAGATCATTCTGGTTGCTCTAAGGAATGAATTTTGAAATGGTGGCTGAGAGGATGACGCAATGGATTTAGGTGGTAAGGGAAACACAAGAAGCAAGGGAGCCTTGGGGTTTTTGGTTGAACCACCAGATTGACGGCAACTCTATCAAAATAGGGAAGGCAAGGGAGAGGAGTGGGGTTGGATCAGATTGAGAAGACGATGGAGATGTTTGCTTAGCCAAATTTTCACTTTGGGAGGATGCTTAGACAGTTACTTGGAAATGTCACCCAGGGAAATAGATCACGGAAGTCTAGAATTTAGGGAGAAAAGGTTACTTTAAGGCATTAATTTGGCAGTGATTTCTAAAACCACGAGATTCCATGGAATCGTCTAGGGAGAATATCGCCTGAGGAAAATAGGAACAAGAATAATAACAACTATCTTCTGGGTTGACCTGGGCTTCTGGAGCCTAAGCAGAAGAGGATTGGGTAGAAAAGATGAAGAGGGTACCTTGGTGAAGTTGGTGGAGAAAATAAACATTCTTTTGGTGATTAAATTACAAAAGGGAAAGCTGAAAGAAGGAAAGAATCATACTGCCAAACAATGAAGCAAAGCCAGGTGGGAATTTGTAAATGATGTAAGTGCTGGGTTTGTCAACATGAAGCTTGCTGATAATTTTGACAAGTAGTGAGACCATAAGCGGAGTAGGAGAAAGCAAAGACCATTGGAAAATTATGAGAAAATGGCAAGAGTGGATGTAACAGTAGTGACAGCAGCAACAGGGGACAATCCTTTCAGGACTTGTGACGGTGAACATGGGGACTCAGAAATATAACACTGACAAGATTGGGTCTTGGAGTCTGGGGAACTTTATTCTCTAAAAGGGTATGGTAGATGTCTTAGTCAGGGTTTCTATTCCTGCACAAACATCATGACCAAGAAGCAAGTTGGGGAGGAAAGGGTTTATTTAACTTACTTCCACATTGCTGTTTATCACCAGGGGAAGTCAGGACTGGAACTCAAGCACTTCAGGAAGCAGGAGCTGATGCAGAGGCCATGGAGGGATGTTCCTTACTGGCTTGCTTCCCCTGGCTTGCTCAGTCTGCTCTCTTATAGAACCCAAGACTTCTAGCCCAGGGATGGTACCACCCACAATGAGCCTTCCCACCTTGATCACTAATTGAGAAAATGCCCCACAGCTGGATCTCATGGAGGCATTTCCCCAACTGAAACTCCCTTCTCTGTGATAACTCCAGCCTGTGTCAAGTTGACACACAAAACCAGCCAGTACAGTAGGGTACAGTACTCAAAGAGTTTCTGCCTCTGATTCATTGTACATGAAATAGGGGAGATTCACATTGATAGTCAACTGATGTTAAGATGGAAAGAGCTGTCTATGGAGCAGAGAGACTCTAGGACTGTTGAGCTACCCACATGCTATGCAGGGAGCTCGAGGGATACAACTTTTGTGACTCTCCTCTTGAATTTGTATGGGCTTTTTGGTGATATAGCTGCTTTTCTGAGTTATCTCTGCTCCTGTAACTATCCTGGCCCATAATCCTGGTAGCAGCCCCCCCCCCCAAAAAAAAACAACCCTTATTGACTATTCAAGTTGGTTTTTGGGTGAAATCATTACTTTCGTTTGTGTGATAACGTTCTGTGGTGAGTAGTGGTGTGTTTGTGTGTGTGTGTGTGTGTGTGTGTGTGTGTGTAAGAAACTAAAACATTTTGTGAAATTCTTTGTTATAGTATTAATCATCACTAGTCAGTATGGGCTTTTGATGTAGTTCGATGAGGAAGGAAAAAGATTGATCTAAGCCAGGCAGTGGTGGCACACACCTTTAATCTCAGCACTTGGGAGGCAGAGGCAGGTGGATTTCTGAGTTCGAGGCCAGCCTGGTCTACAGAGTGAGTTCCAGGACAGCCAGGGCTATACAGAGAACCCCTGTCTCAAAAAAACAAACAAACAAACAAAAAAGATTGATCTAGACTCATTACGAAGATTTCCAAGTATCTGGAAATCTATGAAATAGATGAACCAGATTTCCTATTAAGCACAACAGATTAAACACACACATTCACCTTTCCTTCCTCATGTCATGCTATAAATCCAAAGTAAAATGCTGGAACAGTCAAGGCAAATGAGGATGGGCTCAAGAACAAAGGGCTGGCTGATGAGAGATGGAAACAGACAGACTTCAGCAGGAAAAGGTGAATTCTAAGGTTGGGCAGGAGACAAAGGCAACATGATTGATGATCTTTGTCTTGCAGCTTCCTGAAGGGAGGTTCAGAAATTGGAAACATGGGTTGGGAAGATTGCTCAGTGGGTAAAGCATGGAAGAGACACGAGGAACTAAGTTGGAAACCCGCCTTCCCTTCTGAACACATAAAGCCAGATGCGGTGGTTGTAAAATCAGTACTCTTGCAGTAAGGTGGGAGGCAGAGAAATGAGAGACCCTGAAATATCAAGGGCCAATGAGAATGGGTCCAAGGTATTGGGGGACGATTTTGTGCCCTTTGTATTAAGATTCTAATTTCAATGCCCAGACATCAGTTTGCTTGAGATGATGGCATGCTCAATCATCTCAGGTCTCTATGTTATGGAAAATTGTTTTCCATCACCTCTGATTGGTTAATAAAAGAGCTGATCAGCCAACTAGCTGGGCAGAAGAGAATAGGGTGGGACTTCTGATCCTGGTGGTGGTAAGGGATCCCAAAGGAGATCAGAGAGCAGAGAAGGACCACAAGGAGAGGAAAGTGTGCAGGGACCAGGGAGGAGTTGTTACCAGCAGGTTGCAAAGGAAGTCTCCATGAAGACACACATGGACCAGAGGGAGCCAGGGAGGACTCAGACTGAAGGTAAAGAACTGTGTGGCTGGGAAACAGGTGGCCTTGGAGGTTAGACTAGCTTAGACCTGCCCAGCCTAGCCTTGCAGTTTGTTGATAAATTATGTGGTCTGTGTCTTTATTTGGGAGCTAAAATGGGCTAAAGCAGGTGTAGACATGTCCACATTTGATGGAACAAGGCTGTTGTAGAAAACCCCCAAGAAATACTTTTATATCAAGTGGTAGCAAATAAAGAGATCCTGTCTCAAACAAGGTGTAAGGTATGTACTGATACTTGAGGGTCTTCTCTGGCGTCCATGTGTGACAAGTGGACACACTCACCCACATGAATACATGTGTGAGCATGCACACATACATCATACACACAGAGATAAAATTGGAAGCAATGGTATAAACTTCCGTGAGGAACCTGGGTTAGTTGAGAATCAAATGATGGTGCATGCCTTTAATCTCAGCACTCCGGAGGCAGACCTCTGAATTCAAGGCCAGCTTTGTCTGACCATGTGAGTTCGAGGACAGTCAAGGCCACACAGAGAAACCCTATCTCAAAAACAAAACTAAAACCAACCAACACAAAAAACAACAAAAACAAAAACAAAAACAAAAAAGAAAGAAAGAAAAGAAAAAATAGAAAAGAAAAAAAAAGAAAGAATGAAAGAAAAATCAAGAAACTTCTGCAGGGATTGTAGTAAGGAGCCTGTCTTACCAGACTCTGTGAGAAGACTGCTGGAAATTTCCTAGTCCACAGAAGTTGAATCCTGAGTGCTCTGACACCAGCATTGCAGCCACGTTCAGACTCGGGAGTCACACCACCCAGGAAAAAGCCAAACAAAGCCAATAAGTTAGCCAACGTTCTAAAATGCATCGAGAAGAGGAAAATTTGGGCATCAACTTATAAGCAGCATATAAAAAAATACATCAGTAATTGAAAAAGAAAATGAAAGTGAGTTTTCACTGCCAAGGAATAGTTTTATAACAAGGAAATGAAGTTGCAAAAATGAAAGAAGTGAAATAATAGTACACCACATAGCCCAGGGTTATGGCGTGTTGTCATAACTCTACAAACATGGGATGGGTATTTAGGAGGAATCATGATACAAATACAGTTGTGGGTTTAAGAGTAAAAAAAAAAATATGCATGGATAGCCTGAGAGAACTTATTTCCCTCAAAAAAAAAAAAATGGACAAACCAAAAAGTACAAGACAAGGTAAGCATACTTAAACAATGAATTCAAAGCTTATACTGTCAGACAGAATGGAGCGTTCATTGTTGTTTCAGTATGTGTAAGGGGAATTGCTGTCACTTGTTACAATCCTTGTAGAACTGAAATATTCAGCTTTCACACTTTCCTTGTCTATTATTTTGATTTGGGGACAGACTATGCGTTCTACAGATATTAGCACTGAAGTAAAAAAAAAAAAATGGTTATTTTCCCAATACACTATTCATTATTTCAATACATACAAATAGGCTAGCTCTACTGTCTAGAATATATACACAAGGGTTAGTATTTATAATTTTTTCACTTTGACACTTTCAAATAAGATCTTGTATCTTTTGTTAGCATTATCATATTCTCCTCTCTTACTAAGTACAAGTAGTTCATTAAAGTGAGTGATGTTAGGGCCAACTCAGAGGGTTTTACTGTTGGCTAGGAGCATTTGGAGATGCCACAGAGTGGGTGGTGGATGCTTCTGGTGTGCGGAAGACCAAAGTCCAAGCTGATGCTAAGCCCTACTACAATGAATGAAGCAAACTTCGGAACAAAGATCCACCCAGCCCCAAATGTCAATAGTGTGGAGGCTGAGAAACCCAGCTCCCAGCCTTTGAGGGTTATTTCACCAGAAGTCGGTACATAAAGATGCTATGCAAACATCTTGCCATTGAGGCTTGACTCAGCTAGATACTTTGCTCTAATGCTGGAAGAAGCCTGGTTGTGCAACGCATCTTTGGGAATACTAAGAATGCCAAAGTCAAGACAAAGGGTATAATAAGCGATAACAATAACAAAATGGAGTGCTTTGTACCTCAATAATCTCTTTCATCCACGATTCCCTGGGCACTTTATAGACTAGTAACTGCTCTGGTTCCCACATATTACCTTTTATCTAAGGACCTGAGGCACTTTCACAATGCTCTTACGATGGAGGAAGTATCATTATCCCATTTTATATGCAGGTAAACAGAGGCACAGAAGTTAAGCAACTTACCCAAAGCCAGGCAAGCCAGCACTCCTGACTCAGATGATTAAGAGATAAATTTGTGTTTATAAGTGTTACCCTTGTTTGTTCAAGGTATATTGTTTTCAAGTTAATATATATTCCTTACCTTGTCTTTTTCTCCTTTCTCTTACTTCCCACACAGAAACCTATGATTGTTTGAAATCTTATTATCAGAAGTCGTCCTTGAATCAAGCACACCACAATCAGAGTCAACTCTTAAAACAGCTTTAAAGTATGTGGTACTATATTTCATAGTAAAGAAAGCTACTGAATTCAGAGAATTTAAACACACACTAAAGATCCCTGTGGTAATTTACATATGTGTATCCAGGCTGAGCCTGTCCTCTTTCTAGCGCCGTGTTCAATCCTTCCAAGCGAGCATACTCAGGTAAGTAACACACGGGTGTGAACATATATAGCCAGTCTCCATCTTGCCTCAGAAAAGAAGGCCGAGAAACCTACACAGCATACCTAAGTTGTACCAGTGAGGCTCACAGTCAGCCTAATTTTTTGGTTTTTGGTTTTTGTTTTAATCTTCTCTAGTGGGGTTGGGGAGAGGCCTTTTAACAAGCAACTTTCTAAACCTTCTCCAAGCTAACCGTATGTCCAGCCCCACAGGCAGACCAAAGGCCAGAACTACTTCTGAGAAATGCAAGACTGTGAGTCATTATTGCCTGTGCCCATTGCTTGGCGTGTTACCTGCTGCCTCCTTACCTACACTGTGTCACCTGAGCAAAACGACGATGACTTGTTAGGTCAGCCTGCGTGCCTCTGGACTCTTACTGTCTGGAAAACGAAGGCATGGTTTCATAGCCCCTGAAAATGATGCACTCTGATATTGCATGGATGTGAGAGATAAGTCCCCTCAGTCACGATCCCAGGTGAGGATGGACTCATCCCTGGTCATAGTAAAGATGGAAAAACAGACACTATTCAGCTTTACGACGTTGGTGGGGAGATTTGCTGCTAAATCCGTCTATAAGCGGTGTAGAGACAGCGTGAGGAGGGGATGACTTGCCAACAAGAACTTGAAAGAATACCAAACTCTTGATAATTCATCGATCATTTTAGCCTCTCCTTTTAGCTAACTCCCTTTTTACCACGACACTCGCTGCTTTTGAAGGGGCTTGCAGGGTTTCTCAGTCTCCTACCTGCCACCCCTTGCATCTGGAAAGGAGGAGGGCGGCGAGAGGAAAGGGACCGTGTGGGTATTTCCCCGCCCTGAAGAACCAGGTCCTGAATCATCCCTAGCTGGTTAGCACTTTTCCTCCGGCAAGTCACAACTTTCACCCTAGAATAAGACCGTCTTGTACTTAAAAGGAAGAGTGGTGGGAGACCGGAGAGGCGGGGGAAGAGGAGTGAGGAGAGGGGCGTGGATCCGCCGATCCCGCCCTGGAATCCGAGGAGCTGGAAGGCCGCGCTCTGCGAAGTTGCGAGCCTGGGGAGGAGGTGTCCGGAGGCGAGCGCGCCAGCCGCGCCCCGGGAGGGAGGAGTCGGGGCGGTGGGAGGGGCGGGGCTCCGCGCACCTGAGAGCGGAGGGCGTGGCTTCGGCTGCACTCCCTTCCACCCCGCCCCTCTTTCTGCCCGCCTGGACTCGGCCCTTTCCGCCCCGCTTCGGCCTCGCTCGGCTCCCGCCCCCCCCCCTCCGCCCCTCGCTCGCTCCCTCCCTCCAGCCAGGGACTGCCCCCGAGCTCTGGCCGGCGAGTTTACCGCTGCTGGTCGCGCGGGTCCCGGGCGCTCCGGCTCACCTGGGCCACCCTCTTCTCCGCGCTGCCCCTCGTCCCACCTAAAACTTCTCGGAGGTAAGGGGCTCTCTCCGGGCCGTCCGCACGAGACTCGGGCACGGGTCCCCTCTCCGCTGGACACGTCCCCTCCGGTTCCAGCCGGCTGGGGGCTCGGAATGGAGGCGTTTGCGGCGCGGAGCTCAGACCCGCGGGAATGGGAGTCCCGGGGAGCTGTGCGCACAGGTGGCAGCGGCGCGGGTGTCCTGGTGCGGGGTCCCGGACCTGGGTGGCGCGGGGCGGGCGGCGAGGGTGGGGCCGGTCTCTCTCTTCCTCCCCCGGGGTCGGAGTTCTCGGGGTGCACTGCGGAGGTGCGCCCTACGAACTTGGAGGCTGGGACGGGCGGGCACGCCGAGGGCGCGTCGATCGCTGTCCCGCGGGCGCCTTGGGGACCTGACGCCGCGCCCCCCCGTCCCCCGTCCCGTGTGCTTCTTTGCAGAGCGTCGGTCGGGCAGCGCGCTCGCCCCGCGCCGTCCCCATCGCATTCTCGCTCCCCCGGGCAGCAGGCGGCGGCGGGAGTCGGGAGTCGGGAGTCGCGGCGTGAGGGGCGCCCCCGCCGGCCCCTCTGGGAACATGGCGACCGGCGGCTACCGGAGCGGCGGCAGCACCACGGACTTCCTGGAGGAGTGGAAGGCGAAGCGCGAGAAGATGCGCGCCAAGCAGAACCCCGCGGGCCCGGCTTCGAGCGGAGGGGATCCAGCCGCCAAGTCCCCGGCGGGATCGCTGGCCCCGACCCCGGCCGCCGGGACCTCGGAGCTCAACCACGGCCCGGCGGGAGCGACCGCACCTGCCGCCCCCGGGCCCGGCGCCCTGAACTGTGCTCACGGCTCGTCCGCGCTGCCCCGCGCGGCTCCGGGACACCGGAGGGCAGAGGACGAGTGCCCTAGCGCCGCTGCGGCCGCGGGGGCGCCCGGGTCCCGGGGCGACGAGGAGGAGCCGGATAGCGCCCCGGAGAAGGGCCGCAGCTCGGGGCCCAGCGCCAGGAAAGGCAAAGGGCAGATCGAGAAGAGGAAGCTGCGGGAGAAGCGCCGCTCCACCGGCGTGGTCAACATCCCCGCGGCGGAGGTGAGCCGGGCGGGGCGGGCCGGTGCGGGGCTCGAGGCCGCCTCCAGTGTCTTCCACCAGGGAGCTCCCTCGGTCCGGGGCCCGGAGTTGCCTTCAAGTCTTTGCAGCGGGGATGGAGTTTTACTTGGAGCAAATGATTGCTGGGAAGTTCCCCCGACCCAGATTAGTTGGACGTGTGCTCTTTTTCCGTCCCGGGAACCGGGTTATTGCTTTAGAATGATAGGCAGTTGGTCTTCACCACGATTTGGCAGCCTAGACTTCTGTCTCTCTGTCTCTGTCTGTCTCTGTCTGTCTCTGTCTGTCTGTCTCTGTGTGTGTGTGTGTGTGTGTGTGTGAGAGAGAGAGAGAGAGAGAGAGAGAGAGAGAGAGAGAGAGAGAGAGAGAGAGAGAGAGAGAGAGAGAGATCAGTTAGGAAAATCGATTCTTGGAGGCGATGACGTCTTCTGGTTTCCCACGTGTCCTTCTCGGGCTATCGGGTTGTTTTATCTCCACTTCCCTAGCAGTGTTTACAAGGAAAAGCACCTGTAAAGAAAGCGTAGCCTTAGCAATCTCTAAGACAGGGTTATCTCGCAGTAAACCCGAGTAAAAGTCTGTACTGTAGTATCATGCATCACCCCTACCCCCATCCCACTCCAGCGATGTTTTGGACAGCAGAGATGCTGTAGCAGCTAAGTTCTGGAGGTTCAGGAACTCATTGCAGTCTTGAACAATCGGGAAAACATTTGTGGGAGGTGTGTGCTCTTTTGGGTTTTGTTTGTTTGTTTTGTGTGTGTGTGTGTGTGTGTGTGTGTGTATTTGTTATGTCATTAAACATTTCTTCAGGCAGCAAGAGTGATCTATCAGAGAAGATATTTAACCAAGTGTATGATCGTACCTCCCCCTACCTGAAAGGAAGCAATTCCGAAACTGTTTGGGGGAAGTGGTTTTACCACTGTGTTTCACCCGAGGAAGCCACATCTTTTACTTGATGGCTTTTTAGTTTTTAACTCCCCACCCACGACTTTTTTTAATTCTTGGCCTTGTTATTCATTAAAGGGCTGTTAAAATATTTACTAATTTTGGGCTGGGAATGGAGCTCAGTGGTAGAGCATTTGCTTAGCATGCATTAAGGCCCAGTGTTTGGTCCCCAACACTGCTTAAATAAAACAAAACAAAAAACAAAACAAAACATAAAACCACATTAAAAGCCAGACATCAAGGTTCGTATCTATGATTCCAGCCCTGTGAGGCTGAGACAGGAAGACAGGGTGTTCGAGACCAGTCAGGACTATGGGTTGGGGAGTCTGTCTCCTTGCTTAACCCCCACCAATTTACTAACTTTAATTGTAGGTTTAGGTAGTTTGTAGTAATGAGTATATTAGAATCATAATTTAAAGTATTAATATGATTTTCATACCCAGAGAATCAGTGTGTCTCTGTAGGATATATTTTTGTACTTTTATGTGAATGTCTTAGAGATTTTTTTTTTATCGGCCAGAACAACTGTCCTGGTGGCCTACCACTTATTCAAGATATCTGTTACTCATTAAAGTTGCTTTCAAAGGAATTCATAAGAATGGTAATCAAATTTCCAGGTTTCTTCTTTTTTTTTTTTTAATGTAAAAATATGAAAGTTAAGGGGAATTGAAGACAAAGCTTTTGGAAAGCTGCATTCCTCAGCTTTATTTTTAAAAGCAGCTTATGGTCCAAATAAAAGAACTTGTCATTTCCACTCTTCTTTCAGGGTTCATCTGACAGGGGTCTTATTTTGGGAAATATGTTGGCAGATGTGAAACTTCATTTTTTTGGTCTGGCTACTTGTGCTAAAATTATGTATTTTTTCTTTAATTACTCTGAAAAGAAAAAACAGGACAAATGAGTAGGATGTATCTTGTGAGAGGGTAAGGAACATCTTTTGTTAGTGGGTCCTCCTTTGAGTGAGCGAGCCTAGTGCGGGGAATGTGGATGGCTCCCACTGTAATTGAGCCTAATACTCTGGAATGTTTTTCGTTTGGGTGTTGGCAACTCCTAAATTTAATCTTCCTTAAAAACAAACAACCCAGGGTACCATTTTTTTTTTTTGTCTGTGGAATTTGAACCTTTTTTATTGAATAGGGAATTGTGGATTGCTTTCTTTTACTGGTAACCATGGCTCCATTTCAAACTGGAGGACCCAACAAAACAAACCCTATTTTACCACAGTATCTAATTAGCAGACATACTTCTTCTCCACTGTCTCCTTTCCTGAGTTTTAGAATTTTAGACTTATTTATTTATTTATTATTTATTTATTTATTTATTTATTTATTAGATGGTTTTACCAGCTGTGGAATATATATTGCAGAATGTTGAAGCAGAACCATTTTCCTGTCTCTCAGGTCTTTGCTGATTTAGAATTGTATGCCATTTCTTCTAGATGAACAGTGAAATCCACTTGCTGAAGGGTTTTTGTGGGCTACGTAGTTTAACACTCCTGTTCTAGTAAGCTGTATTTCATAAACTTCTTAGGTACCGCCCACCTGTCAGTAGTGAAACAAAGATATATTTTGTCTACTGTCTGAGTGACCCAACGAAGTTTATTTCCCCATTACCCTGGAGTGTGCCTAGAGGGCCTTTTTCAGGGGTTGAAAAACACTGTTCCTTCTAGAAGTCCGTATTGTTGGAGGTGGTGGTTGCGTATGTCTTCGATCCCACCACAGAGGCAGAGACAGGCAGATCTCTCTGTGGTTGGCGCCAGCCTGGAATAAAAAGTGAAACCAGCCTGATCCCCATCCCAACCCTCCCCCCAACGTGTGCTGTTTAAACATCCGTGGGATGAGTGCTAGCTAAGTTTATTATTCTGTTGTCTTAGTTATATTGCTTCCAGGAAACAGGGTAAAACCACCTTATGAGGGCCAGAGCACAAGGCAGATCCTGTGGGAGGGAGCGCAACATTTCCAGATATCCTTTAACGAGGCATACTCTATAGTTTTCATTAATTGGGGTTTTTAAAATTTTCCTCTGACTTTTACCATTTTCTACCTTTCCAGCGTGGTAGTAACTAGCTGTAAGTGAGATAATTAGGACATGGTATGCTACCTGCTACTATTTTGTGTTTTTCAAACCAGACAGGTGATCATTACACTGTATTCATTGTGTCGTGTAAGGAAACTGGGCAAAATGAGAATAAAGCGGTATAGATTTGGAGAGAGCAAGGCTGGACTCTGGGAAGAAGGGTAAGACTTAGCCCTGATTTACCAGTGTAAAAGCAAGAGACCACAGCCCACTATTGGTATTTATTGGCATGCTTTACATCTAGAGGGAAGAGAGAATTGTGTTGGGACCAACTTGAGGATGAGGCTCTTGGGTTGGGCCACTCTGACTTCCGTGCGTACAAGTACAAATCCATCCACACATTCTTGTGGACATTTGTGGACACATGCAGTATTTTTAAGTGTCAAAGAGTTGTGGTTCTTAACTTTGGCAGCCTGTTGCTATCATGTGCGGAACTTAAAAATAAATGCTCCCCCTTGCTGATTCTTGGCCCTTCCTGCCCTCCACTCCCACTCCCATGTGATTTAATGGGTTTGGGAATGGAGCCCAGGCCTTAATATTTTTATAAATTCCCCATGAAGTTCCAGTGTGAGTCAGGGTTAAGAGCCACCGGGTCGTGGTCTGGGGGTATAGAAGCCGTTAGAACACAGGCATGGTCCACTGATACTCCCAAGTATAGGAAGGAAACGAACATGGCAAGAAGGATGAGTGTGGCTTAATCCCTAAGTGGTACACGGACTTCCAAAGAGGCAGCAGCATTGATGGCTTCTCAGACAGTTGTCTGTCTACTCTGTTTTATGAAACAGGCACTGCCTGAAGAGTTACCACAGAAAACAGGACTCTTTCCTAGCTAAGGATAGTACTGAAGGCTTTATGTGAAAAGCCAAAGTCTCTTTAAACCTTCTACCTGTGTAGTGCAGGGCTGAAGTGCTTAAAGGTCAGTGCGTCACTGTTCCGTAGTTATTCCCTATCCCCACTGCCAGGGTAGAAAGGCTTAGACTTTACATGCTTAAGATTATATAGATATAAACATGACAGTTATGATATACAGATTAAAAAGGAATGCACGCAGGTGGCTGGAGAGGTGGCTCAGTGGTTAAGAGCACTGTTCTTCCAAAGAACCTGAGTTCAATTCCTAGCAACCACATGGTGGCTCACAACTATCTGTAAGGGGATCTGATGCCCTCTTCTGGTGTGTGTGAAGACAGTTACAGTGTACTTATATAAATAAAATAAATACATCTTTAAAAAAAGCGGGGGGGGGGGAATGCATGCAGTGACAGGGCAGTAGTTTAATATGTGTCTATGTGGGAAAGGAAAACGGACTTTTAAGGAATTAACCTTGCATTATTTAGCATATTTCCTTATCTTTTCCCGCTTCGTGTTTTATTAAAGTTGTCACTGATAGTTAGGCATTTGAAAGAGAGAACCTGTGAAGTTTGGAGTTGAATAGAAATTAAGCCAAATTTGCAGGCTCAGAGATGGCTTTCTGATCCGCTCTAGTTTGCTTCAGAAGGTGTTTAACACCAGGGTGCTATCAAAATGAAAAAAATTACAAAATTGTTTTTTTGTTAGCAGTTTAAATATCTATACTTTACTACTACTCAAATGTCATTTTGTTTTTCCTGTCAAGATTGTGTTGCTCCTGCAGTATTTGAACTCACGCCTGCAGAGGTGAGGCCGGAGGATCCTTTAATATAGAGAGCACTTTTGCAAGAGTACCGTTGAGAGAGACAGCGGTTATTCAGCGTATTGGCTGAACCCTGCATGGGGCATGTTCTACTTAGTAAACCTTATAAATCCTGGTCATTTAGGAACTGTTCTTAGTGCCTAGCAAGCCCAGTGTCCTAAGTGGCTTCAGTGTATGTACTGTCCCCCACTCCCATGTCATTTGCATCTGAGTCATTGGTAGTGTCTCTGCTGACTCACCGCACAGAAAGGTAGACAGTCTGGAACTTGATGGGAATACCAAAAGGCATTTCTTAATCTACCTGGAGGCTCTAGTAAGAATACAGCTGGAGAGATGGCTCAGTGGTTAAGGGCACTGACCGCTCTTCCAGAGGACCCGAGTTCAGATCCCAGCACCCACATGGCAGTTCCCAACTGTCTGTAACAGCAGGATTTAACACCCATGTACAGACAAAACACCAATGCACAGAAAATAAAAATAAACTAAAAAAAACCCCAAAAAAACAAAACCCAAACCAAAAACTGATACAAAATGTTTTGGAAGTTTAAAATCGTTGGTCAATGTCAGGGCTTGCAGTTTTCCCAGGTTCCATGTTTTCCTCCTTTAAAAGCCGAGAGCCACATACCGTAAAATCCATCCTTTTAACAGTGTATACTATGGGGCTGGGGACCTATTGTTCATTGCTAGATCGCTTGTTAACATGCATGAGGCCCTGGATGTAACTCCCAGCGAACAAGAAATGAATGGGTAGTTGTGTTCCTTCATTGTATGCTCAGGCTGTGCTCTATAAACAGGCTCATGTTTTTGTCTGGAGTTTTCTTTATGTTCTGGAACCTGTAGTTGCCTGGTCTTCCACTCAGTAAAGTACAATAGTGTTCAAACTGACAAGGTAGGAATTTAAAGGAATGTAATAGCAATCTTTCCCACCTTTCACAGAAAAGGACTTCTGATGTACTTCTTCCTTCATTTTTACATTTTTTAAAACTTGGGCACCTGCCACCGATAGTTTCTACCGGAATTTGGTGCTAGGGGTATTTAACGTAATATAAAGTTTTACACTTATTTTGGGTTTTTCTTGGAGGCCCGCATGCCTTGAGAGTATCGATGTGTAGGGAGAAAACAGTGGAGCTTTACTGTGTGTGAAAGCTGAGCCGTGGTAGCTAAAAGCAGTATATTCTGTGACTTGGTGAGGGACAGACCACCTGTGTGACACTTAACTGTTATTTTCAGCGGACTTCCCAGACCCACCTGGGTAGATGGAGTTACCTGAGACTGTGTTTTGACATGTTCTTGAATGATTTGTGTGTGTGTGTGTGTGTGTGTGTGTGTGTGTGTGTCTGTGAGTGTACTATAAGTTTGAGAAGATCTGACTTGAATATCCTTTATAGTCTACTGGCTTATCCAATGAAACGAATACTACTTATCTAGCAGAATTGTTATGTGATTCAAACAAACCGACATATTAGGAGGCTTAGGTAGGGAGATGTGGGTCTGAAACCTGTCTGACCTCTACAGGGGGACATTGTTTCCAAAAAAAGGGGGGGGGTATAAAAATGTTCAAATGACTGGGCAGTGGTGACACATCCCTTTAATCCTAGCACTTGGGAGGCAGAGGCAGGCAGATTTCTGAGTTTGAGGCCAGCCTGGTCTACAGAGTGAGTTCCAGAACAGCTAGGGCTACACAGAGAAACCCTGTCTCAAAAAACAAACAAACAAAAATGTTCAAATGTTAGCTATATGCATTACATTGATAACTGCTTGTTGTGTAGTGGACTTGATACAAGAAAGTCAATCATTTATTTCCTCTTAAAACTTATAGTTTAACAGAAATAACTTGAAGCCTTGGAAATTTATATCACTTTAAGTATTTATATAATGCCATGTATTTAATGCAAAATGCTTCTACTTTGCTTCTTGTCCTGTGTTTGTCACCAGCCTAAACCACAGAGAAACACATGTAATATTTATATGTAACTGGAACTTATCTGTCACTCGTGTTTTACGTAGGAAAAGGGGAAGCACACGATACGTCTATGGAAACCTTTTAATAGCCAACAGTTCAAATTCTGTAATGGTTTTCTGGCCTTCTCATCAGAGCTTGTATTAGATGCAGATTAGTTTTCCTTTGCTCCCTACTGTGACCTGTCAGGCTGCTGCTGGCTTCATGGACTAGCAGCTGATTCTCTACAGACTTGGAGAAGGGGGAGCTTCTGTTTGTTCTAGCCACCTGTCCTAGAGCCACGACGCTGGTGGATAATCAGCCTCAGCCCTCTGTTCCTTTAGCTTACCTGTACGCCTGGCACGGAGACACATGCAGTCTGTAAGAACACTGGATCTCTAAGAGGGGCAAAACAGTACATCTCAAAGGTAGAAATAGCTTCAAGTGCAAATCTTAATATATGATTTGCTGCTAGTTGATCATGACTTGTTGTTTTCAGAAATATTCATCTAATTCCCCCTTTCCCCTTCCCACTCTTCACTTTCCCCTTCTCCTCCCTCTCTCCTGTCTCCCTCCCTCGCTCCCTCCCTTCCTTCTCTCCCTCCCTTTCCCTAAGACAACAAGGTTTCTATGTAGACCATGTTGGACTTGAACTCACAGATATCCTCCTGCTTCTGCCTCCAAAAGGGCAGGGATCATAGGCAAGCAGTGTAAGCCATATGTTTCATATGTTCATTTATTTATGTTATTTCTGGAGTTGCAGAATATTTTTAGTATTAGAAAAGATTGCAGATCTTCCTTGTGAAGAACAGAATTATTCAGAAGATCATGCTTGGGAATATGAGGAAAAGACATGTACAGTTTATCCCTTTAAAGTGCACATTTTGGGGGCTGGATGATGACCCTGTAGGAAAGAACCTCTTTATTAGAGTTCACCTGTAACTAGTTCCAAGGGATACTATACTTGTGTGTGTGCATGCCTCTCTCTCTCTCTCTCTCTCTCTCTCTGTGTGTGTGTGTGTGTGTGTGTGTGTATGTGTGTGTGTGTGCACAACTAAAAATAAAAATAGATCTTTTAAGATAGTTGTTGAAAGTGTAGCTCAGTGGTAGAACAGTGAGTTTCTGGGTTTGATCCCTGAGCAGAAAGAAAGAGCCAGGGTGGTTCATTTATTTTAATAGATGTAGTGGGGTTGTACTCACCAAAACAGGCACAGAAGTTGCTTTTAGGATTTAAGTCCTTGACAAACTTCTTGACATTCTCCAACATCCAGTCAGATTCTGACCAAGGTTGAAGCAGGGGGGTGGGGGGAGAAAATTGCTTTTGTATGTGTCAATTATTGCCTGTGCCATTCAGAGCAGGGGATTCCCTGAATTATGTCTTCACACTTATTCACAAGATGATTGTGTTTTCCCACCCTTGTACAAAGAATTTGAGCCTCAGAGAAGCTGTCTTGCCCAAAGGCTGTCCTGGCAGAACATGGTGTTGGCTTCAGATCTGTTTGGACGCAGGGCTCACACATCAGTTATTGTTGTTGGAAACACCTTGGGTCTGTTCTATCAGAAGTAACTTTGCAGAGAATCTAAGGCAGGGAGAGTAGAGGACAGTTACTGAAGAATGACCAGCTCAGCTTGCGACGGATCCCAGTGGCAAGCCTAAGAATTCAACCGATTCTATTGCTCCTTATGAGTATTTTGCAGGGTGCATCCTTCCTCTGTCCATACCTGTTAATACAATAACTCTCATTAGTTTCTGGAAAGGAAAAGGTTACCTGCTTAATGTGAAATCCTTTCTAAGAGGGCTCTTTGTTCAGGAACAAATAAATCTCCTGAAGAGGAATGAGCTGTATAAAGCAGTGTCAAATAATAAATGGGTAGTAAAAGAAAGAATTTCAGATTCCTGAGTTAGAAAGTAACCTGCGGCTGGGTGGTGCTAGTGCACGCTTATAATCCGGCACTGGGGAGGCAGAGGCAGGCAGATCTCTGAGTTCAAGGCCAGCCTAGCCTACAGAGTTCTAGGACCACCAGGGCTACACAAAGAAACTTTGTATCAAAAGAAAACAAAAGAAAAGAAAAAAAGAAAGAAAAGAAAGTAACTCAGAGATAGAATCCAAGACAAATGTAACTTTATAACAAATACATTGGCGAATGACTCTGGAGACAACAGAATGAAATGAGGGGAGATAAAGGAAGTCTGCTGATAGCAGACATCCTAAAGCTGGGCCAGTGAGAGGAGGGTTCAGCAGGTAAAGAGCGTACCGCCAAGTCTGAAAACCTGAGTTTGCTCCTTAGGGCTACATGATGAAGGAGAGACCAGGTTCTTTTAACTTGGCTTTTGATTTCTATTTATACATCATGGCAGATACTCTTCATCTCCTCCTGCCCCACAAATAAATGAATAAATAAAAAGATGCAATACCTTTTTTTTAAGAAATTGCCAGAATATGATCTAGGTGTAAGTCACTCCGGAAGTTTATAGCTTGCTATTGTTTCCTGAGTTTGGACTGTGAAAGGTGGGTATCTGTGGCCTTCTTAGATGCTTCTCACACTTCCTTGGAATACGATCCTTAGAGGACAGGCACCGCCTTGGAACCTTTCTCACTCCTTTTGCAGCGTCTCCATGCGTTCCTTCCTCTCCTTTGCTTCCCGTTTCTGATTTTTGAGGAACTCGGTGCTTTTCCCAGTCATGGTTTTAGGAATGATACTTGTTTTGTCTCGGGTGTGCAAGTGCATAATGTATAAGTGATTGTGTGTGTGTGTGTGTGTCAGTGTGTGTTTGTGTGTGTGAGTGTGCATGCCTGCACTTTCATGCACTGAGGCCAGAGAGGATGTCAGATATCCTGCTCTATAATGCCCTGCCCCATTCGGGAAGACACAGTCTTTCACTGAATCTGGAGCTCCCCGGGTTTTGGCTGGGCTGGCTGGCCAGCAGGTCCCCAGGATCTGCCTGTTCCTTCTGCCCCAACACTGAGGTATATGTGGCCATGTTGTTTTCTGAGTCCTCGTGTGTCTTTGGGTTTTATTGCGGTAAAGGGACACCATGACCAAGGCAACTCATATAAAGGCAAACATATAATTAGGGCTAGCTTACAGTTTTAGAGGTTCAGTCCATTATCATCATGATGGGAAGCAAGGCAACGGGCAGGCAGACTTGGTGCTGGAGGAACCAAAAGTTCTACATCTTGGTCCAAAGGCAGCCAAGAGGAGGCTCTCTTCCACCACTGGGCAGAGCTTGAGCACTAGAGGACCTCAGAGCCCACCCCCACTGTGACACACTTCTCTAACAAGGCCACACCTCCTATCAGTGCCACTCCCTACAGGCCAAGCATATTCCAACCTCCACATTATGCTCACATACCAACCACTCTCTATTTTCTGAACCTTCTCCTTTCTCTCACCTTTTACTTATCGTTTGAGATAATCTCTCAGCAAATTGAGGAACTTGCCTTTTTTTGTGTGTGTGGGGGTGTTAGACCAAGCTGGCTGTCAAGCTCTGGGTATCTGCTTCCTCCCCAAGCCCTGTGCTAGAGTCACAGATGCGCATTAATAAACCCAGTTTTTAGTTGGGTACTGTGGTACCGAACTCAGCTCCCCCTGCCTCCATAACAAGTACTTTATCCATGGGCCCATCTCCCCCGACCATTTATTATGACAGAAGTAATCAGAAAGGAGAGAAATGATTCACAAAAGTTGTCCTGCGACCACACACATTCAAAAAATTAAAAAGTATTAAATAGGGGCTGGTGAGATGGCTCAGTGGGTAAGAGCACTAATTGCTCTTCTAAAGGTCATGAGTTCAAATCCCAGAAACCACATGGTGGCTCACAACCACCCATAATGAGATCTGACGCCCTCTTCTGGTGCATCTGAAGACAGCTACAGTGTACTTACATATAATAAATAAATCTTTTAAAAAAAAAAAAGCTGGGCGGTGGTGGCCTTTAAAAAAAAGTATTAAACAAAAAAATAGGTTCAAATTTACCAGTTTGATATATTTTCTTTTTTACATTTTAAGTTTTATGAATCTATTTAATAAGCATCCTTTAAGTTTGGCATTGTATGGTGAATCTTTACCTTTTTTTAACATTTGAAAATGTTTTAGATTTACATATTTTATCTGTATGAGCGTTTGCCGTCATGTATGTGTGTGCGTCATATGTGTGCCTAAGATGGTTCTAGAACACTAGATGTGCACAGGCCAAGCATGGTGTTCCTTATCTTTAATCCTAACACTCAGAAGGCAGAGGCAGGCAGACCTCTGAGATCAAGGGCATCCTGACCTACACAGCGAGTTCCTGGACAGCTGGGGTTACTATACTTAAGGCCCATCTCAAGTAAACAAAACGAAACAAAAAGATAAAGGATGTATCTAATCAAATGCAAGCTGTCAGACTGTTGCTAATACAGAGACCTAGTACAGTAGCCTAGGAGATCCTTTGGGATTGGCTATCCCAGAAAGTTTTTGTGGTGGAAGCACATTTGAAACATTTCTTTTTCTTTCTTTTTTTTTCTCTTCTTAAAGTCTTATATTTTAGTACTGAATAAACCAATTAGCTCATGTTCTGCAGATAATAGCAAATCAGACCCTCCAGTTTAAACATGACCGAAACTCCAGCGGTTGAAGACATCCAGCTTCTGCTGGTAGGATCGACTGCTCCGGCTCAGCAGCATAAGCTGTCAGACACGCGGTTGTGTGTGCATCCCTCCTTATAGACCTAGCTTTGAGAATACAGCTTCCGATGTTTTCTCTTGGTGTTGTACCCAAGTCTGTTACCAAGTCTGAATCCAGTGGGGACTGGGATGCGTTTGCATTTATTCCTTAGCCAAGAATTGCTGGACTCAGAGTCTTGGGGGAAGACTCAGTGAGAAGCGGAGTCAGGCAGAGATGGTGCGCCATGGCAGAGGGAAGCAGAGAAGCGAAGCATTTCTTAAAGTTCTGACTTAGTGATAGATAATTCAACGAGGAGGAGAGGTTTGGTCCTCAAGTGCAGAATGGCCAGAGGAGCAGGCCTGAGTGAGAGAGACAGAAGTTCTATCAGGAAAGAAGAATGGGTGAAAACCTCAGAACCTTTGTTAGGATTCAGGGCTGCTGGGGCGTGTCTCTTAGGCTGTTAGCTCAGCTGCTGCTCTTTGGTGACCAGAACAGAGTGGAGGAAGGAGAGATGTGAGGGGATTGTCCCAGAGGTGGTTGTCAGACTCTACCTGGGGGGATACTGTGTGAAACTGGCAGCACACTGGAGTTGAATGCAGTTTATTGCCATGTTCTGAGTCTTTGTGTCTTTAACTCTGCTAATGTCATCAATTGGATGGAGTGCATACAGAAGATTAGAAGTCTCTTTTTATAAGTATAATATTATTCAGTATCTCTGGTAACCTTAAAGACAACAATTCAAATAAAAAATAATTTGCACACTGGGCAATAGTGGAGGCAGAAGTAGGCAGATCTTTGAAATTCGAGGCCAGCCTGGTCTACAGAATGAGTTCCAGGACAACCAGGGCTACATAGAGAAACCCTGTCTCAAACAAACAAACAAACAAACAAACAAACAAACATTCACACTACAGCAAGACCCAGGAAAAAAAAGAAGCTATTCACAATTTCTGATTTGAGAAATTCATTGACAGCTATGGCATGTCCTCTCTGCTAGGTTTTTCTAGAGGCCCGCTTCACCTCAGGATGATTGTCACTTTTTACAATAAGCCTGAGCAAATATGACACCCTCATATTATTATTCACGGTTTCAGGTTTTTAATGGTATTATTTATTTACTTGTTGTCTCAGTTGATTTTTTCCCCCCTTTTCCGTGCTGGGGATGTACTGGAGGCCTTACAAAGCTGAGGCCTGTGTTCTCCAGCTGAGCTACAACCCCAGACCCCAGGTTTTGAAAGTTGTAATTCCTAAGGTGCTTGTATGAAAATCCAGAACATGAATACATAGTATGCTGCTTATCCTCAGCTCTTATTTTCAGCACTCCCAGATCAAATCTAGATCAGAATGATTGAATTGTTCAGCTCTATAGTAATATGCCTTTACTAATGAGCTAGGGAAGAGTCTCAGTTTTAGTCTCCAGGCATGAGAGAGAGAGATGGCTCCTGTTACTAAGAGAGGATCTAATTTAGAGGATTGTTAACTGTGTACCAGAAGAGGTGACCTGTATATTACAGGCATGTGAATGAGTAAGTACCTGGAGGACACAGTTTCAGCTTTTAGTAGTGCAAACCATAGTTAAAAGTTCTGCACCTTTACTGGGGCCACAGTTAGAGTGGTGCAAACATTTAGAGGCTTGTTCAGAGGCCTGTGGGCTGAAATGCAGACAGACCTCTGAGAAGAGGGTACCATTTGGCTCGTCAAAGAGGTGCCCGTACTCAGATTCTTGAGTGATGCCTCTAGCCCTCCTCTGCTGCTGAGGGACCTGAGGGACAGAGGCCCGGGAGGCTGATCTCTGATACTACCTGATGGGATGCTGCCATGCTAAAGAAGAGAAGTCCAGCTGACAGCGATGGGGACACGGGGCAGGTAGATCAGGCCAGGAAGCAGAGGCAAAGAGGCAGATCCCTTTTCCAGCTTTCTCCCTCCGGCTCTGTGTAGACAGAAAGGGGATTAAATTGGTTCCTATAACACTAGCCAGAGTAATCGAGAAAATGATCGTCTAACCGAGTGCATTTTTTTAAGACTTATTTATTTTAGGTGTTTGGCCCAGCCAGAGTAATCGAGAAAATGATCGTCTAACCGAGTGCATTTTTTTTTAAGACTTATTTATTTTAGGTGTTTGGTCCACGTGCATGTCTACACAACATGTGTGCACTGTTCTCAGAGGCCAGAATCCCTTGTTATTCGAGTTACATATGGTTATGAACCTCCATGTAGGTGCTGGGAATAAAACCCAGGTTGTCTGGAAGACCAGCCAGTGCTCTTAACCACTGAGCCACCTCTCCAACTCCTAAGTGGGTATCTCATAGTGTTGGGAAGTATTGGTCCCGTTTTTAGTTGGGATAGTGGTTTTGTATGTGTTCTGAAGGAGGTCTTTCAGTGATTATGCACTGCTATGGTTTGGATGAACTGTATCTGCATGTAGAGTCCATAAATAAATGAAACTTAAAATTGAAACTAGTGATGGACAAATGAGGACACATTATCTTCTTTACTGCCTATGTGCTTTCAGTTTTATAGAGAAAAAATGGGTATGTGAGCGAGTGTGTGTGTGCATTCATGTGTGTGGTGTGTAAGTTAACTGATTCTGATAGAAGGGTATGTGTATGATCAAAGGCAGGTAGTAAAATCTGGCAATAGTCCTGTGGAGAGGCCTAAGCAAGGCCATACTAGGAGAGAGGGCAACAGAGTGGTGGCCATACTTCAAGGCCATTAGGGAAGGTTTCTGTGAAACCAGGCTTTTGAACTGAGATCTGAATTTGGGGAATGGACCGAGTGTGTATACATTAGGGGAAGGAGCTGAAGGGAAGGTCCTGGTAGAAAGTACAGAACTGGCTTTGGGAGAGTGCTCTTGCAGTGTATTTGTAGTAGAAAGGTTGCATATCTGGACTGATGCCTGTGTGTGAAGAGAGGAAGGCTGGGAGTCTTGACCGGTAAAGTGCAACGGGGGCTGCGTAGTCAGTGACTGGAAGTTGACTTGATCCTGGTTCTCAAGGGGTAGTGTTCATCCTGCAGTTGAACCAGGATGCCCTGGGTGAGTGCCCTGCCAGACGGTTACTTCCTTTCATTACATCATTATAAATGATGATCTTCATTTGTTGAATTACAGTTTAAAAGAGTGATCACAAAACAATTTACTTTGTAGGCTGGCTAACTATGAGAATGCAAGGTTAATTATTACTAGTTTCTTTGTTAGTTTCTCTGGAAACTAGTTTCCTAAGAGTATCTACGGCACGTTTGTTTGTCATGTAAGATTGTAATAGAATCTTTTATTCCTCTGTTAATTGTTGCCTGAGAGGCTTAATACCTCAGTCTGCTAACCTAGGCCTAGTCTTGGAAGTTTCTAGCCTCTGTAAAATCTAACCTAGACCTAGACAGAATGTATTCAGCCTCTGGGACTTACTGTTGAAGTAATTTACTCCTTCCTAGTTCTTTCTGAACTCTGGCTGGCTGATTCAATTCACCTGTTCTTGCTTAAACTCCTCTCCAAGCTGACTGATTCAATTTGGTTTCTGTCTTTTTGCCTCTACTGAATTGCTCTGCTTGACCTCAAACTAGTTCTAGCAATCTGTTCTAAGATCCCGACTCCTTGTTCTCATTCTCTGGTTGATTCTGCCTTCACCGGTGTCTAGCTTGTTCTGTCGCTGTAACTCTCCCAGTGAAACTGCCTCTTTCTCTTCTTTTCTTCTTTTTGCCTTGCTCTCTTAAGTAGTCTCTTTTTCCTTTCTCCTCTCGTGAGAGTTGGGCATAAGTATCCTATTCTGTAAAAATCTTTCTCTGATTCCTCACTTTGCCTGCCACTCAATTAGATATCACTTTCAAACATGGCTGCCTCCTTCTGCAAAGTAACTTTATACCCTCATTGTTTGGAATTAAAGGTTTGTGCTACGGCATGTCTGTATTCTAGCCAAAGGGATTAAAGAAGTGTGTGCTAAGGCTAAGCCACACCACAACTAGAAACAGCTTTTTCCAGTAGACAATACAATCTCAGGGTTCACAGTATGACTGAAGATCCTGCAACGCAAGATTAGGAAGAATTTTAAAAGGATAGTATATTCAGATGGAATGATGATTTTATTTAAATTTATTTACTTTTCCTAGAGTTCTTTAAAAATCTCAGTATTGAGAAATACACTTAAAACTTGTAGCAAAACTTAGATATCCACTTTTGAAAATTGTAAGCTACAGCTTTAACATTGAATATTAGGAAATACCTGCTAACAATTTGTTTGGACAGTTACAGCCATTCCTGTTAACTTTGATATGCAAATTGATCCCATGTGATATATGCTGTCTTGGGAAGGATGATGATGATGATGACGACTATGATCATGGTGGTGGTGGTTAGGATGGGTTTTTTTTTAGACTGTAATTGACCAAGAATAAAAAACAAAAAACAAAAAACATTTTTTTTCTGTGAAAACAATTCAGTAGGTATTAATTTGCCCTTTAAGAAATTAGTGATACTAATGCAGAAGGTGGTAAAATGTATTGTGTATATTGTCTCTAGCACCAGCAGGAGCTAGAGAGGTGGCTCAGTGGTAAAGAGCCCAGGCTGCTCTTGCACAGGACTGGAGCTCAGTTCCCAGCACCCACATAGCAGCTCACAGCTGGCTGTCACTCCAGTTCTGGAGAATCTATGCTCTCTTCTGGCCTCTGACACCAGACACACAAGAGGTGCACAGATATGCATGCAGGCAAGACACTCATACACATGAAAGAGAAAACAAAAGGTTTATGATTTTAAGAATGAAGGGAGCCTCCTCCTGCTGTACTTTAAGGAAATGAAAAATGTGACTAACACTATTTCAAACAAACACCTATTTTTACCATTTTGTGGTCTCTCAGGTTAAAACATTTTCTCCTTTGGCAAGCAGCCTGATAAAAATAAAGGAATAGGGACTATAAAATTTTTAATTTATTTTTAAATTTATTTAACACTCCATATTTTACAACACTCCCCCTACCCCACCCCCGTCCACCCTCCTATTGCTCCCAAGGCCCCAGGGAGTTTATAATTTTTAAATAATGTATTTAACAGTTTGAGTGTATATTTTCTTCTTTTGCCCCATACACCTTTAGACCTTTTAAAAAGGAATACCTGAGAGTCTTTTCTCTAAGGATCAGTGATAACACCGGTTAGGATGATTATCGAGCCTCTAAGTTACTGTCTGATGAGAGTGTAGGTAATTTTCATGAGGAGGAATCATCAATAGCCCTGCTTTGCATTGTATGGGAACTTCTGAGCCTTGTGTGCATGGGAATCACCTTTTGTTGTTTTAAGTTGCATTTAAATTAGTGTACCCAAAACCTTAAATTTAAGGTTTATTGGCCCTCCCTAGTTTTGTTTCACGTTCTAGGATGGGGAATTTTGTCCATACTTCAGGCCACCAGCTTTTGGGGCTGGTCCTCCAGGATCTCAAAAAACTGAAATCATTTCAGTAAAGCCAGTTGGGGGTCTTTGAAATGTCTGAAGTATTTACGTCAAGATGGGGGAAATCATTTTAAAGTGCACCACAGTCTTCATCCCTGGGCTCATCTCTTCCGAGTCCTTCCTCGTGTCGTGGTCCAGGAGCTTGTGTGAGTTTGCTTGTGTGCCTTTAGTGGGAGTAGTGCATCCCCATAACCCTTGTCTTGGTTCTCTAATCTAACATCAGGTGTTGATAGTGACAGTGTGTAGAAGGGCAATGCAGAGCACCCAGGCGCCCTGGAAGCACGCAGAGCTAGCTCCTCCTGGAACCTCAGCTGCTTTATGCCCCAGGTTTAATGCCCTGGGTTTAATGCCCCAGGCTTGAAGAAGAATCATTTCACTTACCCTAGGGAAATAAATTTCTTTGTTGCTGGAAACATTAAAACATCCCGCACTTTTATTAAGAAAACCAAGCGAGTAAAAAAAAGGAGAGCTGGGCGGTGGTGGCGCACGCCTTTAATCCCAGCACTTGGGAGGCAGAGGCAGGCGGATTTTTTTAGTTCGAGGCCAGCCTGGTCTACAGAGTGAGTTCCAGGATAGCCAGGGCTACACAGAGAAACCCTATCTTGAAACAAGAAAAAAAAGAAAAGAAAAGAAAAGGTGATAGTATAAAGAAACCTATGTACAGATGTGCAGTTGTGTACATCTCTTCAATATTAATCAATTTATGCCAAATCTGATTTCACCCATTCTCTTAACCATATTGTTTTGATGTGGTCCTAGATTTCCTAACATTTTACTCATAAATAGGATGAATTTATGAAAGATATATCTCTTGCTTTTTAAGATAACCACTATACCACTATTCTTTATAAATAATCCCTTAAGAATTCAAATTTCCAATTGTGTCTTGTGATTTTTATATATTAACCAAATAAGGTCTTACATCCTGCAGGTCTGTCTGTTAGTCTGTCTTTGTAATTTATTTGTTGAAGAGACATAGTCATTTGTACTGTAGTGTTTATCTTTAAGTTTAACACAACCATTGGAATTCATTATTTCCTGTAAATTGTAGGTTAGATTTAGGCTCAGGTTCAGTCACTGCTTTGTAGGAAGGATACTGCTTCTTAAGTGACTCTCTGCTTCTGTAGGCGGAGTCACAGTCTGGCCCCTTTCTTTCTGTGATGTGAGTGATGAGTCGAATGCACACCTGTCACCAAACTTTATTGTAGGATCCCTTCATGTGTTTAAATATTACCATATCTACGAATGTTTGTCTTACTAGAAACTTTTTTTTTTTTTTTTTGGTTTTTCGAGACAGGGTTTCTCTGTGTTGCCCTGGCTGTCCTGGAACTCACTCTGTAGACCAGGCTGGCCTCGAACTCAGAAATCCGCCTGCCTCTGCCTCCCAAGTGCTGGGATTAAAGGCGTGCGCCACCACCGCCCGGCAAAACTTAGATGGATAAACTTTAGAAATTTCTGTTGTTTAGAAATAACAGGAATAAACTGTCTTGTGTTTGTACACAAACATCATCTTTGTCAAGACTGTTTCATAAGGCCGAAGCTTAGGAGACCGATGCTCAGCATTTCTGTGTCTTTGCTCTCCAGTTGCAGAGCGTAGCTGGATTCCCATCATTGCCTACCCTGCTGGTTGTGAAATCGTGTGTCATGGGGCCTTGAGGCTTGATGTGCATTCCTGAGAGTGAGAGAGAGGGCCGGAGGGCCAGGTACACAGTAGTGTTGTGGAAACTGTTTTGATGTTGTAGACTCTGACAAGCTTCTGGGATCTACATGGTTCCTAAACTGTGCTTCTGGAGCTCTTAGTTTTTAGTCCATTTTTGTTTCATCCATCCATCCATCCATCCATCCATCCATCCATCCATCCATCCATCCATCCATCCATCCATCCCTT